>NW_017731433.1:2030831-2150648 GCF_001890085.2 Hipposideros armiger | reverse complement strand
ATCTTAGCTGTGGAGGGCAGTGTCACTGGCCCTCATATGTGGGATCCGAACCGGGGCCCTCTGGCATCCCAAGCGAGTTCTTAACCATCGCGTCACTTGGCCGGCCCGAGTTATATCCTTTTTAATAAACCAATGGTTTAATAGATAAAATGTTTCTCTGAGTTCTGTGAGCTGCTCTAGCAAATTAATCAAATCTGAAAAGGAGGTCATTGGAATCTCTGATCTATAGTCAATTGGTCAGAAGCACAGGTAACAACTTGGACTTGTAATTGGTGTCTGAAGTGTGGGTGGGTAAACAGTTATGTAGGACTGAATCTTTGACCTGTGAAATCTGATGATATCTCTGGGTAGGTAGTGTCAGAATTGAGTTGAATTATACACCAGCTGGTGTTAGAGAATTGCTTTGATATGTGGGAAACCAAGCCACACTTCAAAATACACACATTGGAATTGGTGTCAGAATCCGTATCTGGTAATACATATAATTTATACGCCTGTATATATGAATGTGTATATACATAAATATAAAGAAATCAAAAGTTTAATGAGCAGCTCTTACCTCTAACTCTTGTACTTCTCTGTGATATTTTCTATTCTGTTCCGTTCTATTGTATTCATTTTAATTGGTGAGAAGTGCTGGTTATGATCCACTACAATGATTTCAGAACCACTAATGAAACTCATCTCACAGCATGGTAAATATTGAGTTGGTGGTGTTATAGTAACCTTTGGGAGAAACGATAAATATGTATTAAAAACTAAACATGTCCTAAGAACTGTTTGGCAGAATGGAGAGGAGGGATTGGCAGTCAATTTGATATTTAAGAAGTAGTATCAATAGTAGTCAGTAAAAGATTAGCTATGAAACATAAAGAAAAGAGTACTAAAAAATAAGTGGCTCAGTTGGTTAAGAGCTCACTCAAGAGTGTGAGCTCTGAGTAACAGCGGTTCAATGCCCAGCCCGAGCCGAGCTGGCAGGATGGCTCAGCTAAAAAAAAAAAAAAAAAAAAAAAAAGGAATAAGGTCCAGATTTTTGTTTGGAGAAGTAGGTAGCTGGTAGTGTCATTCGTAGATGTAAGAAATACAATAGGAGAAACGTGTGTAGGGAGGTGGAGAGTGAAATAATTAGCTCAATTTTGACCATTTGGAGTCTGAGGTGCACGTGAGACATTCAGATGGTATTACCCAATGGAAAGAATTGTCTGTATATAAGAAAATGGGTCTAGGCTGAGACCCATTAATGTAAATTATAGATTTGGACGTAAAAATCTATAAATGAGAGGGGAGAATGTAGAATGAGAAGAAAATAAGCCCAAGAACAGAATTCTGGGAAATATTACCATTTTGATGACTGATGACAAAGGAGGGACCCGTGAAAGACAAATAAGAAAGGGCAGAGAAGAAGGAGGAAACCTGGAAGAGGTTGTTGAGGGAGGCGATTCTGGAGGAGGAATTGGCCAACAGTGTCAAATGGAAAGAACTGGAAAAGGGTCATTGATAACTTTAACAATAACTGTTGCAAAAGAATGGTAAACATACTGTATGTCTAGTATCCCAAAGCTGTGAACCAATAGAACAAACTGTTAAGTATGTTCTACCCTTA
Organism: Hipposideros armiger; assembly: GCF_001890085.2. Lineage (NCBI taxonomy): Eukaryota > Metazoa > Chordata > Mammalia > Chiroptera > Hipposideridae > Hipposideros > Hipposideros armiger. The sequence continues at coordinate 2,149,045 of NW_017731433.1, read as the reverse complement.
TAACTTCATAAATATACATGTATAACCATGTGGAAGGCCAGGCTTGACTTTTGAACACTTGAATTCCTCAGAGTTCTGCTCTGACATGTAGTAGCTTGGAGAGATCAACCCCAGCCCCTCTACAGCCTACAGGAGTCCCCTCTTTCTTCTTCCCACCCCTGGAATCTCCACACTGTGAGGAACCCAGCATACATACATGTGTATGGCCAGCCAGCCTGTAAGTCCAAATTTTATCCATACCTCTTCCTCTGCCCTATGGCCATCCAGTGGCCCTTGGGGTATGCCCATCAGCAGTGTGGTCTGCCTTCGAGAGAGCTGACCTGAGAAGCACCCTTCCAAAAAAAATGGCGAGCAAAAGCAAATTACATGCTTCTGGGAAGAAACTTCTGGGAGAGTAGTGGAGAGCTTGATAAGAGTGTGAGTGACTGACAGAGCAAGTTCCTGGAGGAGATAATAGGAGTCAGGATGTAGCACACAGTAGGGACATGAAGAAGGCCTCCTCCTCCATGGGAAGGAGAATAAATTATGGATACAGATTAAGATGTAGATGGAGAGGGAGTTTAATAGTGTTCACACTTTATGCTTTCATTTTCTTTGTGAACTAGGAAATAGTCGGCTGGGGGAAAGCAGTTGGGATTGGGCAGGGGATAAGGAGAGAACTCTGATGAATACAGTTGCTTTTCTTAGAAAAATCTCCGTTTCAGTGGCAGGGAGGGGTGCTCAGAGGTGAGTAAAAGACCTCCAAATGGCCGTCAGTACCCGGCTGAGTTTGGAATAAAAAAAAATTCTGGGTTGCTACAAACTGCATGACTGTGGGATTTTTCTTGACTGTGAAGGAACTGGGGGGGAGTGGGGGGGAGGGCATAATGTTCTCTACAAGGTAAATGCAGGATCTTCCTCAAAGGTGGTTGGGTGAACATTTAATGAATAATTACATGATTTTTGAGATTTTCCCTCAATATCAAGTCACAGGAAATGGAAACGGAAAGGCTTTCCTTCCCCTCCACAAATGAACTGGCTTGTTATAAGGGACTCCAAGAACTCATGCCTCATTTCCAAAGTCCAGGGTGAGGAGGAGATCTCCACTTCCCTTAGGAATTAATTTCATAGCTTAACAGTTATTGTAACCAGGAAGCTTATTTTTTCTCCTCTTAATATTTAGCCCAAATTATGTTCTTCTTGATATCAACCTATTATTGTTAGTCATTTCCTCACGGTTAACTTGGGAATCTCTATCCCTTCCTGGTATTTGCACCTTCCAAATATTATGCCGACTTATCACCTGACCTGGTGATAACGGCTTAAAAATATACATTTTTGGTTTATATATAGGATGATGGTTTTACATCCTATAAACACACTATACATGGATGTCTAGGGACTGGAGAAAATATACTTTTGTGTGAGTGAAAATATGCAGGTCATTTATACCTGATATATATAATTACAATCTTCGTAATCATTCATGTTAGATTTGCCAACTTTCACATGTGGAAATGTTCAATTTGTAATGTGATTATAACACAAAAACAAAGCATGTTTGATACCTGTGGCTTGGTCGTTTCATGGTAAGTGCAGAAAATTCGAAAAACCGTGTTACATTTCTTATTCCCGGCCAAGTCAAACTCTGAAAGTAGCTCTATAATTCTTGGGGAATCTCTTTAAGCAGACTTGTGTCAAGGCCAATTAGAATCCAAACAGCCTTTTTCTAATTGGGGTGAGGTATGCAGCTGAATAATTCTGTCATTAAGCAAACCCCTTATAAAGGTTACAACTCCAAGGCAAACCTAAGCCCCAGGGCTGAATAAACACGGGAGGGTAGGAGTACAGCATTCCACAACTGGCACCTTCAGCTCCAGAAGCCGTGGAAAGGGGGGTTGGGTGGAAGAGGGGTTGAATTTCTTTCTATGCTTTTGCCATAAACTTCTTTCTACTTCCCCTGCCTATCTCATGCCTGGCAAAGATATAACAGAATTAAGGGAGCAAGTGTAAATTTTCCATTAGCTTTCCTCTTGTCAAGAAGCCATATTGTTTTGTTTGTGTGTTTGTTTGTGTTTCTTTTTGGGGATAAGTAGTGTTGAGAATTTTACAGAAGTGGTTCAGTTTGGGGGTAAGTCCATGTCTGCTGTAGTGTTCTTGGCTTATCACAATTTGAACTCTTCTGACTTAACTGGCTCTACCTCTCCTCGTATCCCCAAACTTCAGCCGCCATTCACTACTGCCCTTCATGGAATACTTCATGCAAGTCTCCTATCTATCCTCTGTCTATATCTATCTATCTATCTATCTATCTATCTATCTATCTATCTATCTATCTATCTATCATCTATCTATCTATCTATCTATCATCTATCTATCTATCTATCTATCATCTATCTATCTGTCATCTATCTAATCTTCGTTCAAGATATTGCCTATGACGGCAATATGCAGCCTTTCATAAAGATTTCACAGGTTTGAGAAATTTGCTGACTTGGTTCAATCCTAATTCCATCAATTACAGACTGTGTTTAGCTTCTCTAAATCTCCCTTTTCTCAACTGTAATGGGTTTAATTTATATTAACTTTATAGCTTATTTTGGGGAATAAATAAACTTAAATTAATATATACTAAGTGTCTAATAATAACACATAATCCTGTGGTATAGGATGGGATCTCTGAGAAAGAGACTTTGAAATGGAGATTTATACGCAGGAAATTTACTGTGGAGTGTTTCTGGAATCAGTACCTTTGGGTAGGACTGCGGGGGAGAAAAGTTGAACTGTGATGTGACTACAACAAAGAACTCCCCCTATTTTACGAAAAGCTTTAAATCTGAGTTGGTCTTTAGAATTGTCCCAAATAGTAGCGAGGCAGCTGGTCCTTTACATCCAGCATCAATTGGTTGAGGGCTGGTCCTGAGGAGGGAACATGGTCTGAGGTAACGTGGCTCCTTTCATCTGAGGGGTGTTCCAGTAGCTGAAGTATCGAATAATTAGTACTGAAGTGGGGAAATATGCACAGCACATCACAACGTCCACAAAGACCACCCTTAGCATTGTTCAAATCCACTTTCTTGGTGTAGCTCTTTTATGATTTTGATGGACATATTTTCCTACAGAAACATAAAAGAACATTAGCAGAATGAACTACATCTACTACTGCTACAGCTAGTATTGAAGCTACAACTGACATTCATTATCTTCCACCTTCATCACCTATTTTAAATTTCCTTGGTTAGTACACAGGCTGGTCTAGGTGACTTACCTTGTGGAACCCATGCAGAACCTCCATTCTCCCCAACAAACTATTCCATTTATGCATCTATTATGCAAGAACTGGGGTTGCCAATGTTAACTGACTGAATCATTCTTTTTATTTTGTTGTTTAGAGCCTCTTCTCTGGCAGATGTTTTCTTGTAAGTGACATTATGTGATACATAGCTCTTCATAGCTCTTCATATTCCATGACCACTCATGTTAGTACAACCATATATTTTTTTCATAAACCTACCTGTCCCAACCTGCCAATCTTTCTCCATCAGTTTTCAGAATAGCCAATCAAATCACTTATAAGTCTGTATACACTCTGACATGGACTACTTATCTCTCCATGTAAAGGGGGTACCCCAGCGACCAGGGTGATCAGGTCCACTGCCCGAAGCTTTACTCAGAAGATTTCCCATTACTGATCATTTTAGGTACTACCCATTAATGAGGTCGTAGTACAGTAGTAATTAATTTTTGGCCTACACAAATATTTTGAGCCAATTTATCCATGAACTTATCACAACACTTTTCCTCTTCCTTCATCATGTTGTAAAGGATCTCACGCCTCTCACCATGTGATCATAAGTATGAGCTGAGGAAGAGATGTTTGTACAACAGTGATGAATGCCATTGGAGCCTAAGCCACCTGCTTATGTAGTTTTCTTGTGCCCTCTGGCCATGCACATTACAACTCTGGATGTATTACTTCCATATAATATAATTATTTCCAGATGGATTGCTGCTGGACCCACCCAAACTTATGACTTAGTGAGTCTAGAAGAGCCCAGTTTGTGATGGGCAGTTCTGGCCAAATGGTCACTTGATATATGACCATGGCCAGGTATCCACTATGTTTCAGTAGTAAGACAGAAGCTAGTATCCAAGAAATACATAATTCTCATTTGCAACTGGCATAGCTTTGCTTCTGAACCCCAAAGATCTATGCTGTGATGGTCCCACTGGGGCTTACCATACACTCCATATAGTACCTCCGCCCTCCACAGATACCTCTCATGCCATAAGGTCTGCTGTGTCATGTGACCCAATAAGCAGGGCCACTTGCATCATAACTTGTACCTTCTACAGAATGATTTTTTTGCCCTGTCAACCTTTTGTGTGTCCCAGCATTTGAATGAAAACACTATCCCTATTGTAGTTACCAATTTGTATTGTCTTGTCCCTTCCCCTTCTCCTTCATCCCCACCCTGTACCAACTAGCAACCCATATACCTAAATAAACAAAACAAAACAAAAACCCCCAAAAACCCCACTATTCCTAAATGCTAGAATATACTGCTCCTTAACTCAAAGAGACCTGTTATGCATTTTACTTTCTTCTTAGAGGTGAGAGGTGTGAAGATGAAATGATTTGTCCTTTACATTGGATGGGAAGTTCTGATATGTCCCAGATCGCTGCATCTCAAAGATCTTCACTGGTATGGCAGTTCTCTGAATTTTTATTAGGTTTATTTATAATTTTAAAAAATATGTATGTCTTAGTAAGCTCTCAAACATACCTGCCACTTCTTGATCATTTTGTCTAAACAACGTGACATCATCAATGTGTTGGACCAATGTGATTTTCTGCAGAATATCCATGTAGTCTAGGTTCTTTGCACAATCCTCTGACGGGGATAAGAGAGTTAACATAGTCCTGAGGACAAGGCTATACACAAATACTGTTGTCTGTCTCAAGTGAATGTAAACAGTTCCTGATCTTCCTTTCTGGTGAAATTACAAAAGAATGCATTTATCAGATCAATGGCCATATTCAACGTACCTGACTCTTTATTAATCTGCTCCAGCAAAGGTACCATATCTGGCATAGCAGCTACAAGTGGGGCTAGTACTTGGTTGAGTTTTTAATAGTCCATTATTGTCCTGCCTTGCCTAGATTCCAGAGCTGAATCTACTCCATTGACTTGGAAAAGGTGAAAAACAAACATTTCAATAATTATTAGATGCACTTCCAGCTGCCTCATTAACCTTGGCGCTTATTATAATAATTGTTCCCATCTTGCTTCTGATATTATTTTGGCTCCTATCATCTCCATTGTTGTCAGGGAGCACAATTCTATGGACGTGTCTCCTAGAAGCAGCATTGCCTATAGAAGACAGTTACTATTGAGCTTCTCAGCAATGCTGGTTCCTCTCTGACCTGCATATTCTTTATCATCTTAGGGACAGTGTCCTCTAGCCTTTCCACAAAATAACCATCTGGTGGGCTTTCTAGCCTTATAAAATGTATAAACTGTAGCATGGCCGTTTCTCCCACCTTTTTTTTTTTTTAAGATTTTATTGGGGGATTGGGGAAGGGTAACAGTGTTGGGAAATCGGGGAAAGGGAACAGACAAGTTGCTGTCCTTTTTGTTCTTCAGTCTAGCTGTGGAGGATGCTGCTTCACTGGCCCAAGTTGGTATTATGAACATTGTGCTCTTTCTGGCTGAAGCAGTCAGTCACCGGCCATTGGACGGTCACTCTCAGCAGCTCATGTGGCTCATGGCTGCTCACGTCGGCTGCCGGCCACTCACACTGGCTGTTGGCCACTCACAGTAGCTCATGAAGGCCCACCGCAGCCCCACTGCAGCCTACGCCATCGCCGGCCACTCACAGCAGTCCAGCTCCAGGTTGAGCTACTGTTCACAATCCAGCTGTAGAGGGCGCAGCTTACTGGCACGTGTGGGAATCAAACCGGCAGCTCTGTTGTTCAGAGCTCGTACTCTTACCAACTGAGCCACTCGGCCGGCCCTCTCCCAGCCTTTTTAAAGTCCTTCCTTCTGACTTCTCTGGAATAATAACCTGGTAAATGTACCTCACTTAGCATGGGCCATGATGATCAACAAACTTCTAGAAGTCATCTTAGCAGTATATTGACCCCATCTCCCTAGGTTGTTTGCCAGATGGTTAAATCCCCTGTAATGTTAGAGTGTCCCCATATTAATACATTCTTCCTTATCCAACTTAATATTCCACCCTCCTTAATCCAGCATCCTCAGGATCTCTTGAGCTGTTGGCTTAGAAGACATAACAGTAAGTATATACTGAAGAGGAATGGCTTGTCGTACGAGGTAGAGATCTTTGCATTATTTTCAGATAAGAGAGAAGTTTTAGCCTTGAACAGGGAGGGTGGGCTACTTAGGTAGCTTCAGGATATTCAGGAGGATCTGTTGATTCATGATGTTTTAGTGCATCAACACTGATAACCCCATCCCAAGTCTTAGCATCCCACACTTCTCACCAAAGTTACCGACCTTGACATCGCAGACATGCTATATTTGAAAATTGAATCTCTTTTGGAGCTTTGTTACTCATAATTAAGCTCTAGGCCTGATCTTTACCTTTTCTGCCTTCTGGCTCCAGGAGCTGAGAATGTCTTTATATGTTGCCAAGGAGACCTGTTGATTTTTACACTTAGTCTTTAAGTGGTGAATAATCCTGCAAGTCTTTTATTTCCTTTCTTCAACACATCTATTGCCCGTATCAATAGCTCTTCAATTTGGTAGTCCTTATAATTACTATTTTCCCAGTACTTCTCAAACATCTGTTATGCTGCATGGTTTAATATATTCCCTTCCATCAGTATCTATATTAGTTATCTATTACTGCATGACAAATTACTCCCATTAGTTTAAAACAGCTATAAACACTATCATCTTCCATAGTTTATTTGGACCTCAAATTTGGGAGTGGTTTGGTTGGGTGGTTTTTAGCTCTGGGTTTGTCATGAGGTTCAGTTATGTGCCAGCCAGGTCTACACATACGTAAGGTTTGACTGGAGTTGCAATATTGATTTCCACATGACTGGTAAATTACTGTTGGCTGCAGCATCCCTCTATAGAGCTGTTTGAGAGTCCTCATGACATGGCAGCTGGCTTCCTCCAGACAGTGATCTGAGATACTGAGGCAGAAGCTTCAATGCATTAAAAACCTGGCCACAGAAGACACACACCATTGCTCTGGTAGCATTCTGTTAGGCACATGGATCACCCTTATTCAATGTGAGAGGAAGCTGCACAAGGGCATGAATGTTAGGAGGCAATGACCATTGGAGACCATCTTAGAGGCTGCCTATTATAACACCCCATTCATACTACCAGTGAACATTTTACCGACTGCACCATTACTGCAAGTCAGGGATCATTGGTGCACTCCTTGTCATCCTTGATGGGGTCATCATTGCCAACTGGTCAGCAGTGATCTGCATCAAAATTTTATTTTTGAGATAAATGATAGATAGATAGATAGATAGATAGATAGATAGACAGATAGATAGATAGGTAGATATGATAGATGTTTGTCATCTCTCTCTTTTCCCCTTTTAAAAAAGTTTTTAAAGTCATGTATATTGAAGCATAATTTACATTCAGTAAAACTTGCCCCAAATTTGACCAAAGCACAATCGCCACCTTAATCAAGATATAAAACAGTTCCTCAAAACCCTCTCTGGCCCCTCTGCACTCAACCCTTACCTAATCCCTAGTAAGCCATTGATCTGTATTCAGTCAAAAGGTAAAGTTAATCATTAAAATGATCTATTATGGAAAAATCTGTAAGCATTTAAAATCTAGTTTTTAAAAGGATACTTTGGAACCTATAATCTTTAGAACAGTCAAAAGAATAGGATTTAAAAATAACCTTTGTAAATTAAAGCACAGTTGACACAGTTGTTCTAAACTAGTTGTAGAATAGTTAGTCTAGTTACTATGTCAAGCCTCAGGCTGGAGCTGCTTGGTGGAAAAACTGTTTTAAATAATGGAGTTGAATTCTATGGAAATTATATATGGGGCAGATATTATATTTTCCCATGTATAAGATGCATCCTTTTTAAAAAAATTGGGGGTATAAAAACTGGGTGTGTCTTATACAGTGGTTGTAGATTTTTTTACTTGCATATCCTGCTTTTTTCCCCACACTTGTTTTTGCACTCATACAACCACTGTATGATGCACCCGGTTTTTAGACCCCAAATTTTTCGCAAAAGGGTGCATCTTATACATGGGGAAATATGGTATATGTTCTTACAGATATCTGGCACCTTCTCAAAATTCACTCCTGCTACTACCACGAAAGGAACAAAGAAAGCAAAAACCCATACTTTGTATATATCAGCCATCACATATTCAAATAAACCTTATGCACTTGAAAAACTTCTTTCAAGCACCATAAATATGTCTTTCAAGCATCAGCCCTGAAGTTTGTCAGCATCTTAAATTAAACGGGATTGAACTGAGTAGTATGCCTTGGACGAAAGGGCTCCTCTTTTTCTTTCTCTGTCTCTGTCTATAGAATTTGTTGACTTTCTACTACCTCCTATTACTCTTGTCCAAACCACCATAATATCTTATCATGGTCCATAGTGCTCTTGTGATCTGAACCCCAGCTACCCCTTCACACTCCTCTGTGAACATGCTTCTCTTGGGTCATACCTTTCTAACATAAATGTCACCTTAACAGACAAGCCATATCAGCCCACCTCATCCTAAACACCACCTCCTAGCATTTTCTATCTCCTTACACTGCTATATTTTCTTTCATAGCACATGCTTGCATCTGACATTGTATTAGACATGTATTTATTTATTTGCTATATGTTTGTCTTCCATGCTAGATAGTACTCTACAAGGTCTATTTTATTCCATTTTTTATCCTCAATGCCTAAGATTGTGCCTGATATACAGTGGATACCCAAGACATATTTGTAAAAGAATGAGTGAATTATTGACAACTGTTTAGTGCTATCAATTGCATTGATGATCTTTCTTAGACATAAATGTCGGTTCTGATTGAACCAATACGAGAAGCCACAGCAATTTATTTTGTTCAGAATTATCTTCTCTGAGTTAAATTTGTCTTGAATTTTAAGACAAAAGGGAGCATTCTGTTTTCGAAGTGGCCCAATTTCCTTTCACATTAACATCCATTTTGGAGCATCTATTGTGCTGTGAACTTTGCTCTTACAGAATCCATTGTTTGACTTGCACCAACATAGAATCCCTTGGAATTAGAACAAAAGAGACTAAAAGGGATATCATATCACCCTATTTTCCACAGTTTCTTTTCAACTCTTGGCATCTAAATTCTCACGTATTCCTGTAACCAATCTGATCTGGGGACTATTACGTACCTTGATTTCTCTGCTACGCAGCCTTGTCATTGTTCTTGATTTAAACCCTGGCTGTTAGAAGAAATGAAGAGGGGGCAAAGTCACCAAAATTAACTTATTCCTTGTAAATCTCTTTGATAGAATTATTTAGTGTGTGACACATGAGAATATTTGCCCTTCTGTTGCTTTGAAATTATTTTAAGTTATTCAGATTCAAGTAATATTTAGACAAATTTCTGTAATAGCAAATCTACACAGAGGTTATATTTACCTGTGCTTCAACATTTACGCAAAGTCATCTTTGTGTCTCTATGCGCTATCTGGGTGATTCCCTAAAAGAATAATGAGTAGGAGAAAAAAACAAAACAAAACACTATTATTTTATAGGTCAACTTCAGAAATAGTTAAGTTTTACAAAATTTAGCTAAGTCTGTGTGAACACTTGAGTGTTTTCATGTTTTCCTATTTTTTGTGTATTTGATTAACCATGCTGTCTATATTACCAGAGCATAAACTTCATAAGGGCAAACATTGTTTTTTAATTTTTTTACCCTATTGCTAAAATATCTTGAATAGTTCCTGGAATATATTAGGCACTTGATACATAAAATTCTTTGAAGAATTATAATTTATTATTTTCCTGCCAGTATGACATGTCTTTATACTAATGTTTAGTTATATCAAACATAATCCACATAAAATTCTTACTGCTTTTCGCTTCAGTGGAGAAATAATCTAACACTTTAAAAAAGATGCTCTTGATTGTAGTTTTCACAAAGTGTCTTGCTTTCCCTAATGTTTTAAAAAGTCTGAAGTTTTCATCATTTCTGAAAATGTAAAAAAACCAGATATTTGAATTTCACATCTTCAGAATGCCTGGTAGTAGATCTAGGCTGCCATTAATTCTGCCAATATTTATGAAATTAAATTTTATATTAGGTGCTGTCCTTGCCTTGAAGACATTAGCAGGTGACCTCATTGAACTTATAGTCTGGTGGGAAAGGCAGACATTGAACTAGTGAATTTGACTGAGCTGAATGTTGCAAAAGAGCAATAACAATGTGCCATGGGAGCAAACATTCAACAGGTGACCTCTCTGAAGTCTTAATACTTAATTTGAAATGTGAAGGCTGAGTTGAACTTATCTAGTCAGAAGGTAGTTGAACAAAATGTTCCTGGTATAGGAAGTAATAAGTTCAAAGGTCTTGAGGTGATAAAAATCTTGGTATATTTTCATTTTTGAAAATAAACTGTATGGCTGGGGCTCTGAGAACAAAGAGCAAAGTGGTATATGATGAGACCAAAGAGATTGGCAAGACCTAGGCTGTGTAGATTCTTGAAGGATATTTGATTCTGAACATAGAGACTGTTAAGTCTTGTTTTAAGCAGGGGTCAACATGATCAGAATTGGTTGGGTAAGTCACTCTAGCTGCAGTGTGGAAAATGGGGTTAGAATAACCTTGGAAGACAACTTAGGAGACATTTGAAATATTCAGATGTGCTAGAATGGTGACTTGGAGTAGGGTGGCATTAGTAGTCTAGTGAAAAAGTCTATGGAACAGTGGGTTATTTAAGAGATAGAATTGTGAGTTTCTGTTGATTGAAAGGGTGGAGTCAAGAATGACTGAATAGTTGAATGGTGGTTACATATGCTCAGATGGGAAAAACTAGGTTAGATAGATGGGAGTGTGGTCAGTCACTTACTTGGTTGTTCTGAGGACCTGCAAAAAGATTTCCTCTAAAATCTACTATTTATGTTGAAATTTACAAGATGAAAATATAAATGTTGGAAGGATTTCACAGGTACTCTTCCCAATGTACACATGCCTACAGAAATGCTGGGGGATGATAATTCAGTACCTACTCCACTTCCAGCAGGAGGGGGCTCACTATCATGTTTTAGAGATGCTGGTATTTGTCCCCCCTCATCCCCCTGTACGTTCTTCTAAAAGAATCTGCTCCCTTTCCCTGCTTGACTGAAGGTTTTGACTCTATTGGTAGAACAATGCCACTTAGCACAACAAATTGGATCTGGCGGGAAACTGGACTCAAGAGAAACCAACAAAATCCTTTTGGAAAAATTTGACTATAAGACCCAGAAATGGCAGGGACATGCTGTTGGGGCTTATAATGCTAAGGGACGATAAAGACAGTAATAGTGTTGTTGCTATGGCAAGCCAGAGCCACATGCAAGTTGAAATTATGGAGGCGCAGAAATCAGAAATTTCCAAGGGTCAATCTATTCTGCAGAGAGAAGAATGTGGCAGATTTAAAGAGAGAAAGATGGAAAAGAGACTGTGGTTCCCCAGACAAAGAGGCAGGGAGAGGAGACGCCTGATGTTATTTTGGTTTCTAGGAAGCCTTACCGCACTGCCTGCAGCTGAGTTCTGAAAGTATCTCCTTATTATTTTTTCTTTCAACAATCTACTTTAAAAAATTATGCTAGAGTGATATTTTATTCATTGCAACCATTTGATGCCTGTCTCAGATACTCTCCTAAAGAAGAAGATCCTTATTTTTAAAAGATCTGTACACTGAGCTGTATCTTTTCTCTTGCAACTTGTGGTTCTTGGGAAACATGCTGAATAAGTCCAATTCCTCTACCATATCACTGTCCATTGAAGATCATGGAGGTGCTTCCTTTTCTTTTTTCTTTTTCTTTTTTTTTTTTTTAATTTTTTTTATTGGGGAATTGCGGGGAGGGGAACAGCGCTGGGGAATTGGGGGAAGGGGAACAGACAAGTTGCTGTCGTTTTGTTCTTCAATCTAGTTGTGGAGGTCGTTGCTTCACTGGCCCAAGCTGGCACCATCATTGTGCTCTTCTCTGGCGAGGCAGATCAGTCGCCGGCTTCTGGACGGCCGCTCACTGCGGCTGCTGGCCGCTCACGCTAGCTGCTGGCCGCTCACGCTAGCTGCTGGCCGCTGGCTACACGCGGTAGCCCATGGCAACCCACTGCCACAGGGACTGCAGCCTACGCCGCCGCCGGCGACTCATGGCAGCCCAGCTCCAGGTTGAGCTGTTGTTCAGCATCTTAGCTGTGGAGGGCAGTGTCACTGGCCCTCCTATGTGGGATCCGAACCGGGGCCCTCTGGCATCCCAAGCGAGTTCTTAACCATCGCGCCACTCGGCCGGCCCTGAGGTGCTTCCTTTTCAAGTCTATCTTCTCCACACAAAAACATCCATAATTACTGTTAATTGTTCCTAATGCTATTTGATTTTCAGACCTTTCTTTTATTATGTCATATTCTTATGATTTGCCAATCCTTTTAGAATAAGGGGCCTAGAATTATATAAAACAGTTATATATGATTTGACAAGCTCAGAGTAGCATTAGGCTATCAATCTCTCTTGTAACTTTGCAGTTAACTAAATGTCTTTTCAGAAAAATTCTGTACTTGAGGTTTTTTTTTTTAGCATAAATAATTATCTAGAAAAAATATCATAAAAAATTAATTCCTTTGGATTAAGACACTGTCAACAGGTAAAATTAAAATACTTTGCACGGCAGGTAATGACATTGTCACTGGCTACTTAAACCTTAGCTCATAGTCTTTCCAATGGGTCATCTGCTATCTCCCCATCAAAATGAAACATAACACATTACATATTTTGAGAGAGGAAAGAGGCTTCCTGAGCCAGAACCCATGCAGCCATTCATAGAAGTTGGGGGTGGGGGGACTAAGTTTCTAAGTTAATGAGAACACTGCATGGATTTGGAAGAGGGTTCAGTAAGAGTAAGGATAGGAAATGACAGGTGGAAAGATATAAAACAAGCTGTTATAGGTAGCAGTTCTCTGTTGACAAGACATACTCCAGAGTTATATTGAGATAGCTGTTTTCTTAATATTAGTCCAGGGGCGTGGAGAGTAGAGGGTATGCAATTTCTGTACTGATTATGGGTGGTTGCCCGCGGACACTGAAGATGATAAAAATGTAACCGAAATCTTCAAAATACCAGTGATCAGCTGTAGATCTATTGGGCTCTGCAGTCAGCCTTTACGAGCTGATACATCGCTCTCAATGTATCAGATTAGGTACTAGTTTAATATGTGATCCCCACAGGTCTTACAGAAGAGAGTCAATGATTGATTGTTAAATTTCGTTTTCTTTTTGTGTATGTGGGAAACAGAGAAGCAAATGTGAGAAAGCTTTTTCCATAGTTATAGATGGCGCCAGGGGCAGAGCCAGGAATAGACACCCCTATTTCATAAATGGTTCAATTTCCAGCCATGCCGAGTCCTGCCAATTGCAAACTGATCCGGTGTGTGCTGGCAATATGTCCGCGCCCAGAAAGAGAGCATGAGCCCACAGTTTCTGCCGAGAGGCATTAGTGTCGGCATCTGGCAAAGGTTGCCTCTGCCAGTGGAATGGCTGCTGGACTGTGGCTGAAGCTCAAGAAGACAGAGGGTTTCTCACTGTCTTTCTGAGTCAGATTTGCTTAGTGGGAGAAGTGCTTTGTGAAAATAGAAGTGAAAGGTAAGACTTGTACCTTCTCAGGTCTGTCTCAGTGTCACTCTGTGGAGCTGCAGGTTCCATTTAGCTTTCCTAAGGTTACAATGCTTAATCTCAGCAGGGTTATCAGTTCTGTCATGTATTATAAACCCTCCAATCAAGGCAGTGGGAAACAGTGTTTCTATTTAATACCCGGAGAAATGGTGGAAGTCAGCGATTGATACCAACACAATGATGGGAAAAAGTGTCCAGAGGTGCTACTCACATAATCTCATTTTACAACATCTTGAAAATTCAATAGAAAGGACTCCACTAACAATACCATTACACACTACTGATTATTGTTCTCAAATGTTCCTTAAGCTCTAAAAGCATAACTTAACAATAAAAATGCTCTATAAATACATCCCAACAATGTACGTAATTGTATTTTTTCCTTTAAAAAACAAAAGCACACAGTATTAGTCACAAGTCATATAATTTTACTTAAGTAATTTCTTGGCTAAAAGTGCATTATCATTTTTTAAACATTATATAAATATAAATAAGCTAGTCCTCAACATCGGAAAGTTATTTCCAAATAATTTAGAAGAGGTGGAAAACATTGCATCTTAGATTAACTCCCTATTTAATATGTAATCTTTATTGGGAGATATATTTTGATACTCATGAGTTCTATCTCATTTACAAAGGCAATTGGTGGGGGGTGGGAAGCAAAATTTCCTTGCAAAAAGCATACATAGCTTTCAAAATTTCTGCTATAAATGTGTCAGTGATTCTTGGTTTTATCGTTTGTTATTACGACTTTTGGAATAAGTATATTTTTTTAAATGAATTAAAATTGTAGGAAGTTACTACTATATCCTGTCCAAGAAACAAACAACTAAGAGCTATACATGCAAAGTAAGCTCCAGCTCTTGAAAAAAGATTTCAAACTAGTATAGAAAAACATATTTTGCGCCTCCTATTTGTGCTCACACCATGTAACAAGGGGGGGTGGTTACATATCCTTCTACATTATTGAGAAAAACTGCTGATATTATTTCCCCAAGAATATCGTTTTGCTCTGTAGTGGAATAAACTAACAAATAAAGTTTTACTTAATAACTTACAAAAATGTCTAACACTGTTAATTTTTTAGTTTAACAATTTTCAATTTAAATTACTTTAATTCTATTTTAACATTGAACTATGAAGTTGAGAACATTCCTAAAACAATTTTCAAACCATTTGGGAAATTCAATTCCTTTTAAAAAATTCATATTTCTATCAAAACTCTTTAAAGTGTCATATGGAACTCCTTAAAATTTGTTGATTTAAAGAATTGATGGAAATTAAATTTTAATAGCAATTTATAGATAAAAGCTACATATTTTATTTTTAGTAATGTCCTAAAATATTTTATATTATTACATATTAATTCTGTTTGAGGAATCTGGTGTGCTATTAAAATGTATCAAGAATATATTTTTTTATAGCTGGACTATCAGGACAAATTTCCAAAGCCTGTTTTCTACTAAGAATCTGCAATACTACCACCTTATAGTTTATTTGAATACTTATGAAAATGATTATTTTAGGCTATATTCTTAGATGGTAATTTTACATATTCAGTCAGTTTGTTTACAGTTTTTATAAACAACATTTATTGGAGAATGCAAGAAGCATCAGAAAAGAACGTTTTAATCCCTCAAACATAGTAAAATGATCAAAAGTTTGGAATAGAAGCAAGTTGTAAAAATGTGTCTTAACTTAGATGCTTTGCCCTAAGGGTTCATGTATGCCTTTGTATTTGATGATTCTTCCATAAACCTGAGTTTGTTTGTTTTTTTAAATTGATCGTTTTAATGCAAGAAAGTTGATGGAGAAAGAATTCTACTTATTTAGTTTTTCCACTAGAAACTGTAAGACTCCATCATAGTGCTTTGCATTTATGGCACCTGCAATTGAGCCCCGCAGTTGAATGTTGCCAGTTCTTATTTTGAAAAACAGGGTATCTATAGGATGCAAATCACCTGGATGAAAATTCAAGTCAAATAGAAAAATCTGCTTGGCCTTAGATGCTCCATTTGAGCTGAATAGTAAGAAGGCCAAAGTTTCAATGGAACATAAAGTTATGGGAAGAAAAGAGCAAGAAAAAAGGGGAAAGGAGAAAAGGCAAAAGAAAATATAGAAAGCAAACTAGGTTGGTTTCGAAAAGAGAGTCCTTTAAATGTTTCTTAGTGCCATCCCATCCAAATGGTGTTGCCTTTCCCCCAAATACAGGGATAGCTGGTCAACAACATAGGCTCTGCATGATTATCTTTGTTGGAAATATTTGACAGTCGATTTTTTTCACTTTTCCTTTGGATAGCAAGTGATGTTTTAATGCATTTTTCTTTGCTGAAGAAATTGAGGCTATTTCTTGTATCAATAAAGAGCACTTTTCTAAACCAGATGATCTGATATTTTAAAACAAGACAAGAATAAAACTTTAATTAACTTTTTAGAGAGCCAGTCATCCTTGATGACTAATTAGATAGAAGCTGGAGACTGTTTCTAGATGTAATTTTTATAATGCAAGGTTATTCTTTACTGTTTTCCATTATAGTCATAGATACTGTACCTATCCAAATTCTCATTTCACATTGGTTTACATTAAAACCAATGAACTATGAACTCACTTTACTGAAATATTAAACTAATTTTGAAAGTAAAAGCATTTATGGAGAACTCTATTGACATAAATAGAGGCTCCTGTGCCATTCAGTTTTGTACGTGCTTTATCTTTCTCAGGACAATGGTTCAAAATCTGCCTTGTAACCAGCAGGAGCAGAGTTACAAACTAAGGAATTCTAAATAATTCATGGATGTGCACAGAAATAATGTTTCAAAACTGAAGTCAGAAGCAGCTGCTGGGGGAAAAATGTTTTTAAAAAAGAGTCACAGTCAACAACAGTCATATTATTTCAGGTTAGCTCACACCATTGTGTGCATTTACAATGCAACATTTGTATGCTTCTATTAGTTTGGAAAAGAAAATTTAGAAGACTTAAAGCACCCAAACAGCAAATATAAAGGAGCCTTTCTAGTTTTTGCAGACAGTACGACTCTGGTAAGAAACCCTGTTCTGCTTGCAGAAACTATTCTAAAATGTGATTCTATATGTTTAAAAGTAAATTAAAACCTCGAGTCTTAGGCCAGAGAGTCTCCCTTTCACAAAATAGGTACAAAACTGAGATGTTATTTCTTCTTCTTTCCCCCCCCCCCTTGTTTATTTCACAAATACTCCTATCCCGACATAGCTTTAGGGGAAGGGTTATTGGATATGCTTGACAATAAATACAAAACCACTCACTATCCAACATAGGGTCATTCACAATTCTAACATTGAATAATGATGTAGAAACAAATTATTTATTTTTCATAATCTCTAGATTAGAAGTGTGGATTTAGTAATGGAAAATGGAAAATAATCAAAACTGTTTTAGGATTAGCATACAAGTAAAATAGGTTATTCTTCAAGGTCTCATTTGGAAAGAAGAAAACTGATAATTTCAGAAGTTGGACCATTCAACTTTAATTTATTTAAATTGATTTTACTCCAACCCCTTTTTCATGGCAGGCCTGTTGTTCTAGCTCCCTGGACTGACATAAAGATAATACTTATAAATATAATTATCACTGGATTTAGGTGTTGGATGAATCTAAATTACCATAATATCTTAAATAAAATAATGAATCATGGTGAGCTAAATACTTTATGAAAAAAACCTCAATAATATCATAGATTAAATAATATATTCTTAGAAATAACTTTTATGTTAATATTTAAAAGTTATTTATACTAAATATTTTCCTTGAGTGATGGTTAAATCTGTAATTAATTGGTAAAAAATACATTGTTCATCTTTAACATTTAGAAAAGAACTAACTTCTTTTTTTTTTTGATTGTGGCATTTTCTCTATTAAAAATAAATTTTCATTTATACCACAGAACTCACAAGAACTAACTTCTTATCTTATATAACTCATTGAAAATTTCCAAACTTCTAAGTCAGTTTCTCTTCCTAGCAGAACTTACGTTTGACCCTTTTAAAGCCATGTGCTTATAGACAGTATATTTTGAGTTTTTGAAAAAGGATATTGAAATTTCTAAAATAATTTATATTGTTGAAGGCTAAAAATGAATTATAATATTTTAAGTAGCAATTATTTCTAATTGAGGTTTAGACAGATGTCTTAATTCACATTGCTAGTTCATGCTTTGAATATTGGCCTTGTTTTAATCTGGATCTATGTTTACTCATAAGATTGCAAATAAGCAGTATTTGAGTCCTAACTCTTTAAATACACACCTGAAATTGCATGTTCTTTTTCTGTTTCTTCCCCTTTCAATTATCAAAGGTTTTGTTTCCTGCTTTTACTTATTGTTAGTTCTCATATCCCCAAAAAACTCTATGCAGTTGATTCAAATCAAAGTCAAACATTTCATCTGGTCTGTGACTTTCATTAATCCACTCTGCTGTAAAATTACAATTTAAAACAATGCCACCCCCACTCCCCTGCAAGCTGTAGTTAACAGACTAAAGCCATCATATACCACATGACTTGGCAGTGGAAACATGGTGAGTTGGGGGGATGTGGATTTGATTCTCACTTCATTGAGCACTTCACATTTCCATTTTGACCATCTTGTTATTGACCAGCCTATTCAGATAATATGTGCATGACACAAATGAGCTCCCTTTACTTCTCTTTTTTCTTCTTACCATGTCCAGGTTCTTTGACCATCCACATTTCTGAGTCACGGAAGTCCCCTAAGCTTTCTTTTTGTTAGTTTGTTGAAAGAGTGTGCCATGAATGAGATCTAGAGAAGTTGTTTTGTACATTTATTATCGTATGTAAAAACTTCCATTTGTACATAGGTCAGGAAGAGCAAGGAGTTTTCAGCTTGTTAACTAGCTTTCATCTCGGTAGCAAATACCTGGTGAGCTGTGGTGAGGTCTCAAGCAGCCTCTGAAAAAACTGTGCTGGGCTCAAACTGGAAATGTTCACTCTTGGGCACAAAAGTGAAAAGACTGCCATCCAGATATAGTGCAAAGATTGGCAAAGGACTGACTATGCTTTGCCAAAAATCAGAAAAAAAAATCCATCTTATTTTTATGCTAATTTAAACGTATCTCTGGCTTGATCTGGGAAAAATTAATATATAAAAATAGACTATCTATAAAAAGACACATATAAATAGACAAAATTCACGTTGATTTTTCTATTAGCACTTCCAAAAACTTGGTTGACAATCGGTGATAACTTCAACTTGGACTCAGCTATCTGTAGTGAGCCGTGTTCCGAGGTTGCCAGTTTCTACAGAAAGAACAACAGGAGCACACAGAAAATGGTTACTCAGTCAAACATTTGGCTTAAAAAAAAGGAATCATTTACTGGTCTAAAACAAATGTTAAAGCATTTCAAGGAAACATCTGCATATTCTGAAAACTAGTTATGATCAGGCATATTATTCAGTGAGATTGAAGATTTTTTCAACTTTAAATTTTCTTTCTGGTTAGGGTTCAAATGGGGGGAACTACAATTGTCTCCATCTCAGAAGTAGACTTACCTACTTTTTTCTCTCTCTGGTAAGACCTAAGAAATCATTCAAATATTCTGATTATATTTAATGGTTAGAAACATTTTCCACTCCAGGTCTGATTGGTCTTAAACTGTTGTATTTCTTTTCACTTGGAGGCATAGCTAATGAATAGCCATTATAGTTATTATAAAAAAAATTCTATTTTCTAATTGTGTCCGTGAAACAAAGAAGAGAAAGGTCTTTCTTTCCCATAAAAGAATATGTAAATTTTGCAGTATGTTTTTATAAATTCTCTCACATGTATACAGTCACTGTTTCATCAATAGCATATGTAGAGATACAACCCCTCACAAATGTGTCTGATTATTGGGCCATCAATTTCACTCTTACCAAATAAAGTAGTTTGACTTTATTATTTACATG
The DNA here is from genome assembly GCF_001890085.2 of Hipposideros armiger. NCBI lineage: Eukaryota > Metazoa > Chordata > Mammalia > Chiroptera > Hipposideridae > Hipposideros > Hipposideros armiger. The sequence goes on along the minus strand of NW_017731433.1, from coordinate 2,129,245 downwards.
ATTCTTAAAATATGCAGGCCACTGACCACACAAATAAACATGTGCTTTTGGATCAGTAGAAAGCCTGGTGTTTATGAACAGGGTTCTTTGTATTTTTAACAATATCTGGCACATTTAGGCAAAACTCTTTACTGAAACGTGGAGCCTAGATAATTGTGTGCTTTGTGATCTGTGTTGGGCAGGGGCCCCAACCTCTGCTCTTTAGGCAGACAGGAGTATGAAAATCTGTTATTGCAGTTTGACGTTTTCTTTGCATGATTAGTTCAGTTGGTAAATCTCCACTTTGCAGTTCTTAGAAACCCAGATTTCCTGTTACAAAGCAATGTGGTTCTGATTACAGCTTTAGTGAAGTCCAGACATAGTACCTGTGTTCTGCTAGCAGTTCTACCTCTCATTTTCCATGTTAACATGAGCAACTTACTGACCCTACCTTCCTCTTCGTTGCCTGCAATGGTTGAGGAGTTCGAGGATCCAAAGGGTTGTAGTGCAGGGAGTGAAGGCAGAGTAAGTTTTATACACATTGCAAGCTCTGATACAATGTTCTTAAGTTGGAGAAGAGAATCATGATGAGTTATACTCAAAGCGAAAGTGTTTTTCTCGTGTAGAACTGTGGCTCATCTGTTTCGTGCATTAATTCTGACAGTCACCACCTAGTTTCGTTGGTGAGACACCGAATATCTTTCGAAGGAACATTGCCAAACAGTTGGAGGTGTACCACAAAAATCCCCAGTCCTCCTTGATATCACATAAAAATCTGGTCCATGACACCATCTTTGCTCACCTCATTTACATAGCTTCTTATATCAATTTACATCAACTTTTCACAAGAGCTTATATAAGCTTATAAGCTGACTTATATAGAGAGCATCTTAACTCATCTTTTCCCTTTCATTCTTGCTTTCCTACAATCCATTCCTCACAGGGTAGCCTGAATCTTCTTTCGAAAATGAATGTATGTAAGCTTGTTTCTCACTATTATCTAGTTGCTTCATTGACTTACTTGTTTATTTTTTGTCTTCCTACATGAGAATGTGTGCTTCCTGAGGAAAGGGACTTGATCTTATTTTTGATGGGCCATTGCCTGGCCTGGCATAGCCACTGAATACATGTTTTGTTGGAGGGATGGATGAAAGACCAAATCATTGAGTTTACGGTAAACCCACTAGCCAGAAAAAACTCAGAATTAGTTTCAAAGTCTTAATCTACAAGAACTAACTCAGGGCCCATTAATTTTCATTCCCTTGTTTCTATGGTTGCCTTAATTCTTGCCAGAGCCCTGCATTCATTTAGTTTCTATTAGTGCCTAGAGAGAGAACCCAACACACGCTAGACACTTCATGAATGTTAGTAGAATTAGAATGTGACATTTTATTTTCATTAAGTTGAGCAACTTCATATTTGCCATATAAATTATTAACTCTACTAAAAAGCTAAGTTTCTAAACATAAAATGAGAAAAATTCATAACACTCCCCCTGTTTTAATGTCGGCAAGGTATATCTCCTTGATTCCTGAAATGTGAAGGCTAAGCAAGCTGAGAAATAAAAATAAGACTTGAAGTTTTTATAGGAACATCTTTCAAGGAGATTTATATGTTACTGTATCCACTCACAGAATTTCTTTAAGGAAGTGTTCTCACATCTCCTTTTTCAGATGAGATTAATGCTAGGTGACTCACCCAAAGCCCCAGTGAGCTGATAGTAAAGGAAGTACCCAGCGTGTCTAATCCCCCACCCCACCCATGGCCCTTCCCTCCTCATCTTCAACATCTCTACCTCCCGGCCCATTTGCTGTTTGAATGTCTTTGCTCTGTTTCATTCCCTTTGGATTTTTTTTAAAGTTCAAACGTATTTTTCTTATTTTTAATCTATTGTTTAAAAGCATGTACAAAGGTCTGGGAGTGGAAAGCGAGTGGTGTTCATGAAATAGGAAAGAAAAGGGATGGGACAAGATTGTAGTAAGAATCAGGAGATCCTCAGAAGTTCAACAGACCTCTTTCCCAAAGAGGGCAAAGGCCAGGGCACGGTGAAATAACTCCCTTTCAAAGGTAACCAGAGGAAGTCTGGAAATGACTACTGCGTTTACTCATCGTTTATGGCAATGCTATCTGTATTGTGCAACCAGAGTTTCAGTATCCTGCTTCTAAGTCATCTCTTGAGCCACACAGTGGAGAATATTTAAAAGCTCTGGCTATTAAACACAATTTAATTGGATACTAAAGACTTATTCTGAGATGTGATGAATAAAACAGAGGCACTCACTTCCTTTTCTGCTTTCACATCTCCATAACACAATTTTTTTTTATTTTTCTAGGAAGGACAAAATATATTTTTTTATATAGGGAGAACATTACAAAACACTAAAATTTGCTCTTCAAAGGCATTTCACAGACTTTTTTTTTTTTTTTCATCTGGAAAGGTTCAGTGATGGAAGAAACACAGTCAGTCCTCAAGTGGCTGAGGAAATGCTGTGAAGAAAAAAGTGAGCAACTGGGGAAAAGGGCCTTTTACATGTTAAAAAAAAAAAAGAAGAGGAAGAAGAAGAAGAGGAGAAAGGAGAAAAGGAAGAGGGCTGTGGGGCCTCTAAGTCAGCGGTTCTCAACCTGTGGGTCGCAACCCCTTTGGGGGTCGAACGACCATTTCACAGGGGTCGCCTAAGACCATCGGAAAACAAAAGATATTTACATGACGATTCATACCAGTAGCAAAATTACAGTTATAGAGTAGCAACGAAAATAATTTTATGGTTGGGGGTCACCACAACATGAAGAACTGTATTAAGGGGTTGCGGCATCAGGAAGGTTGAGAACCGCGGCTCTAAGTATAATGGGTCATCCTCCTGGTTTCACAGCGCCTTTCACAGGCAACACACTGAACCTCTCTGAGACCCTTCGCCATCTTAAATTGAAGACAATATTAACCTTGCAGTTTGTTTTGAGGTCTAAACAAGTGCTAGTTTCATAGGAGACATTCAGTTGTTGATAATTCTAGAAGTCATGGATATAATATGAACAGGGTCAAAACTAAAAAAGATCCTAGCAGGAAACAGTATCCTTTTCCAAATCTGCAGAAATTGGAAAGTTTTTGTTATATAAGAGATCTTCAACCTCACAGAAGCCACCTTCAGTAAAAGCCCTTTTGAAAGATATTTTATTATAGTAATTGTAGGTGAAATATGGGCCTGACGATCAACAACATATGATCACTTAAAATATCTACACAAGATGAAAAAGGTTGGATGTCAGGTCACCGGCTAGTTCATGGGCAAAAAGTGAGGAGGGTTGTTTTTTCTCTCCTAAAAGACTGTTTACATTATAAAGTAAATCAACCATTTGGATTTTATTTTTTTAATTTTCACCTGGTTATATTAGCAGTATATAGACAGAACCTGCATATATCCTGGGAGTTTATTACATATTTTTCTCTCATATTATTAAGAACATGTAGATAATCATAGATCATATTTTATTAAGCCATTTTTTTTCATCAAACCAATTTTTAAGGTTTTTTTAAGGATTTTTTCCAATATAAAAGTAATTTTTTGTGTTTTTACTGATTTTATAAGTAACATGTTAATTGATTAAAAACAAACAAACAAATATAAATGCAGACTCTACAAGAAGTTCTATAGAAAAAACAAAAAGTCATCTGTGAGTCTATTACAGAAAGATAATGGTTATTTGGTGTATATCATCCACTTTTCTATGCAGCCATTCACAATTTCTTCCTAAGTGAAATCATACAATGTTTTCAATCTTATTTTGATTTAACATATACATGAACTATCAATGCCAATATATATTCATAGTATTTTTAATGATTTACATAATAATTAATTTGTATGGCTATACACTAATTTATTTAATCCATTTTCCTTTTGAGATAATTTAAGATTTTACTTTCCCCAATTCTTTTTATTATTAAAACCTATACTTGTATTTATCTGATTGTTTTCATAGGATTAATTCCTAACAATGAAATTGCTAGGTCAACAGAAATTCATATTTTAAAAGTTTTTGATATATGTTTCCAAACTGCCCTCACAAAAGTTGTTCCAATGTATGCTCCAGTGTTTGTTAGTGGCTTTTTTATCTTGTTAACACTGGATATTAGAATTATTTTAAATCTGTATTTATCTAGTAATATAAAAGTATCCCATTTAAATTTGTGTTTCTTTGTTTACTGTTAAGCATGAACCATTTTTTCATGGTTATTGACTACCTGAGATTCTACTGTTATGAATTGCTTGTTCATGTCCCTTATCTATTTTTCCACTGGTTGTTAATCTTCTTTTTCAGACTCATTCTTAATAGCATCTCATGTATTGGGGCTATTGCTGGTCATCTTGCAAATTCATGATTTTTAAATTCATTTTTAAAATTCATGTCATCCAAAATGTCAAGTAAAAAAATGGCAAAGGTTGTTTGTATGTGCAAGGTAGGACAGGAACACATAAGGAATAGGGATGGACCTCAGGAAAAGATCTAAGGTACCCCCTAGATATTATTTAAAGTAGTAGCTAAATTACAACATGAGAGAATAGGGTTTCACAGAAAATATATATTTCCTTACAGTTAACATTTTAAAGTGTTGGCCATGCTCTATAACAGGATGCCAAGATCTTCTAGGGGCTTTGTAAATGGGTTACATGCCTTTCCGACTTGCATGATCAGAACGGATGGGCCAGGCAACCACTACAGATGTCCCTTTGCCCAGACTAATTATTTCCTTCTATTTTCGTACACGAACTTGGTTCATAAAAACCCTAATTCAAGGTTCTTTTCAGTTAATTTACTAATGCTATCTATATTGTTCTTTCTAAAGGGCTTTAAAAATTACTAAACTATATTTCTAATCATAAAAACAAATAGAAGTAGGTCTTTCTTTCAATTTTTCTTAATAGCAAACGACACATACATAAAGTGTGACTATGAGTCATCTTCCTAAGCTTTAATTTCTTACTGCTCTCTTGTGGCCACTCAAATGAACTGTCAGATGCCTTTTTTTTTTTTTTTAACAGATTCTATAATACTAACAAAAAATTTTTTTCAGCAGAATTATCAAATTTGTGTAGCAAACTGAGTCTCTGACATTGGAACATCCAGGTCACAAAATACTTCTTTATTTAATTATTAAGTACGTCCTCGGATGAGGTTGCAAAATAAAAATGGTCTTTAAGTTTCTTCTTGTTTTTTTTTTTTTGTTTTTTTTAGCAAAACAAACTACATTGTTATTCATCTATGAAGTCATCAAAAGGCTGAAGTTTGAAATAGTTCTGACAGTTCTGAAAGTAAAAAAAAAAAATGCAATTCCCAGCCTGTTTCCTTACAGGCTGGGAATTGCATTTTTTTTTTAATAAATATGAGTAGGGCCTAACTTTAGCCATTATAATATGTCTCTTTTTAGAGAAAAATAATTCAAAGGATGGCTATATATCAAAGCACAAATAAGATGTAGCTAAGGAATAAAGCTTTTCTATTACATTTTTTGGCTATGTAAAACTGCCCATGAGTAGACAGGACACAAGAACTGCAGTCTCAGCAATCTAAAGTAGACAAATGAATTGAAATGCCCAGTCTTCCCGGCCTGAGAGTCAGTCATGCAAATTGTGATGTTGTCTAACAAACCTCTAATTCATTTGATTTTAATTCCTATGAGCATGCTTACTCAAACATGGCAGTTTTTTAGCACAATTAGCAGCTACTCTGCCATAATTATGTGTGTGTGTGTGTGTGTGTGTGTGTGTGTGTGTTCATGTGGCTAACTCTTCTGTAAAACGGGATCCAAGCTTTTCTAGGCATTATGGTATAGAGATGGAGCCAAACTCAAGTGTCCAGGGTTAAGTTTTTTCAACCAATATACGAGGTCTGACAGTTTAGTTCGCAAACTTGTTGCAACGATGTTGCTTATCTTTTTTTTGGTATCAGAGGGATTATTTATTATGAATTTGTACCAACTGGACAAACAGTTAACCAAGTTTATTATTTGCAAGTGCTAAAGAGGCTGCATGAAAAAGTTAGACGACCTGAACTTTTTGCTAACAATTCATGGCTTTTGCATCATGACAATGCACCAGCTCACACAGCACTGCCTGTGAGGGAGTCTTTAGCCAGTAAACAAATAACTGTATTGGAACACCCTCCCTTCTCACCTGATCTGGCCCACAATGCATTCTTTCTCTACTCGAAGATAATGGAAATATTGAAAGGAAGACATTTTGAGGACATTCAGGACATCAAGAGTAATATGATGACAGCTCTGATGGCCATTCCAGAAAAAGAGTTCCAAAATTGCTTTGAATGGTGGACTGGGTGCTGGTGTCGGTGCATAGCTTCCCAAAGGTAGTACTTCGAAGGTGACTGTAGTGATATTCAAAAATGAGGTGTGTATTAATAATACTTTTTCTAGGATGAGTTCACGAACTTAATTGCCTGACCTCGTATGTGGATGCAGCATCTCTATGCCAGGTCCTGGAATACAATCTTAACCACCCTCCCCCAGAAGCATAGCTTCATAGAGTTAATAGTCTCCTGTATGAGACAGATATAATCCATGATAGGATATAAAATTAAAACCATGGTAAATGCTATGAAGAAAGAAAGGTGAAGAGTTTATCTGGTCAGAAAAATTGGATGAGGCTTTCTTGAGGATGTGATGATACAGCCAAGATGTCAAGATTCATAAAAGAACTCATGAGCCAAAGAAGAGAGAAACGGCAGAAGGGCTAGTGTATGCAAGGTTCCTGTAGTGAGAGGGAGCAAAGAATTTTTAATGAAATTTAACAATCGTCAATGACTCAGTAGTAAGAAAGCAAGAGGAAGTGTGAGATGAGTTAATCTCTTGAGGCACAGTTTTGTGGGCTCTATCAAGGAGTTTGTTGGTCTTTACTATAAAGTATAGGAAAGACATCAAAATGCTCTAAGCAAATAATGATAAGATCTTGGGTTTGAGAATATCGTTCTTCTTGAGATATGGAAAATGGAAAGACAAGGGTCAGAGTGATGAGAAAAGAACACTTTGAAAGCTATTGCAATAGTCCAGGTGAAAAATAATGGAAGCACTGATAGGGTGTTAGAAATATCTGAATAAAAGGATATAATCTTCAGGACTTATTATTGATTGAATATTGGAGGTGAAGGTAACAGACGTATTCTGGATTATTCTTTAGTTTCTAGCTTCAAGAACACATTGACTGCTGGTTATATTTATTAAGAGAGGAATACCAGAAAGTGACTAATTTGGGGAGAAATCTTAAGTTTAACTTGTATGTGAGACATACAAGTGGAGACATCAAGAAAGCAGGCGGATATGTCAATCATGAATTCAGGGGAAGAGTCTGTCATGAAAGTGTATATTTGAGTGAACTTGGTATTCTAATGATGAGATTGCTGAGGAATAGAAAACATAGAAAGAATGGATCTTGTAAGTGAAAGTTGAAGAGCTTAAACATTTATTTGTTAACTAAGAGAGAGAGTTTGCAAAAGAGCATGAGGAAAACAACTGGAGAGAATAGAATAATATTGTGAGAACACGGTGCCACAGAGATCAATGGAAGATTAGGACTAAAGAAGGAAAAAAAAGGTTAACATGTTAAGTAGTTTAGGTAATAAATAGTAACAGTTAAGACATGTATCATTTAATATGTGTCAGAGATTTTCCCCATGGTTTTGCACATATTAACTCCTTGAACCCTTCTGCCTGTACTGTGGTGTAGATATTATTATTATCTGCATTTTATGGATGAAGAAAGTGAAGGATAGAGAGCTTAAATGCTTTGCTCGAGATCACACAACTCGTAAATAGAGGCAGTAGAATTCAAACCAAGGCAGCCTGACTTCAGAGTTCCATACTTTGTTTACCATTATGCTGTTCTATCTCTTGACAAGTCAAAGATAGAGAAACAATGTCTTTGACATGCGTGACATGAAGGTCAACCACACCATACCACAAACTGTTTGAGTGGAATGATAAGTCCAGGCCAGCAGCCTCACTGAAGGGCATGGTAGAGCTGGTGAGGGGGAGGAGGGAGAAGAAATAGACATTGCATTTAGGCACAGCTGGATAGGCAGCTGTTGAAGAGCATAGCTCTGAGAAATATAGTTTGAACCCGGCCCTAGTTAGAGTCATGCAAATAAGACTCTTGTGAGGCCAAGCAACTGTGGAAGACTCCAGAGATTTGGATTGTCTCTAGCTGGATGCTGGGAAGGAGTTCTAAAATGCATCAGGCTCTTCGTTCTGTTTTAGAGTCAGACAAAATCATTGGGTTACCACTGATATTTAAATTCTGAAGTTAAAGTTTTATTTATTCATCTGATTATCACTACTATGACCCAACTCAAGCTCTTATTACAGGTCTTTATATGTAGCAGAGAGAAACAGGGGCCCTGAGGAAAGTCACTTTGGAGTTAGAGGACTTGAATACTTATGCTACTTTCTGTTGGCTATGGCTTCAGACAAACCCAAATCTCCTGGTTCTTCAGCTGTAAAGAGGAAAAAATAAAAATGAAGACAGCCCCCTCTCAGTATTGTTGGTAAAGTGAAGGATACAAATACTTTGTTAACTACAGATTGTTATACAAATGTTAGGTGCTAATATAATAAACTGTTATTGAAAGAGGGAAGGAAGGAGAGAGTGAGGGAGTGACCCTGGTTTGAGAGTTTCAGCAGACTAGAAGAAATATGTATAAGCCTGCTTAAAACATGGGCACACAGTAGGTGTTCAGTCACTATTTGTTGGTGGGTTCGTTGATTTTTCCATTTGGAAAGGGCTAGAAACAACAGCATGTATCCACTGGGGTCAGACAAAGACCACCCTGACCTTTGCCTGAACACCATTCACATGAACACGTTGGCCAACAGAAGGGAAACTTCATGCTAGCAGCAGTGATAGAACAGGCATTTAACATAAATATTTGCTGATTGATTGATTGAACTGGGCATATCATCAACATTGCAGCACAAAAAGTTTCGACAAGTGATCTTGTGAGATTTTAGAGGAATAAGCTTGCCAGCACTACGACAGGCAGACATTTCCTGAGTAGTCACACTGTAATGCCCCCAATGAATTGCCCACCAATGCCAATTAAATGTAGTTGTAGTTAAACCTTCAGGGTGGTAGAAAATGATATTTAGGACAGCTTAGGATTCACTGGGGAGCAGCAAGTTCTGCAATGCTCTAGTTTCACACATAATTTGAGCAAGAGGTGGGGGAAGATGAAAGACAGCTGATCGATGTCTGCATGGACTAGAGATTCTTCCTCCAGAGCAAGTCTGAAAATGTTTAAATTTTTAGAAACAATAAGACTCATGGCTCTTTCAGACATTACACAATGTCCTCTGAAATTTTCCTTCAAGGCTATATAACTCGTTAACATATTTGTTAAAAGTATTGACTTTTCAAGGGAACAAAACCAAAAAAAGAGCAACAAGAACAATCAGAAATGTAGCCAATGAACCAAAGAAAGGAATAATGCAATTAAGAAAGAGTACATGTCTATGTTAGGGCCTGTGGGACACAAACCTATTGAGAATTCTCTTCATCACATCTCTAGAGTCATCATCCCACGTGCTTTTGCATCCCAGAAGATAACCAGCTTTCCCTGACTGTGGTCCAGATATCTCCAAGTGCAAAAACCACAGGGATTCCTGGTCGGATCAGGCACTAGAACACATCAAGGTAAATAAACCGTGAGGCTTCCTTTCATGCAGTTACTGGTAGAAGTGGCCTAAAGTAGGGCTGTCTCTTTTTTCTCTTTCTCTTAGATACATATATGCAGTGTTGGCCTTGAGATAGTTACTTTTTGGAGCCTAAGTGTCTCATTCCATGTAAATTCCACTTTGCAATGAGACATAAATTGTCCTCTAAATTCATTTAAACCTAGAGGCCTGAAATTAAACGCTAGAAGCTGCAACACAACACCAGTTGAATTGAGGAGTACAAGTTATGTTCAAAATACAACAGTGTGATTAACTTCAGTAATAAAAAATTTAAAAACTAGGATGTTACTGATGTGTGGGCAGTCAAGCTTCTAAATACCCTTGCAAAATTCATAACTACACCCGGCTAGACCATCCATATTTCTTATGCATAACAGATACTTACACAGAATTTACATTTGCTGGAACCCACTGGTGGTATTGCTGCTTTTCCCTCACTGGAGGAGTTAAATGCAGCTCCTTGGGACCCGCAGGCTTTCAGGACTTCATCCTTTTCTCTAGCAACACCACCCTGCCTTGCTCAGTCCTGAGATTTTTCCTTAGGCTACAGTCTCCCTTTTGTCCTCGTGTATTGCAACAGGGTTAAATTTAGCTTGCTCTTGTTTAACTCATACCGGATGGCTCCCTATTCTCCATATAAAGGTGAACTTCTTTATATAAAAGAGAAACTCACTTACTTCCAGTTTTCAAACCAGATAACTTAGTGATCTATCACATGCATATCCAATTGTCAATGTCAGCTCTGGCATAAACTGCATCATTTCTTTCCCACTCAAGAAAATTCCAGAATGAAAAATGGTAAGAATGATGTTACTGTAGTGATGGCATTGAATCTGCTTTAATTAAAAACAAAACAAAACTACTAATAAACATTGGTATTTTATTATCAGTAATCACTGGTGATAGAGTCACAATTGATTGTCACCATGGCTGCGTCCAGTTTCCTAAGTGCCCAAGGGAGAGGTTTGACTCAGAAAGAAGCCTCGGTTCAGCTGATGGGTTAATGTTTCTGTGCTCACCACGTCTTCATAACCCTCATCTAGTAAGCTTCAAGAAAGCAGACTGAGGGGCTGAGGCAAGAGCCCTATACACTTGGACTGCACAAGAAGACTCGGGCAAGTGAGAGAGGCCAAAGCCAGGCAGACTCTAAAATGTCCATGTCTGTTCTGACATCATTCATTTTATTCAGCTCATTACTTTCAAAATGTTATTGGATTATTTTTCTAAATAAAAATGTGCTCTAGTGGATAACATTAATCTATTCCATATAATCCTAATTATCATTGTACCAAGAATTTTTAATTATGACAAAATGCTTTCATAGTACTTTTGTTGTCATTTCAAAATATTCACATATCCAAACATTAAAAGAATATTTAATAAACATTTGTTGAGCACCTACATTCTAAACTCTAGCTAAGTTCTGTAGATACAACAGAATAGTGAACGGTGAACAGAATAGCCTCTGCCATCACAAAGTTTACATTCTTAATGGGGAAATAGATTTACAAACAATTATAACAAAGTTTTATAAGTGTAATAGAGGCTAAGTACCAGGTGCTAAAGGGGCAAATAGTAAAAGGCAGCTAATCCCATCTGCCACTGAGAATCCCATTGCTCCCTGGAAGACATGATAACTGTCAGACACGCTGCTGTCTGAGGGATGATTAAAAATTAATCAGGCAGAGGCCGGCCAAGTGGCTCAGTTGGTTAAGAGCACAAGCCCTGAGCAACAGGGTTGCTGGTTTGATTTCCACGTGGGCCAGTGAGCTGCACCCGAGCTGAGCTGCTGCTGAGCTGCCAAAGGGCGGCAGGATGGTGACTGGACTTGGAGCTGAGCTAGCTGCGCCCTCCACAACTAAGACTGAAGGACAACAACTTGGCTGTTTCCCTTCCCCAATTCCCCAACACTGTTCCCCTTCCCAATTCCCCAATAAAATCTAAAAAAAAAAAAAGAATTAGGCAAAAGTATCAGAAGCTAAGAAAGAGAGTTCCAGCCAAATGGAATGCCATGTGCAAAGGTCTCAAAACAAGGGAGAGATGGTGCATGCAAGGAATCAGAAGAAATGATTTAGATGAAGTCAAAAGTCCAGGGTGAGGAATGGCAAGATTAAATAGAAATCAGAGGATGTAAGACTTGTAAGCCATATTAAGAATTTGGACTTTATTCTCAGAACAATCGGATGCCACTGAAAAGTTACATACGTGATAATATTGGATTTGTATCTTCAAAAGATCACTTGGACTTCACTTTGGGGAATAAAGGAATCCCTTGCTATCCACACTATCATTAGTAGAGCTCATAGGGTCAACTCAGGAGTGAAGAGACTCAGATACATTTTTACACAAGTTCCCCACTTTCCAAACTTTTGCTAGTCACCACATTAAATAGATTCAGATAACTTAAGATCCTTCTCCATTTGAACTATTGCTGTCCAAAGTGTAAGTGGGAGCTTGGAGTAGAACTGTCCAGTGAGCAGTTAAGTGTTTGAGTCTGAAGCTATAGCATGGGATCTCGGCTAATGATACAGAATTTATAGCTATTGGCTTATAGATGGTGTGGTGGAGACCGCTAGCTGTCCACTAAAATCCATCCTTCCCTGTTCTCCGAGGATGCCAATTAAAGCCCACATTTCCCAGCTTTCTTTGTAGAGCCCTGTGGGCATTTGACCCCATTCTCACCAGAGGACTGTAAATAGATATGATGTATGCAACTTCTGTACCATTTATTTAAAAAGTAGTCCCTACTCCGGAACTGCCTTATTTTTTCCCCCTCCCTTAGGACCCTGAGCTTAACAGAAACACTTCAAGCAGCAGACACTGATGCTAACAATGATATAGGGATGCAGAGCAGCCAGATGAAAGAAGCCGGGGCTCTGAGTGACCGTGTAGAGCAAAGCTGAGGCCATGCTGGACCACGTGCAGCTTGATTCTTAGGTGAGAGCGCGATAAGCCTCACTCTGTAGGCCATTCCCTTTTTGACTGTAGCTTAGCCTAAAGAGTAGAGGTGGCGATTCTATGGGAGTCTATTGGATACACTAGGGGGAAGTATGCAGAGTGAGAAAAGAAAGACCCTAGCAGAGGACCATAGAGAACACCAATGTTTTAAAAAGTAGGCAGACAAGACTCCTGAAGAAGAGGGTGAGGAGGTATAACCTGAAATATAAGAGGAAATCAAGGGTGATCTCTTCATATGAGCTTGGGAAAGAGTGTTTCAGGAAGAAGAGCGTGGTCACTCATGTCAAGTGATGCTAATAGGGCTAATAGGTCAACAAAGCAAGAACCAGGAGGAAAGTCTAGAGGATTTAGTGCCAAGGAGGCCATTGGTGACTGTGGTGAGAGCAGATTCAGAAGAGATGGCAGAGATGAGGAAATGAAGGTTACAAATACAGATGGTATTTTAAAGTAGTGTCGTGTGGCAGGAAGCAGAGAAATGGAGCCACATTTATGGATAGAAATGGGATCAGCTAACATTTTTCTAAGCGCTTCTGAGGGGCCAGGTAATATGCTAAACATTTTACATGTATTTCCCGTTCAAGCATCACAACAACCCTATTAAGTTGGCTCTACTGTGTATATTTTACAGAAAACTGAAGCACAAACATGGCAAATCACTACCCAGGGGTCCTCTAAGTTTTGGAGCACCCTTAATCACCTTGTGGTAGAACTGCTGGTCAGGCAACCCAGGGAGGTTATGTATGTTGCTCTTTCTCTATGCACAACACTTGGGAGCTTCCTACTTTACTGTTCTTGCTGAGTATCAGCTGGATTTTAAAGTTAGACCCAATAAAATGTTTAACTCCAAGACAAAGCACATCAATTGCACCCCCAAGGCCCAGAACCTTTTGTATTTGCCTCAGTCTCTGAGCCTTGATTACTTAAAGAAGGATGCTTCCAGATGTTGTGCATTGATAATAATCACCATCATCTGTTAGTAACAGCATGAATTATAGAGTTGATTTGTGGGTCCATTTGGAACTGCTTGCCCTGGATGCCAACATTATTAAGCTTACTTGTCTGTTTGAAATAAGTATAAAGGGATCTAGAAAAATAGTTAAGAAAACATAAGGGGAAAAACAAGGATTTCTGAGATGTGGTGAGGGCTCCATTGCTCTTGTGTATACCATGAATTTATTGTGGCATTTATCTGCACACTTATGTGATTTCCTCCAAATTATGAGGTAAATATACTGAGAAGGGAGATGGTTGGAGTCCTCTAGGCTTAGGCTTCTGACAGTACACAATGGAAGAATAGCAAGCAAAGAAGTTAGGATATTAAAAGTGATTGAAATGATGGACTATAAGACTTAAGCTGTGTAGGAAAGAAGATATGGGAAAGTTGAGAATGAAACAGGCTTTTGAATGTACGCTCCATGAGAGCAGGCATCTTGACTTCCTGTTTCACTCTAGGAAATCCATTGTTTAAAACAATATAAGGGACCAATAAGACTCTCAATACTATTTGTTAAGTGGTTAAACAATGACACTAAAGACTAAACTACTGAAAACAATTAGGCAATAGTCAGAGAATCAAAGTTTTTGGTCAAATAATCATAGAGTCTGAATTTACAATTTAAGAGCTGGAGCAGTTTCAGGTAAAGATTAAGTCTCAAGGTCAGCTTGGGGGTGCCTGAAGGACACTGCACAGGAAAGTAAGTCGCTGGAGACGAGACTAAGGGTTTGTTTGGGTGGAACACACATCTTTCCAGGCATTCAGAATGATAGCAGAGCCTGTGGAAGGGAGAATTCTAAGTCCAGGTGCCACGACAATAAGTAACGAGGAATAATTAGGTCTGAAGACAACATACTGTGAAAGACAGAGAATAGTATACAAGTCAAAGACAAAAATTCCAGCTAGCTTCCCTCAGTAACAATAATGGTTAATGTGTTCCATTCACTCACCTGGCTATAGTGGCTGACAATGGATACTTTATAGCTCGATTTACCTGTTCTTGTGGTAGAAACTGAAATATTGATTGCCTGCCTGGAAAACTATTTCTTTCTGTGACATATGACCTGAATTTTGCTTCTTATTTTTTTTTCATATGCCCAAATTGGATAAATCTATTAAGGTAAATTTATTTGATGGTAATAATCAATTAATCAATAAAATAATTCAAGCCAGTTTATGAACATAGACATTGTCTCATCTTGGGTCGAGTTTATAATATTTGTCTAATAATGTGTTCACAAATTACTATTATTCACTATTCTTTCCAGAAAAAAATTTCTATTTGTTTATTTTCTTTTCAATAGCATGCATGATTCGAAACAGTGTATGTTAAATATCTTGAGTTGGCTGAGGTCTTTTATTTTTTACTGTTCTATGTTGTTTACTTATTGATGTTGCTTAAAATTAACTTCATTCAAATTTTACACTACAAAACTTTTCTTTTTGAGTGATCAGTTCTTATTTTGATGACATTATGTAAAATGCTAAATATTTTGTTGTGTGTTCTGAAACATAGTTTTATCTCAACGTTTTTATAATAGCTAGAAACAAATGAAGGTCACAGTTTCCTTGGTTTACATATCTGGAAGAGAAAATGGAAAACTGAGGCAGCCATAACAATAATTTAAATGTATAAATGACTTGCCTATTTCATTCAAAAGTGTTTCTTCATCTAAGCTGTCTGCATATTTGTTTAAATCTCCCCATGTTTCCCTTTCCATAGAGAGCGTCAGAATCAGAAACTAAAGAAAATGTTTCTAATGCCTTGATTAAAGAATGGGTGGAAATGTCTGGTGTCTGTGCTGTAAAGCGTAGAAACTTTCATAGCCAGAAAATATTAACAAAGAGTCCTTTACCTTAATTTTCATTAGCTAGAATTCAGGTACAGAATCCAACCGGTGAGTAGACCATTTCAGAAAGAGTGTTTTCATGTTAAACTCTTCATTCCCTTGTCTCTGTAAAGCTGAAAATCACCAGACACTGTTTGATAGCTTGTTCCACCCTTCTCTAGTATTCTTTTCTTTTCACTATTTCAACTATGCTAGTCAAGTGAGTTTCCATGGCCCTGTCCTTAAAAGTTGTACAGGGCATGATGGCTTGTTTTGCTTGGCAACATTCTCTAGAACGTGATTCATTGTCTGCAGGTGATTCATGGTTAGGAAATTAATTCTGAACTCTGCCAGTGATTGCGGTTGATTAAAGTCCAGAAGTCCCTGCCGTCTATTCACTAGCACTCTTTGTCAACTGGAATATTTCTATAATAAAAAGAGCCGAAAGTAGATGTGCTTGATGCATGGAATTTACATGCGTGTTTGCATCTTTTGAAAGAGCTACTCAAGCCTACACCATTTTAACACTTGGCATGAAAATCATTCTAAAAGTGTCTGACTGAATGAATCACATTTTACAAATAAATATCTGTCAAATGGTGCAATTACTGCAGATCCAGTCATTAAGCAATAAAATAAAGCAGTAAATAGGATACATCTGCTGCAAAGTGCTATAGAAATGCAAGTTTCCTTCTCAAGTTACTTGTCTTTTAATATTTTAGCCTAAGCGGTGGAATGATTCACTAGAAACATCTACCACTCAATCTAATCATAGCACAAAAAAAAAAAGAGGAGGAAAAAAAAAAGGTTTCCTAAATCAGTCAATAGCACAAGAAAAAATACACCCACTTAAAAGAGAAAAAAGCAAAAAAAAAAAAAGAAAAAAAACAGAGATGGAGCATAAAGCATTCCTTTTATATGCCACTATGAGGAATGCTGTGAGATGAAGGGCCACACATCCTCTGAAAAGCAGCAACAGCATCTCAAGGTGTTATCTAGTTTCCTTCCATATCAAAACACTGAGTTGTAGAGTTGTAGACATGCAAATAAAAGCTAATTTAGGGAGATTTTATCTTTATAAACCAACTGAAATTCTTTATTTTGAGTGTGTGTTTCTCTTAAATGTTGAAAGTAAATAAATTAACAAGGATGATATTATCTTCATAAATCTCTACCACTTTAAGTTTATCGGTGGTCCAGAGTGTGAGATCATAGAAATAAATAAAAGGGTGCCAAAAAAATGTATACACATATTAAGAAAGGAAAAAAAAAACTATTAAAACTCTAATACTCACTTTACAAGTTGTGACAATTGGGTTCGTGAACTCATCCTAGAAAAAGTGCTACATACATCATTGCTGAATATCACTACGGTCACCTTCAAAGTACTCCCCTTGGGAAGCTATGCACCCATGCCAGCACCTCGTCTACCCTTCAAAGCAATTTTGGAAGTCTTTCTGGAATGGCCATCAGAGCTGTTGTCCTATTACCCTTGATGTCCTGAATGTCATCAAAATGTCTTCCTTTCAATATTTCCTTTATCTTTGGGTAAAGAAAGAAGTCATTGGAGGCCAGAACAGGTGAGGAGGGAGGGTGTTCCAATAGAGTTATTTGTTTATTGGCTAAAGACTCCCTCACAGACAGTGCCTTGTGAACTTGTGCATTGTCGTGATGCAAGAGCCATAAATTGTGGTGAAAAATTCAGGTCATCTAGCCTTTTCATGCAGCCTCTCCAGCACTTCCAAATAGTAAACTTGGGTAACTGTTTGTCCAGTTGGTATAAATTCATAATGAATAATCCCTCTGATATCAAGAAACAGTAACATTGTTGCAACAAGTTCATGAACTTAATTGTCAGAACTTGTGTACCGATAAAAAAAGATCAATGCAAGTCATGTTTGACTTCTGCAATTACAAGAGGTTACCATCAGCTTTCAGAGACTTCTGATTACAGCGAACTACTGCTGAGCAACGTTGACCAAAGTGTCCACTTGTACACATTTTTTTGGCACCCCTGGCATATTGATCTGTGACACAGGGCTCCTAAAACCCTTGTATATTCTTAAGTGATGAGAGCATTAGGAGCATCTTTTGTTCTAATGACATGACTCTGGGTGGGCTCCTGTAAGGGAGCTGGTCAGCAGAAAGACCAAGCCATAATTAGAAGCTTGGAATTTTTCAGTCCTGCCCCCCACTGCTCTAGAGAAGAAAGAGGGACTGGAAATGGAGTTAATAATTGATCATGCCTATATCATGATCCTCCATAATAATGGAGGAACCTCCATAAAAATCCTAAAACAATGGCGTTCAGAGAGTTGCCAGCTTGCTGAATACATCCACGTATTAGGAGGGTGACATACCCCAACTCCAGAAGGGTATGTTCAATTCAGGGCTGCAGTTCAGAACACAGCTCCTCTACTCAGGACTGTCCCAGACCTCACCCTACATATCTCTTTGCTGGGCTGTTCATCTGTATCCTTTAATAAACTGGTAAGTGTAAGTAAATATTTCCCTGAGTTCTGTGATCCACCCTAGTAAATTAATCAAACCCGAGGAGGGGTTCATGGGAACCTCTGATTTATAGCTGATCAATCAGAAGCACA
This sequence comes from Hipposideros armiger, assembly GCF_001890085.2. Classification (NCBI taxonomy): domain Eukaryota; kingdom Metazoa; phylum Chordata; class Mammalia; order Chiroptera; family Hipposideridae; genus Hipposideros; species Hipposideros armiger. The sequence continues at coordinate 2,111,146 of NW_017731433.1, read as the reverse complement.
GGTGACAACCTGGATATGTGATTGGCATCTGAAGTGGGATAGGAGCAGTCTTGTAGGACTGCACTCTTAACCTGTGGTATCTGAAGTTATCTCCTGGTAAATAGTATCAGAATTAGTTAAATTGTAGTACACCCAGCTGGTGTCTCAGAGAATTGCTTGGTAGGGAAAAACCCCACACCTTTGTTGATCAGAAGTATTAGAAGTGACGTGATCTGTGTGAAAGCAAAGGAGACACACAGGAGGAAAGACTGGGTTTTTCCTAATATACAGACTGTATATTCAAAGGCAGGCTGGGGAACACATTAGGTAATTATATCTTTGTGCCATATAAATAGACATCATAAAATATTAGGTCTTCTTTCTCCTGTTGGCTTCCCTTCTGTACAAGAATTTTAAAAAGACATAAGAAATAGGAAACCTGTGGAAATTCAGTTTGGTAAAATATTTAAAATAACTTTTTTGTTGGAATTTGATTATAAAAAGTACATTTTTGTTGTTGAAAGTTTAGAAAAGAATAAGCAAAAGAAATTTAAAATTACATAAAGTCCTACCATTCAGGTAACTACTATTGTACTTAGATGTCTGTGGTTTTCCTATGTCTTTCATTGTATATTCTTAAACTTAGACCTAAAGAGACCTCCTGTTTCTGCTCTTCTTGTGCCTCTGTCACTACCATAAGGAGAACATGCTGAGGCTAGTCTGCTCTTCTAAGGAGGATGAGAAACATGGTGCAGAGCTGTTCCAGCCTATCCACGGACCTACAGTGATGCACAAATGCATGAATGCTAAAAAGGATTGTTGTTTGGGGGTGATTTGTTATGCAGTAGTCACTAACAGATACAAAGTGCATATATATAATATGTGTGTGAGTGAGCGTATGTATACACAGACATACATACGTATTTAACAAAATCAGAAGGATTTTGTCCTTTAACTTGTTTTTTTCTTTTTTTCAGTTAATATAGGATCACACTTATCTCAAATAATTATTTCCATTTTTGTCTTACTGCTAGAATGTGAGGTCTGCAAAATTGCTGTACAGCAGTGCCTGACCAGGATCTAGCCTATTGTAAGAACTATTAAATAGGCATGTACAGACTGAATTCAAAATTTTCATAACACCATCTTAATGGTTGCATTCTTTGCCATTGTATACGCATATATTATGCTATTTCTAACCAGTCTCATATTTTCATTTTTGCTAAAATTCTTTTACAGAGCTAGAGTTAAGTCTGTGCACATTTATGATTACTTCCCTAGAAAAAATGCTTAGAAGTAGAATTTTGGGGCCAACAGATAGCTATTTAAATAAAAAACATTTTTTGGTTTGTTTGTTTTTTCAATCAGTATTTTAGCAATCCCAATTTGGCAAAAGATTTTTTTCTTTTTCTTTTAATTTATTTAATTCATAATGTGGCCTTTCTAAATTAAGGTGAGGAAAAAAAGTGGTCACAGATGGTGCTTAGTACAAGGAAAGTTGAAAGTGGGCATTTCTCTTCCTTAATATAGCACATATAAAGCTGCCTGTTCTATCATTTTCTCTTTTCTGTTTTTAAGGCTTCCTTTCATGTTTGGTCAATAAAGGTATATTGAGGTTCTCCTATGTGTGGGGCACTTCTCACATCTTTAAAGGCATTGCCCTTCCGCCTTGATTTCACACTCAAACGAATACGTAAAGTAGCAGAGGAATGAGACTTAAATGCATAGGTTGAAAATTCCAAAGATAGGACTTGTCAAAGACAGGACAGTGGCTATATTACTTGCTTTGGGGCACACTCCTATTGTCGGGCTTGAGGGGACCTTTCACTCTCTTTTATTTTGGACAGGCTTTAGAGCCAAGACCAGCAAGTTGACTAGAGGGGCAGAGAACACACCAGCAATCATAAGAGGAGGTGGGCATGCTCTTGCAGAGGAGCTTACACCCACACCATTATATTAAGCACAGCCTTTCAAATGGGCCCTAATTGAGTCTGAACCTCTTCCTTCCTCATCTTAGGGATCATTCTACAATGCAGACTTCACAGTGCACAAAGACACTTGCTTCCCCACTTTCTGTGTAGTACCTGTTCAACGTATAATAGGCTTGTCAATCCATGGTAATGTTATTCCCACATTCTGCTAAGCACTATATTTATTATCAAACGTAAGTGATGGTAGGCTGACAGATTTCTTTTTGTACAAGCACTAAATTTTAACTATGCCCAATTCTATTTTAATTGATGTATATTTCTATAGTTGTTTTTTGTTGTTGTTGTTTTAAACTTTGGTTGGCTGTTTTCTAAACATGACAAATTTCTATTTTAATGCTGATATGTTCAGTTCAGGGCTGCAGCTAAGGAAATATAATCAGAAGAGTTTAATTCTACCTTGAAATAGAGATATGTTTTGTAAAGATCCGGGGAAACAAAAAAGAGGGGTGTGTTTCTTTTAGTTTCAAATAACTGTAATTTCGGCTCACTCCTGATATCAAAATTGCCTTGGACTGATTTGAATATAATCCTTTTTCACAGCATTGAAACATTTTCTCCAGGATCAGAATTCGATGTTGTGCTTAGAATAAAAGCTGAAAGGGCTCCCAACTCTGCTCCACCCCCAACATACACTGTCAAAGAAGGCCATGGCTTGTCATTCTTGTATGAAGTTGAGCTTTAAGCAGCCTAATTCAAACCAAAATCACAGTGGGAAGTACCATATTTCAGTAAAGATTTTCCCATTTATCCACAAACTTCAATTTAATGAAAAAAGTCACTGGATTTTGAAACAAATTAGAAGGGGAAAATGAAAAATAATACTCTTTATTTAGGTTGGAAAGGTTGGAGACATGATTCAACGCCTACCCTCAACCCCACCCCCACAAAAAAGGGCCAGATTTATACATATATTCAAAATGATATGAATAATTGGGCAATTATTCAGATATGTGGCCTGAAATATTCAGACATACTACATAAAAGTGTTTGGGTACTTTTGGGCTTGAATTATTGAGGTAATTGGACCAATTCACTATTTCACTTTGCCTCTTTATGTATAGTGGTACCTTAATTATAGTCTAATTTACAGGGTTTCTTTTTCTCCAAGACACTTTAAGAATACTGGATGGCAAATCAGGAGACCTGTGCTTGATTCTCTTTCATTCTTATTAGCCATGTGACCTTGGCCATGCCACTTGCCCTTGCTGGGTGTGTTTCTTGATCTAGAACAAGACTATAATGTATACCCTACATATTTGATGAAGTGGACAAAAGGCTAAACAACACAACAGGAAGAGCTACCATTTATTGATCATACCTAATTTTATTTAATTTTCACAATAGTCATAACTGTGTGGAAGAATTGATATTTACTGAAATTAAGAACCTTGCCACAATTACCCAGCTAGAACTGCACAGAGCCAAGACTCCAACCCCAGGCTTGGATTCTGATGTACATGTTATATGGTCTCACTAATGAGACAAACTCCTGCACATACATAAAGGATTATTTTTCATATGATTCCAGTAAGTGCAGTGAACCAGGAAACCTATAATGAGTTGAAAAAACTTCCATACTGGTGGGTATTTAAAATTTATGGATTTTTCACCTTTTTTTGCAGCAGTGATTCTAGGACACTTGAACAAACGGCTCTTAACAGTGTCACTGTTGGGGCTGTAGCCATATGGTCATGAAGGACATGTGAAACCTGTTAGCTCTGGCACCGTCATCAATAATAACTTTGCCATTTCCCTCAGCTTGAGAGTCAATCCCTGGGGTTGGATTTGCTAACACCAGCATGAGGTCCCTTATCTAATCAAAGCTAGTCCTAGTCATATTTCAGTGCATTTGACAAGGAGTGACGTAATGGTCTTAGTTGAAAATGAGATATGCATTTGACATTTGAATATCACACAGTAATATGATTGTCAACTGAATTGCCAATAATAGGTTTAGTAAAATCATAGTTTAAAACAAGGTAGTGGTTTTTCTCTAGAGCTTTCACCCCCCTGGTCGCCATGTTGCTTACCCACGCACATGTATATATGTGTTGACACACTTGTATACTCACTTATCTATGAAATAATACTTATATGCCTGTGAAAACAACCAGGTTGTGTCTGTTTTAAATATGGAGAAGTCACAATTTTTCCACACTCAAAATTTTCCCACAAACTGATGAAAAAATAAGAAATCTTCCTGTTTGGATTCCAGCAGTGAGAATTTCCCCATATGTTCACCATCACTTTACCCCTTAGATATTTTGAAAGTAACAAAATAGTACATTCCATCCTCTGTAAATTTCCACCAAACTTTCTTATCATAGATAGTGATTTAGCGTTAATTAACCATAATCCTACATAAAATGTGTGCAGAATAGACTAACTCCAATTTGAGTAGCTTGAAAAGAAAAAAAAATATTTGCACTAACAAAGGGAATATTTGACCTTTGTAGAAATAATAGATAAAACATAATATAAAGCACAACTCTATGAAATATAGAAATGCTACATATAGGTTAATTCTACATTAAACTATTGCTAGAAAAACTACAAACGGAGGTCAGTCTTTGACAGATCTAAAAATACAACCATGTGGATCAAATTTTCCAGTCACAGCTTCATCTCTGTAGATTTTCTTTTATTTGTAAAAATCTTGCTGTTGCTGCAGAGGAACTGATTAGACTGTCCACTTTAGTGCTGAGCAATGTATTTCTGAAAATGAACTTGAGCCTACAACAATGCAGTCTATTTGCTGTGTGTTATTTTAATCTGTCCAAGACCAGCTTTTAGGCCTTACATTTCATTCAGATTTGACAATTTGCCTTCGGCATAAGCTCTCTCTTAGTGGCAGCTCCTTGAATTTTCACATAAATAGTATTCTAGTTGAGAACTGTATCTAGATAGCCATGTCATTGGAACATACATTTTTAGGCCTCTTCTAATGATTAACATGCATTTTCATGTATTGCTCTCATTGAGCTTTGGCTTCTGCCTCAGTAAAAGAATATATTAACCACTTTCACCTCGACTCATAAACTAATGCTTTAGAACAATTGAGCTAGAAGATAAAACAGTTCTTGGAATATTTTACAAAATGTTTTAGAGAACCTTGTTTTATCAAGGACTCAGTTTTTCCATAGAACCTCAATTACACCTGAAAGAGTTTTAGTTTAGGCCAGTAGTTCAGCAGTTTAATGCTCTAGTAAAGCTAAGAGTCAAAGCAAAAGACTTTGACTAAAATATATATTTTTGTCCCGTAACACCATTAAACAATGCAATGTCCTAAAAAAGTACATCCTCTAGATAACTGACGCTTATTCCATTAAGTGCCCAACTTTTTATGTTTAAAATTTGTTCACATTTTGGTAGAATTTTCCCGAAAAATTCCTAGTTCAACTGGAGGCCAAATGTTATAAATGCTAGTTGTGGTATCTTCCTGGCTTATAGTTTCCTTGCCTGGTCCTTCAGGGGCCATTTTTATTCTATCATATGTGAACAATTTCTTATGGAAACTGATTTTCTCATTGTTAGATACCAGATCTAAACTAAGTAAGGCCCTTATTTATGATTTTCATATAAGACTAAAACAAGCTATAGTCCTTGGAATTTAAAATGATAGGAGCTATAGGAGGCAATGCTAAGGTGCTTTTGGCAGCCATATTATCCACCCATGAAGGAAGCCAGTCTACAGTAGGAGAAGATGACACGAGAGAGCCCAAGATGAATAAAAAGACTAAAGTTGGAAAGAGGGACTCCTGGGGAAGATTAATTGCTTTGTCCACTTACCTCTGAGGCTTAGCTGTACCTCTGTCCTTCTTGTGATCAGAAAAGCAGCCTTCTGAAAAATTTTATATATTGTCTAAGCTGGTTCCATTTGAATTTCTGTCACTGAAGCCAAATGATCCTGATAAAATTATCACATACCTGTATTGTTCACAGCTGATTCAGGCAAACTTATCAACTCTATCACAGAACAGATTAGGCAGTCGTTCTCAACCTGTGGGTCGTGACCCCTTTGGGGGTCGAACGACCCTTTCACAGGGGTCGCCGGGTACTTGTATGTGAGCGTATCTGCATGTGGGCCTGGAGATGGATAGAGGAGTGGTGTCTTGGTTCCTAAGACCATCGAAAATATGTGTTTTCCGATGGTCTTAGGCCATGTGAAAGGTTGAGAACCGCTGGATTAGAGGGTTTTTATGTGACCCTCAGCCAGTTTAATTTCCTGAAGCAATGCAACAATTTATGGGATTTCTGTTTTCCTTAAAAATGGCAATGGCATTGATCTTGTCAGACATAGCATACTGAATACAACCTTATAGTTGCCTAATAACATAGAACTTGTTAACTAAAGTGAATTTTGGTTATTATACTCTTATAATTCAGTGATACATCCAAGAGTTTTTTAAAATAGAAGAGGCTGTTTGTACCCCCATTAAATGGCCCCAGACAGCTGTGATTTTAAGATATTGGATCTGATTTATAAGGAGTCTCTCTCATTCCTTCATTGACTTGTTGGCTGTCGTCTCCTGCCTCCAGAAAGAGATGGTTTAAAAATCAACCTGGTCCTCAGAAGTAGAGAGATCTGGCTTGGTCAGAATGTGGACTCTTGCTAACTAGCTGTTTGGCTTTGGGTAGATTATTTCAATACATTAATTTATGTCTCCTCTTACAAAATAGGCTTGATAGTAAAATTCTTCTAAAGAAAAAAATTAGATAATATATGTAAAGCACATATTAGAAATTCTATAAATGTAAGGTCATTTCTGGCAACCACTTACCCCCACTTCTAATTTACTATTCTTAAATTGTCCAGGGCTAGGAAAATAAAGCTAAAGATGTCAAATCTGAAGGTTCAATGGTGATTAAAGTTGACTAAGTTTTTTTAAAAAATCACTTTTAAGGTTATTTATTTAAAGTTTATTTAACTAAAAACCACTTAACCATATTGAGTACTCTCTGCAAAGACTCTATCATATGCTGAGACAATCATTTTCCCACCCCACTTCAAAGGATGCATATTTGTTCATTCCACCCTTGGGGCACCTATGATTATTGGAAAGTTCTACTTACATTGAGCTCATTACACACTGGAATTGGTTTCACTCATCATTACCATTTAGGTGGAAGTATGTATGTTTCTGTATAATGACTCTTCAGATATTTGAAGGATACAGTCTTATACCCAAACCTTTTATCTAGGTTTAAAATGTCTACTCATTTTACTTCATCTTCTTAATCATCTTCTCAGCATCATTAAGTTTATCATCTTTGAATTAATATGCAGAAAACATATTAATGTGTTTTCTGAGTTATTTGGAATATGATCAGGTTTCTCTCAGAACAACCCCAGATTTTATTTCTGATAATTAAGCAGATAATTCTCAGAGACATGTTTGTATTCTGAAATAAGTTTTCGTTAGTGGATCTGAGTGACAGCCTAGTGTACTTCTCATGAATCAGTTAGGAATGTTTTTTCACTATCAATCAAAGCTCAATGTAGTCTCTTTTTATTTTCCCATAAACACAGAGGATGCCAAAAAAAGCGTATACACATTTTAAGAAAGAAAAACTGTATCAAAATTGTAATACTCAATATATATGGATAATAAAAGATGAATGCAAGACACATTTGACTTCTGCAATTACAAGAGGTGCTCAAAGTGGTTACCATCAGCATCCAGACACTGCTGATTATGGAGAACTACTGCTTGAGCAACATTTACGAAAGTGTTTACTTGAATCGTTTTTTGGCACCCCTGGTATATATCTATGTATCAGTTATAAAACCCTTTTTCTTATTCATTTTTTGAAACTATGTATTTGCATCTTTCTTCGATTTTCCCACATTACCCCATGTGCTTTTAATACATTGAGCTGAACTTACTTAAGACTAGGTGTTCTTATAATCATAATTGTCATTTTGATCTAACTAATCAATGCAATTCTTGTTCTGTATATTTCAGTCTTGAAAAATTTCTATCTTCAGAGACTTGCTTTTTCTATGTCATTTACAAAAATTGTTCCAAGTAGAGACTCAATACTTTGTTTCTTTTTTTTTTTTAAGATTTTTATTGGGGAATTGGGGGGATGGGGACAGCGCTGGGGAATTGGGGGAAAGGGAACAGACAAGTTGCTGTAGTTTTGTTCTTCAGTCTTCAGTCTAGTTGTGGAGGACGTTCTTCACTGGCTCAAGTTGGCACCATCATTGCGCTCTTCCCAGGCGAGGCAGATCAATCGCCGGCTTCTGGACGGCCGCTCACTGCGGCTGCTGGCCGCTCACGCTGGCTGCTGGCTACACACTGGAGCTTATGGCAACCCACTGCAGCAGGGGCTGCAGTCTATGCCGTCTCTGGCGACTCAGGGCAGCCCAGCTCCAGGTTGAGCTGTTGTTCAGCATCTTAGCTGTAGAGGGCAGCATCACTGGCCCTCATATGTGGGATCCGAACCGGGGTCCTCTGGCATCCCAAGCCAGTTCTTAACCATCGTGCCACTCGGCCAGCTCCCAATACTTTCTTGATTGCTTTTCTCTCAGTATTACTGAAAACTAAAAAACTATCTGACATCGTGTGTGTGGGGTGTGTGTGTGTGGGGTGTGTGTGTGTGTGTGTGTGTGTGTGTGTGTGTGTGTGTGTGTATTAAAGGTCAGATCATTTAGGACTTAACCCAAATGACCAGTGTGAGAGTTTAAGTCAATTGCAAAAGTTTAGCAGGAACAGTCCCTGCAGGTTTGATAATTTGCTAGAAGGGTCTCAAAACTCACTGAAAATGATTGTACTAATATTTATAGTTTATTACAGGAAAAAGATAGAGATTCAAATGAACCAAGGGAAAAATGATATAGTCCAAGCATAGTACCTAACATGGAACTTCCATTGTCTTCTACCTATGGAGTCTAGATGTTTGACTTTTCTGGCACTGATGTTTGATAATACACATGGGGTACTGCCAGCCAGGGGAGCTCACTAGACACCAGATCTGTCAGTGTCTTGATCTTATACTTTCCAGACTCTAGAACTGTGAGAAATAAATGTTTATTGTTTAAGCCATCCAGTCTATTACTCTGTTATAGCAGCCTAAACTAACTAAGACATTTATCTCCACAGAATATGACATGTAATATGTGCTCAATAAATATTTTTGACATAAATAAATCAATGTAGGCATAAAACTTCCTGTTTTTACTAGGATCTTACTACTTTCTTACATTCAATTTTTCTTGTGTACCCTTATTTGTCATGTGTTCTTAGAAACTCTGAGCTCTTTTTATATAAAACCAGGTTTCTATCTTCTCTTGTAAAATCAGAAGCCTGGGCAGAGTCCTAAATAGCAGCAATTGTTAGAGTTGATGAGCAGCCGTCCCCTTAAGGCTGAACAACAGACCCACGTTCATCACATTGTATTTTCTGCTTTCTATTCACTTTGTGGTGGCCACCTCTTCCTGATAAGAATAAGTTAGCTTGAATGACAAGAGATTCTGAGCCTATTTTGAGGTTTCAGAGATAGCTTTGCTGGAGTAATAACCAATAATAAGCCACTTTGAATAATAAAATGGGAAAAGAAAATGCATCAAAAAAAGACATAAAATTATGCCTAAGAATAAACTCAATGATATATTGAGAGTATCTACATAAATGTAAATTTTTATTGAGAAACATACAGTTAGGTTTGATTATATGTAGACATATGTCATATTTCTGAATGCAAATATTATAAAGGTGTCAGTCTCCCCAAATAAATGTACAAATGTAAAGCAATTTCAATAAAAATGGATTCTAAAGCTTCTACGGAAGAATAAGTAAGGGAAAACAAGAAAAAAAGTTGTGAAAGAATTAATAAAGAAGGGAGCTTTCAAAACTAGATATGATGTTATTAAAGCTAAAATAATGACTTTGGCATGGGAGTAGTATAAGAACATGTGAATAAAGGAAGGGAATTAGAAAACTCAGGAAGTGACCCAAGACTCATTCATCATTTTACTCAACTCAAATGTTTCAGGTCAGAAATATCATATGATGCAAATTTGAAATTCATGCCATATTTGAATGAACATAAATATATTGCTTTGTGTATATATATATATATATATATATATATAAGTCAAGTAAGGGGGATGAATTAGTAACCCAGGGTGACCAGAAAAACATGTTTACTAATATGATAAAGAATCCATTTTAATTAGTGGGAAAGAATGGTTTAATCAGTGGGAAGTGAGATGGCATAATTTGTTGATTAATTGGAAAATATAGAGCTTTATGTGTACCTCACAATATTTATTTAAAAATGGCATATGGGTTAAAATGGTAAAAGGGATGTAGTTTTAAAGTCATAAAATAAGTAAGAAAGTATAGATGAAAATATATCTGATTTTTTGGTAGTAATGCAAAGTAAACAATAAAAAGGAGAAATACTAATAAATTCAAGTATGTAAAACTAATTGTTAAATAAAGTAAAAATAAAGAACAACTGCTTTTATTTATGAAGAATTTTATAAATTAATAAGAGCAAAACTGATAAAACATAATAGGCAACTCATCATACAAGTTATAAACAATATAAGAAAATGTCTACATCACAAAGAATCAAAGAATGCATATTAAAATATTAAAAGGAGATGATTTTTTTTTCAGATGTAACATTGGCCAAGATGAAAAATGATAATATTCAGGACTGGCAACAGTGGTGGGAAATGAGTACTATCATAAATTGTTTCCAGAAATGTAAGATAACACAGTTTTTTAGAGGGCAAAATGGATATGATATAACAAAAGCCTTAAAAATATTCACAAATTTGGGACAGCAAGTTCAATTGTAGGAATGTTCGCTAAGAAAATAATTTGAGAGAAAAAGATTTATATTTATTTTTGTTCTTTGTAACATTGTTTATGCTGCCATAAGAATATTCAGCAGTTGAAGTGTGGTTAAATAAATTATGTCAGTGAATGAATTCAATACAATCATGAGAAAGTGAGTTGCACGAGTAGAGTATAACCAGAGTTTAATTAAGAATATATATGTATATGCATCATCACAGATTTATAAAAAGAAAAATGTTACTAGACGTAAATACAACAAAATATTAGCAGTAATATGCTGATTTTTTATTACATATTTTGAAATTTTTAAATTTCCTTTTTATGCATTTATTTTTTTAATTATAATGAATTACACATAAATATTCTTATTCTAAAAATCAAAACAAACAAAAAATCCCAATGAAGTCAAATTACCCTATAGCCTCACCTAATCCCATTCATTTCTCTAGAAGTAATTATGTATTTGCTTGTGTGTGTATCTCTATAGACTTTTTTACATTAAATATGTCTTATTATTGCAATCAGAGGTAAAGGCTATTTTAACGAGTATTGATCCAGACAGAAGCGAGTACTCTCTTCCCATATACACAGGTCTAAATATTAAAGGCAGTAACTATGACAAACCAAATCGTGATATAGGGTAACCATAGAATGGCTGGAAATCATATGATGATATAGAGAAAGATGTCATTTTGCATTATACTCAGGTAAATCACTAACCTTGATTATCCCCATCTCACCACTCCTTAAAATAGACTTTCATGGTGATCACTACTCTCAGGAGCTAATAAAATGCTCTAGCAGAGATAGAGAGTACATAACTTTTCTAACAATGACCATACACTTCATCAAGGAGAAGATGTTTTCCTGATCTTCGGACTATTGCCCTGAATGCAAACTTTTTACATAAATTACTGCTTGATTTTGTTTTTGTTTGTATTAGTTTCAGGTGTACAAAACAGTGTAATAGCAAGACCTTTCACCTCTCACAAAGTGATAATACCCCTCCCCCAATCTATTGCCCCTCTGACATCATATATATCTATTACAATTTCATTGTCTATTCCCTATGCTGTATTCCACATCCTGTGACCAAATATATATATGTATATATAATGACTATATATAATATATATAATGACTATATATATATATATATATATATATATATATATATAAATTATAGTTGACATACAATATCATTCAAGTTCAGCTTCAGGTGTATAGCGCAGTGGTCAGGCATCTACACCGTCTATGAAGTGGTCTTCCTAATAAGACATGTGCCCATCTGATATCCTACAAAATCTTTACAACATTATTGATTATATCCCCCAAATGATCTTTCATATCCCCATGGCACTACTTGATTTTAAGGAGAAGACGCATATTGCATGTAAACCGAGACCTCACTCTCACCTTGTAAGAGGAACAAGCAATGGACAGAGGTACAGATCAATGATGAAAGATGCTGAATGCTGTCTGACACAACTACTCTACAGGCACTTATTAACACCGCATGTCTGCCAGGTATTTTGTAAACTGAAGAATGAGTGAGAAATGAGAAGTTTACTATAATAAAAAAGCAACCAATGATAACTTTTAAATTCACCTTTAGAAAGGGCTGACTTGCCACAAGGAGTATTTGAACTATGGGTTTGAAAGCTAAGCATATGACTCAGCAGTTAACTTTAAAAGATATGATTAACTTGAGTGTTTCTGTTAGTGAAAGGAGAAAGCAGAATCATTTACTTGTTTAACTCTTATTGATTGAATGTTTTCTATGTAAAATGTACAGTTAGGTTAGGTTCTGGGGGCCTGGTAGGGATGATGGAAAATTCTCCGCCCTCATGGAACTTATGGCCTTATAAACCCTGTAAAGCAATTAGAACTTAATCCTGTGGGCAGCATGGTGCCATTGGAAGGGCAAGTGACAAATCCGATTTGGAATTAGATCACTGTGATGGGTAGAAAGGCCAGCTAGGAGGCTGCAGCTGCTCTCCAAGTGGGAGATCATGTGGTCCTACAGCAAGTGGAGGCAGTGCAGATAGGGAGAAGTAGAGAGATTACAAAAGTAGAAAAGACAAGGCTGAGCTGACTGTGTGTTGAGCTAAAAGATGAAACAGTTCTTGGGATATTTTACAAAAATAGTTTGACCGTGTATTGTTGAGGAATGCTGGACTCCAATGTAAAATAAAGCCCAGGGATCTGGCTTTGGTGGGTGGTAATGAGACAGAAAACAAGCAAACAACAACAAAAAAACGTAGTGAACAAGAAATTATGATGATTTGAAATTGGATAAGTTGAATTTGAAGAGCTTCTGAGACATCCAATTGGAGATGTACAGAAGGTAATTTTATATAGAGAGATGGGAAGATGCATTACAAAGGAGAATGAGATGGACAGAGGTAAGAAAAACAAGAAAATTATGGGTCAAATAATTTTTTAAAAACCAATCTTTTCTTCTCCAAGCCTGAGTGTGCATGTTGTAAGTAAGAGAAACTAAATAAATGTTTTTTTTAATTAGCTTTGTTGGGGTATAATTTATATACAATAGAATTCACCAAGTTTGGATGTATAATTTGATAATTTTGACAAATGTATGCAGTTATGTAACCATCACCGAAATCCTGATCTAGAACATTTCCCTCACCCCCAAAGGTTCTGCCATAGCCGTTTGTTCTCACACCGCCTCCACCCCAGACTTTGACTACCACTCATCTGCTTTGAGTCACTGCATTTTTGTCTTTTATAGAATGTCATATGCATCATACCATACAGTATGCATCAGGAGTTTTTCAATTTCTTTTTGAGAATTGTCCATGTTGTTATGCGTATCAGAATTTTACTCCTTTTAATTTCTGTGTAGTATTCCACTACGTGGATATACCATAATTTGATTACCCATTCACCGGGGATGAACACTGGATCGGTTCCAATTTTTACTATTACGCATAAGGTTGCTATAAACTTCTGAGAACAAGCTGTTATGTAAACTTGTTTTCATTTTTGGGGGGTAAATATGTAAGAGTGGGATTGTTGGGTTGTATAAGAAACTGCCAAACTGTTTTCCATTGTGAATGTTTCCATTGTGTATTTGCATTATTACCAGCAATGTATGAACGCTCTAGTTGTTCTACATCCTTCCCTATACAGGCTTTTAAATTTTAGCCATTCTAATGTGTAATATTTCACTGTGGTTTTAATTTGCATGCCCCTAATGACTAATAATTGTAAGCAACATTTTTTTTTTGCCATTTATAAATCTTTTTGGGTAAAGTTTTTATTCAAAACTTTTGCCAATTTTCTTTTTCTTTTTTTGTCTCCTTGTTGAGTTGTAAGAATTCTCTACATATATTGAATATAGAGCCTTTATTTTTAAAATTCTGCATATATTTCCTCCCATTCTGTGGCTTGCCTTTAAAGCACAAACATTTCTTTGATTAAATCAAATTTATTTGTTTGTTTTTTTAATAGTTTATACTTAGTGTGTTCCATCCAAGAAATATTTTCCTGACCCAAGGTCACAAATAATTTCGCTCTTGTTTTCTTGTTAATTTTTATAGGTTCACCTCATGACATTTTATCTAGTACCCATTTCAGGTAAGTTTATTTCTGTATGATGTGGAAAAAAAAGGTCTAGGTTTATTTTTTCCCCATGTGGATATCCAATTTTTATAGCACAATTTGTTTAAAACACTATCCTATTTCCAGTCATGTAAACTTAGCAACTTTTAAAAAATCATTGGACTATGTATACATGTATCCATTTTGGACTCTATATGTCTATCCCTGTACCAATACTTAATTACTATAGCTTCTTAATAAACCTTGATATCAGATAATGTGAGTCCTCAAACTTAATAATCGTTTGGGCTTCTCTACATTGTTAGATTTTCCATACATATTTTAAAATCAACTTATAAATTTCCAGCAAAGAAAGAAGTGCTTGTGGCATCTTAATTGGAGTTCTGTTGTATCTATAGCTCAATTTGGTGATAACTGATGTCATAACAATGTTCAGTCTTCGTATCCATAAGCATGGTACATCTCCATTTCCTTAGCTGTTCCTTAATTTCTCTCAAAAATATTTTGTAGATTTCAGTGTACACATTTTCATTATTTTGATTAATTTATACCTAAATTTTATATTATTTGATAATGTTGTAAATGGCATGACTTTTAAATTTCAATTTATAAATGTTCATTGTTAGTATATAGAAATGTGATGTTTTTGTTTATTGACCTTGATTCCTGCAACCTTCCTAAGTTTACTTTTTAGTTTTAATAGCCTTTTTGTAAATTCCTTGGTATTTTCTATCTAAAGTATATATTTTTTCCTTTCCAAACTGTATGCTTTTTTTCTCCTACTGCCTTGCTGTGCTGGCTAGAATCTAAAATATGATATTGAATATTGAATTAAAGGAAAAGAGAGGAAATACTGGCCATGTTTTCAATATTTGTATGAAGATAGCTGTAGGTTTTTTGTTGATTCCTTTGATCAGGTCAAGGAAGTTTTTTTTCTATTCTCTGTTTCCTGAGAGTTTTTATCATGAATAACTCTTGAATTTTATCAAACATAAAAATATCTTATCAAATATATTTCTGCATTAATTGAGTTGATCATATATTTTTTTTGTAGTCTCTACATATAATGAATCCCTTTGATTTTAAAAGAAAAAAGCAACCTTGCATTCTTGGGTTAAAAACTACTTGGGCATA
The DNA here is from genome assembly GCF_001890085.2 of Hipposideros armiger. Taxonomy (NCBI): domain Eukaryota; kingdom Metazoa; phylum Chordata; class Mammalia; order Chiroptera; family Hipposideridae; genus Hipposideros; species Hipposideros armiger. Next base: position 2,095,641 of record NW_017731433.1, on the reverse strand, counting down.
ATGTATTATGTTGTATATATGTGTGCAGATATATATATATATATATATATATGGTTGGATTTTATTTGCTAAAATTTTGTTAGGGTGTCCATGAGGTTTATTGGTCTCTAATTTTTTTATATTGTCTGTGTCTGTTTTGATTCAGGGTGATATTAGCCTTATAAAATGAGCTAAGAAGTATTTGTTCCTCTTCATTTTTCTTGGAAAAGCTTTTGTAGAATTGATAGTCTTTATATTTTTTATGATTTACCAGTAAAGCCACCTGATGCTGGAATTTTTTTTAGTTTAGTTTAGTTTTGGGTTTTGAGAAAAGGTTTTAGCTATGCATTCAATTACTTAAGGAAATGTAGGGTTATTCAGGTCATCTGCTACTTCTTGGATGAGCTTTTGTAATTTTTACATTAAAGGAATTTGTTCATCAAAGTTCTCAAATTGATTCATATAAAGTTATTCATATTTTTTCATTATTTAAAAAAAATACCAGTAGAATCTGTCATGATGTCCTCTCTCTTTTTTTCTGATCAGTATGGCAAGACATTTGCCAATTTTATTATTCTCTTAAAAGATGTAAATTTTGATTTTGCTGACTTTTCCTATTCTCTTTCCTGTTCCCTTAATAATTTCTGTTCTTTATCTTCCTTCTATTCTGTTTACTTTGGGCTTAATTTACTCTTCTGTGTTTAGTTTCTTAAGGCACAGGCTCAGATCATTGTTTATAGATCTGTCTTTATTTGTAGTGTAAGCATTTAAAGCTTTAAATTTTCCTCTAAGCACTGCTTTAGCTACATCCCACCAATTCTCATATGTTATATTTAAACTTCCATCTAATCAAAATATTTTCTAATTTCTCTTTGAACTATTCTTACATCCATATGTGTTGTATAACTTTTATTATTTTGAGATTTGCTGGATATTGTTTTTGATGTCTTGTTTTTTTTTAAATAGTAGAAAACACTTCATTATTTCAATACTCTTAAATTTATTGAAACCTTTGTTATGCTCAGGATATGATCTGTCTTGGTGAATGTTGCAGGCATATTTAAAAAGAAGATTGTGTTCTGCTGTTTTTGGATTGCATAGTCTATAAATGTTCATAGTGGTATTTGAATAATATTACTACTTTTTCTCTAACACTATTCATTTTTTGTCCACTGAGGAAAGAGTGAGGAAATCCCCACCATAATAATAGATTTAATGTATATCCTGTTAGGTTTTCTCTTCAGCTATTGCTCTATATATGTTGAAACTTTGTTATGAGGTACATACACATTTATACTTCTTTTTTGTCCCCTTGATAAATTGATACCTTTACCTTATTCTGAGATTTATTTTGTTTGATATTAGTATGGGCACTTCAGATTTTTAAATTTGTGTTTTTGTGGTCTATCTTTTCTCTTTCTTTTACTTTTAACTTATTGCTCTATTTATACTTTGTGACAGTTAATTTTATGTGTCAACTTGACTAAGCCACAGGGTGCCCAGATGTTCAGTTAAACATTATTTTGAGTGTATATGTAAGGGTATTTTTGAATGAGACTAACATTTGATTTGGTAGACTGAGTAAAGGTATTGCCTTCCTCAATATGGGTGGGCCTCACCCGGTCAGTTGGAGTCCTGAATAGTACAAAAAGGAGGGGTAAGGGAGAATTCACTCTGTTTTTGAGCTGAAACACTGGTTTTCTCCTGAACTTTAACTAAAAGTTACACCGTTGGTTCTACTGGCTCTCAGACCTTCAGACTCAGGCTGGAGCTACACCACCTTTGGTCCAGGGCTAACTCATCCCCACCACCAACGCAGGGTCCTCCTTAGGGTTGCACCCCCTTATTGTATTACAGGCTCTTTCCACTCTGGCTGGTTGGAAAACAAACTACTTTCAGACCAGTGTGAGCATCAGGACTTGTTCTGCCTAGTCTTTTCTGGTGGCTCTTTCTCTGAAATTAGATCATTTTTTTCCAGTATGCTTTGATTATTACTCAGCCAAAAAAAAAAGAAGGTTTTTGTTCTGCAAATATTTGGAGCTCTCTCTCTGTGCAGCAACCTAAAGCTCCTTCCTTTCCAGTACTCTACATTCTAGTTGTCTTGGTCTCCCTGGACTTTATTTTATTGTTATTTTTTTATTTTTATTTCTTTGTCTTCTCAACACAGAGAGACTACAAGGCACATTTTGGATTTATCCTGCCTGCATCGTGAAAACTGCCTTCAGGCATTAAATTGGTAGGACTACATGGTTCACCTTATTTGTTTCCCTTCCCTTAGAGATTATAGTCTTGTGGTGCTTGTTTTTCAATATTTCCCCTCCCCCACTGGTTTTCTATTTGTTTAAGATGAGAGGGTAAATGATAAATCTGGGCCTATGGCTCCATTTTGGCTAAAAGTATAAGTCAAAATACATTTTTTTTATATAATGAAAAATTAAGTTTTGGAAAAAAAAAGCTTATCTACTAAATGAGTTAAATTAGGCAAATTACCTAACTGATCAGAACCTTAATTTTATTGCACATAAAATATTAATAATAATACTTCCCTTCTTGATGGCTAGATTTTAATTAGAATCCATTGTGATAGAGGAAGTATTTTATAAACTGTATAGCTCTGTGCAAATGACAATATTGAGGGTGTGGTGAGGACAGAGTGTTGGAAATAGTGATGGTTGTTTTATCTCCATAACTATTCAAATACTAAAACTATGTTCTAGGAAGATTTACTTACAAAAAAAGTAATCACATGTACTATGGGTCTTGTGTGTGAGCAAACAACATCTTTATCGAAACTGGTTTTAAGCGACCAGGGAACGTATTTGCTTACTACCTGGGAAGGCCAAGTCCAGCTAAATTCAGCGTTCCAATATTGTCAGTATTTTCCCTTCTCTTTATGTCTCTAGCTCTCTTGCCTCTGCTCTGCTTCCTTCTCAGACTTTCTCCAGGTGGCAGCAAGATGGTTGTTGGCAACTGCACCTCATATTCCAACAGCTTGGCAGAGTCAGTAGACAGAATGAGTCTTTCAACAATTGCCTGGCAGAGAATTCCTGACTCTTGTTTGGGTTATTTTCCCTTTTCTGAACCAATCACTGTGACTAGGAGAAAGTGATATTCTAATTAGCAACATCTCTGAAATCAGGGCCCTTTTATTAGACACTAGAGATTCAAAGCTCAATAAGATATGATATTTGAGCTTTCAGAGTTAGTAAAGTATTTACAGGGCACAATTAGTCATAAAGGAAGGTATGGTCAGTTCTATTTAGCTAGTAATCAGGGTGAAGGCCACAATATGACTTCTATGTTTTGCTACTTTCTTTAGCATCTTCACTTGCTACTACAATATGCTGTGCTACTTTGCTATGTGGAAAAAAGGCAACGGGCATGAAAGCAAGCTTTGACAAAAAGAATCTTCATAGTAACATAAAAAACACACTAAATCAGTGCACTACATAAATTACATGAATATAAGAGAAAAGCAATACTAGCACTGACCCACCTCTGTCTTCTTTCCTCTTTATATAGGGTATAGTTTACGTGGTATTTTTGGAATACTATATGACATTGTTATTTCTGTTTGTACCTTAACTCCCATACCAGACAGTTAACTTCTTAAAGGCAGAGAAGGATCATGCTTTTTTATCTTTGCATTCACTTAAGTCTTAGGAGAGTACCTTATCCATATTAGGATCTCAATGAATTACTTGTTTAATAAATGAATGAATGAATAAATAGCTAAATATTTATGTGTGAAGATCATTCTAAATGTCCTACATATATTTATTCATGCTATCCTCCCCACAATTCTATAAGATACAGTACTTATTTCCCATTTTACAAATGAGGAAATTAATGTACAGAGAGGTTGTTAGTTGCACAAAAGCTTGTAACTAAGAACTAGGTTTCAAATTCAAGAAACATGATTCCAGCCTGATCTGGCTGTGTCTTTTGTTTTTAAACAAAGTTATTGAAACACTTATTAAAAGAATAGGAGATAAAAAGGAAAAATGAAACCTGTGCATTAATAATAAACAGCTATGGGCCAGAAAGATTATACTTAGCTTAGAAATTTTCAAAGCACAAGGGTGTTTATCCATTAACTGAATGAGTCAAATGATGACTCACTGAAGGAAAAATCTTCGATGGTGAGCTAAGACAATCACCTGAGTAGCTGCTAGTATTGTATGTGAACTGAAAAATAATTGTCTCTTTGTTGTTAGGTGGCCATGTAGAAATAAACAAAATTAAGTGATAAGTTGCTTCAACTCTTGGTGATGCAAAGAAACCACAATCTGAGTTCACTATACAATGAATTACTTGACTCAAACAAGAAAGCTTCATAAACTTCAGCTATTGTAGAGAAAACTCAAGGCTTTAACAATAACAACAACAACTGCAGCAGTAGGTAAGCATAGGACCACCACTAGAGCAACATAGAACTCTTGCTTACAACTGTATTTGGAGTGAATTTTATTGTTTACCTCTGTGACCTGTGACTATTGCAACTTATCTTAACTCCTATGTTTGAATAACTTGGAAAATCTAGCAAACAATCATGGATGACTCCAGGAAAAATTGTAATTTGAGTGAAGTTTGTCTGTGTTACTCCTTCACTCTCCCTTTTTTTTTTCCTTTTGAGCATTGTCTTAGTATACTTCTGTCTCTATATCACTGAAACCCAAACTTAAATTAGCTTAAACAATAATAAAATTATTTTACTTAGGTCATTCTCTCTTCCCTGTGATTTGATGGCTTTCTTTAAGCTATGGTTAGATTCCTTTCTCATTTTTTTATGTGTATTTACTATACATTTTGGGTTTTTTTCCCTTTGTGGTTACTGTGATGTTCACATATAACATCCTATGTATAAATTAGCCTATTTTAAGTTGATGGTAACTTAAATTTGAACACATTCCAAAGCTTTACAGTTTTACTGCCCATCCAAGTTATACATATTGATGACACTTTTTGCTCCTTTTTATTTCCTGCATCCCTTAACTAATTATTGTAATTCGAGTTAATTTTACTACTTTTGTCTTTTAATCTTCATATGTGCTTTAGAAGAGATTGTTTCACTACCTTTGTTATGGATTTAACTTTTGCAGTGAGATTTTTTACTTTTGTGTGATTTGTTATTATTAATTAATGACGTTTCTTTTCAGCTTAAACAAGTCCCTTTAACATTTCTTGTAAGGTCAGTTTAGTGGTGATAAATTCCTTTAGTTTTTTCTTATCTAGGAAACTCCATCTCTCCTGTTTTGAGGGTAGAGGATTCTTGGTTGTAAGTTTTATCCTTTTAGCACTTTGAATATGTCATACCCCTCCCTTCTGGTCTGTAAAGTTTCTGCTGAAAAACCTGCCTATGGTCTATTGGGGTTTTCCTTGTCCCTGGCAAATTGTTTTTCCTGCAGCTTTTAAGATTCTCTCTTTATCTTAACTTTTAGCATTCTAATTATAATGTATCATGTTTGTGATCGATTTGGGTTCATATTATTTGGAACTCTCTGCATTTCCTGGTCCTGAATGTCTGCTTTCTTCCCCATAACAGGGAAGTTTTCAGCTATTATTTCTTCATACAATTTTTTTCCGGCCCTTTCTCTCTCTTCTCCTTCTGGGACCCCTATAATGTGAACAGTATTCTACTTGATGTTGTCTCAGATGTCTCATCATGTATTTTTTTTCAGTTTTAAAATTATTCTTTCATTTTGCTACTCTGTCTGGGTGAGCTCTATTGATTTGTCTTCCAGCTCACTCATTCATTCCCTATTTTCTCTAGTCTGCTGTTGAACACATCTAGTACATATTTTTAGTTCTGTTATTTCTATTTGGTGCTTTCTTATATTTTCTGTCTCTCTGTTGAAATTCTCACTGTGTTCACTCACTTTTGTCCAGAGTTAGATGAGTAACTTTATGGCCATTATTTTAAATTTTGTATCAGGTAGATTACTTATCTCCATATCCTTAAGATATTTTTCTGAGGCTTTGTCTTGTTCTCTCTTTTAAAACATATTATTTTACTTTATTATTATTTTTTTAACTTTCTGTGCATGCTTCTGTGTAGTAGGTGAAACAGCTACGTTTTGCAGTCTTGAAGAAGTGTCCTTGTTTAGCTGGTGACCCTTCTCTTTCACCCTCGCCCTAGTAGTCAGTTGTCTTACACCTTTGTTATTGTCTAGTCCAACTAAGTTTTTCTTGCTATACCCTCACTGCTGAAGGTGTATCAAGACCTGTCAATGTTTCAAGGGGGAGGAATCTCATTTACCACCTAATTTCAGGCTGATTGGAAGCCAGACCCTCAGACAGCAGCTTTTATAGCCTGCAAATGTATATAGTCCTATGGTGCTACAACCATTAACCCTGGTGGTCTCCAGACCATGTGATCTGGAGGTGTCCCCTAGGTGACTGTTGCTGAGATCAGGACACCAGATGCGTGTTTAAGCTCCTTTCTGGGAAATCTTGTCAAACTATAGTGAGACCAAGAAGGTACGCAAGGATGGAAAATCCCTGTTTTTGTTCCCTGGGAGCATCTCTTTAGCCTCTAGGTACATGGTAAACCTGAACCTGTCCTTCAGGCTGAAGCTCCAGGCTAAGTGTTGTAAATAGACCTTTTTCACAGGAAGACGGATTGTGTTTCAGTCTGCAGTTAGTGCAGTGTTCTGGGGGAAGTAGCCTGCCAAGACCTATCTTTTGGATTGTTACAGTCCTGTGGAGCTCATTTACACCAGCTTCATTGGCCACCAGGATCAGATGATCCAGGGTTATTCCCTGTGTGGATTGCACATACCCATTGGGTTTAACAGGGCAGCATTAGAGTGTAGGGGGCAGGGCTCTCTCATTGGTTTCAGGAATGCAGCAGGAAAATGTCTTGACTTCATGTGCCTGTGGGCTTCTGCAGTGCAGTGAGGAAGTGCCTTGTCTGTGCATATGTACTAGCTTTAGGCTGGGGCATGGGAGAATGCTGTGACCACTCCAGCCCACCAGTCCCAGCCAGGGGGAGGGAGTTTCAAAACTGCTTGCACTCAAAGACTTTGGCTAGGGAGTGGGAGGATGCCACAATCATTCATGCTAGCCTACCCCATTCAGGAGGCAGGAGACTGTTGCAAATATACACACTCTTCTGTTTCATCAAGGCAGTGGATAGTACTGCAACTGCTCACCCCCACCTGTCTTAGTAGGGCAACAGAGGGGAGCTGCGTCTAAAATCACCAACTTGTGTTAGCAAGGTAGGTAGAGAGTGCAAACATGGCATCCACCAGCGCCTCTGATTCTGGAAAGCTTTTTATCTATCGCCTGCCCTTCCAGCTGACAGCTTTAGGTTAACAAGTGAATGTTCTTCACGTATAATCTGGGTGCTTTTCAAACTGCTGTTTTGTTTGTTTATTAGTTAGTTAGTTAGTTAGTTTTTTCTCCCCACTGGGTCTCTGGGCAATTGAAAGCACACACACACTGTTTTAGAGGGGAGTGTGAGTTTTCTATAGCACTTTGTGTCCCCTAGACATCAGCCCCCTTGATTTTCTAAGCCAGACATTTTGGGGGTTTTTCTCCCTGGTGCAGCTTTCAGAAGAGGCCCCCGCCTGGAAGATCTCTCTCTATTGCATGTTGCTGTGTCAGGGGTGGTGTCTTTTGTGAGACCATGTCTCTCTCTACCTCTTCTACCTCTCTCAATGTGGTCCTTTCATGCTTTGTTGTAGAGAGAAATCACCTAGTTTTCAAATCATTTTCAGAGGAAAATGATACATATGTAGCTGTAAAAAATTTAGTGTGTGTTGGGATGGGGAGTGAGTTCAGAAAACTTTAGTGAAGAAGATGCTGACATAGGTTTTAGAAAATTCAAACCGCTGGATTAGGCATTAGTCTTTTTTTTTTTTTGATGGAGGTGAAAGATGATGTTAGTAAAACTTTACAGAATCATTGCCATAAAATTTAAATTACATCTATAGTTTATTTATTGTCATCATAAAAGAGTATCAGTGTATTTTCAGTGAAAAAGCAGAGTTTTCCTGTGATAGTTGTTTTATTTTAATAATTATCTTCCAACTACTAATAACTTGAATCATTGAGACATTAGTTAGAATGCCTGTGAACTTGTTGTAGAGAATTGTGTTTGTCTTATTAACAAATAATACTTGGTTATTTGCTCACCAACCTTATGATGCATAAATGATTACCACACAGTTCCTAATGACAAATCAGTAGATAAGAGATGAACATTTTTTTATTGAGTCAAGACCATATTTTGAAAGCATTTCTCCGTATGTAAAGAAAGGTGCAACCAACAGTTAAAATAAATGACTACCAGATTCATTTAAAAACACAATGCAAAAATCTTTTTTTCTATACCTAGAAGTCTTCAGCATGTCTCTTCTTATGTATCATTAGCTATTGTGGTTGAAAAAAGGGCCACACACCAAACCTGACAAGCACTGGGGTGGCCTGCATGGTGGACCTTACAAACCCAAAGATTAAAGTAACCACACAGGGTGGTCTGAATGTAAACATTCCTAAACAAAAGAGGGTCATGGTGGGTAGTCACATCCTAGGCCTGTAGCTTCCTTGACAAAATTCAATCTTTAACTTTGAAATTATGTGTTATCTTTGTGCATCTAAGATTACATACCTTGAAATGTCGAAGTAATCTTTTCCAGACCCCTTGAAGGCACAATCGCCACCACCAGGGCAGGAGAGCACATTGTTATCTTGTTGCCCCCATACCATCTCTATATGCTGTGAATGTTAACTATCCACCAATAGAAAAGAAGCACATGTCTCTTCATTGTACTTTCTATCCAATCTCAGAGATTTCCCCACTTTGCTTTCTCTCACCTCCCTAATCTACCACCAGTGAATTCTATGTAACCCCCTTTATGTCTCCTCCTTTGATTCTAATCTATAAAATAAGCTGCAAAACTATCATTGTCTAGAGTAATATATCAATTGATTGAGACTTTGATTCCCAGCAATTGTTGTCAGTTTGACTCAGACAAAGTCTTATAAAACTTTTTCTTAGGCTAAACATTCTTTTGTGACACTATACATTAGCCACACACACACACACACAATTTTATTAGTGTGTGGTAAAAAAAAAAAAAAGTTCTGTTTTACCAATCTGCTGTAGTCTTGGTTTGTGAAATTTTGGACTAAATGAGATTGCTTTCACCTCTGAGAGTAGTATTAAATCCTATGAATCCTATAAGAAACTATGGCTGCTACATTCAAGGACCTTACCATCTATTTTAGGAAATGATGTGCATTTATGAGCAAGTTAACAATGTACAACTGTGAGCAGTCGATCTCAAATTCTGTGCCAGGGGTTTTACATGCCACAGGGAACACTCCAATAAACCAGTTAAGCTCAATGCAATCTAGTGTCTCATTGTCTCTGAAACTCCCTCCAGTCCAGGGTTTTCAATAAAGGTCTTAGTTGGAAATAACTAATCCTGTGTATTTGGCATTAACACTTAGGTTCATAACAAAGGGATTGTTAAAATGGTACACTTAACCAGAGTTAATATAAAACAGCGATGATTAGATTAAAATCTAAAACGTCAGGGGAAGAGAGTCTGTCAACTCATTTTAAAAACACTTTAGGGGAGCAAAAGTTGCCACCCCAAGATGTGTCTCTTTGGCATGAGGATTATTTTAGACTGCTTATTTTGAAGAAACAAAAGACTCAGGAGGTTTTTCTTTTTACCTCCCCCTTGACTGCCCGAAAGAATTTAGATAGAGGGCCTGTTCCAGGAAGAAGAGCTATTGCCAGGGATAACTGCAATGATTATGAGCTAGGCGCGGTAGACTGGGGTGAATTTAGCAGGGCCTGCTTCTTCCAGGTGTCCTCTGTGTCCCTTAGTCTTTGCCTGGCAAGGCAAACATTGGCAAACAAACACTTGCTCTTCCCGTCTTCCTGTAAAATGTCTTCCTCCCCTTTGAAGTCCCAGACTCCTACTTCTTTCTCCTTAGCTCAAGATGACATAATCTTCAATATGCCTGTGTGTTTCATATTCTTGTGGGGTCCTCAAACACATGTAATTCAATTTTTTTTTCTTGCTGTTAATCTGCCTTGTGTTAATTTGATTATTAGACCATCCAGAGAACCTATAAGGTAGAAGGAAATTTTTTTTTCTCCCCCACAACACTTACTGTGTAACAGTGAGTATTGTGAACTTTATAAAATAAATAGTATTAAATATAAATACATAAAATAAATAAAATATATAAATTATAATAAGTAAAAATACTTGACATTCTAAATTCTTTATAATTTTGATTCTGTATAAGCTTATATCTGTGATGTCAATTTTTTTTTTTTTTTTTTAAGAAACCAAAGGAGACTTTCACATTTCCAGGAGAGAAAAATCTTTTAGCTAAGAGTCAAGTTCTTCACATTGTCAACCAAAGGTGTCAGCAGTTTTGGGAGATCCATAAGACGTACAACACATAGTCCTTGCCCTCAAAAGCTTCTAACCTAATAAGGGAGAACATAATGGGGCATTTGAACTTACAGAAAAGCAGTAAAAAAGTAAATCACATCTTTTTGTGAAAGTGTTTATTAATTCCAACATGTTTTTTTAAAGTCTAAAGTAATTCTGCCATGATTATTTTGCTTGCTTAATACTTGAAACTGAGGAGTATTTTATTTAATAGTTATTTTCTAATATTTATTTCCTTCTTGAGTCTAAGAATTAATCCTTTTCCTAGGCACTGTGGAAACGTTAGGAGTCTTTCTATGGAGACTCGAGAGGAAACTCTTTAGAATATTTTATATGCACTTGGTTTTGGGGATCCCTTTGTTCCTATTCTGAGCAAAGGTCAAATATAACTATTTTGAACTTCTCATTAAGGTTTGTCCTGTCTTTGACATTTTCTTTTAAATGTAAAATGGTCTTAAAAGACCTGCATAGAATATCTATCTTACACCTTGCCACAGTTCTCCGAAAGTTTGAGTTGGCTTATTAATCAAAAGAAAAAGGGAAAGGGAAAATAAGAGAAGCCAGTAAGCACGAATAGGTAAGAATCTCGAAAAGGGTGGAAACGTCTGTATTTTTGTTTTCGCTTGTTTTTCAGATGAGAAAAGTAGAAGAAAAGTCATTTGCTTTTCTGTGCAGATCACATTATGTCGTGAGCTTGTGATGGTGGTGAAAATAAAAGAAAGAACTCCTCAGTCTCCATCCTGTGCTCTAACCACTAGACTGCCACTTCCTGCTTAGTTTTCAGAAATATATTTTATCAAACCTAAACTTGCTTGATATATAGAATGAATTTAATAAACTTAAGACTCATATAAAAATAAAATATGATTTATCAGTCCAAAGAATTTCCTGACCAAGCATACACTGCATTACCTTAGGAACATACCCCAAACCACATCATTTCTCTAATGGTGCCTTTTAAAAATTCCTGACCTCCCACCACTTCTGCTCTCACAGATTTTTCCTGTTTTAGCAACACTTTCTTATCCCATCAAACAGATTTCAGCGGCGTTACTTATTTGGGTAAAAACAACAGTAGCGGAGATGAGGGACTCATTGATTCCAACTTAGAAAAATGACTGAAATGATCTGGTTCAGGAATTTTTTTTTTCACTTCATGAAACATCTCAAACGTTCATCACATGTCAGCTTTCTGACTGCATTTCAATATGACCATTGTGAAAGTTCAAATAACTCTCACAGCCCTGTCTTTTGTCTGAAGTTGCTGGTGGTACCTTGGGTGTTACCCCTTGGTCTGCTAGCTTTAGCATGAGAGGTCTTCACCACAAATTCCCGCCACTCTCCCTGGCTGTGGTATTTCCCTGTTCCCTCAAATCAGAACCCTGTGAAAGGAACTGCTCTGAAAGGTAGGGATTGGGGCTCAAGTGTGTAGTGGTAGGTTTTGGGTGAGCTAGAAATGTGCTTCCAGACTAGTCTGAGCACGTTAGATGGGAAAATCTGAACAAGATGGGCAACAACAGGGCAGCGGGAGAAAAGCACTGGTCGAGGAGTGACCTCAAGGGCCTGAACAATTACTTAGCATCTCTAACCATTAATCTTCTCCACTCATTAAAAACAACAGCAATAACACAGAAGCAATAATGCCCACCCTATTTACCTCACCAATATACTGTGGTGATTACATTTCTTTTAAAACTCTTAAGCCCTTCACAAAAAATGAGCTTTCATTAACATAGATTCCCTTAACACTACTAAATGGTTTGCCCCAGGACTGTCACTGGGAAGTTAGCTTCCTTGGATACAATTACATGGCCTCTTTTCTCCCTGCATCTCCACCAAGCACCAGCTACCTACAAAGGCAAGACGTGATAGCCATGGATATCTATGACAAGAAGGCTGCTGTTTACTTCCCCCCACCGCATTTCCTGATTCAAATAAAAACTCACCTGTGAACATTTCCCTTTTTCTTCATTCTTTAATCTGTGAAACTTTTTGTGATAGCTTGGATCCTGATCCTATGAAAAAAAATTATCCCAGGGTTTCTCTTGCAGGAAGAGTCAAGATATCTGTGGGTGACTCACTAAGGTAGTCATTGACAACCTCTTTTCCACTTCCGGTGGGTTCATTGTTTACCTAATTGCCAGTAATAATATTTCATTGTGTAAAGAATGTTGGCACCAGGGGCTCAGGTCCCAGTTTATTGATGGCTCAGAGTTTGTGAATTGATGCCCTCAGCAGGTTGCTGCCCTGATGAATGGCAATTACTGTGGCTCCCACAGAGGCAATTGGAGCCAGAGCATTCACTCCTTTCAAATAATTGCCTTGAGAAGCTGAACAGGTAATTGTAACATCTGAAAACCATGCTTTTGGCTCAGAATCAAAGAGTATTAATCTCCATAACAGAGGTGTTTTGGAATGACCCAAAAGAGTTGTTAAAAATGGTCTCCAGAGTGTTTAATTTTAAGATGAATAGGAGAAACCTTACCAAGCTCACCCCAACCCCACTGCAAATTAAAATGTTGTAAAGACACCCAGGTAACAGGAATGTGCCCATTTTTGAAGTTGTAATACCCTATGGTGATAGGTTGATTTTAGACTTTAGACCTACCATTCCCCCTCCTTAAAATACTCTAAGCACCCTAATCCAGCCAGGCTAACCTGTTTATTAACCCCTGAAATGTTATGTGTTCCTTCTCACCCCGGAATATTTGTTCATACAGTTCTTTAATGCCATTCAATAAATGTAGCCAATAAAAAAATGACAAAGAGTAAATTTATTTGAAATACAATTTAATTTTGCACTATAATTTAGGTGAGTTTAATTAACTACTAAAGGCCCTTCAATATATATAGTGAGAAAATCTTAGAGCCATGCATATGTCTTTTACAAAATCAAATTACCAAAGTTAGAATATCTACTCTATTTATTTTGGTGCCATGGGAGACATAGGAAAGGGCCACATAGCATAGCTTCTTCACTTAAACTTTAATTTGGGGGGAATTATTTCACAAAGTTGGAAAGAAATATAAAGAGAATAATCCCTCATTTTTTTTAAGGGGGAAGGAAAGAGTATCAAAAAAGGATGCAACTATAAAGTCATACCTACAGCTTTGAGGCCTTTTGTGTAAAACAAGGGTCAGAAATCTTTGTGAGATGACAGTGGAAAAAAGGAAGAAAATAAGAAAAAAAACTTTTCAAAGTATATAAGGGTATAGAAAGATCATACACCAGTTTTAAATTCTGGAATACTAGATGTTTAAACATTTATTTTTCTCAAATTGTTGGAAATAAGTCCAGTATGCTGAAAAAAGACTTGCCAGTTATGCTTTCCTGAAAGGCAATCTGAGCATCATCACTCAAAGTGCCAGGGGTTTAAAAAGTGTTTTGGTATCATCATGTTTCAGACTGATTATAATGCCAGGAGGAATGATTAGGAGACTTCAGACTGAATTATGAGCCAGTTCAGAAACACTCAACAATTAGAAGACAAAGTATTAAAAAAGAGATTATGAACTTAGGTACATATGGGATAACATTTTGAACATGGGGAAAATTAAAGTAATTCTACACCCAAATGTAGGCACAGCTAGAAGATCTAAAGGATAATAAGATAAAGATAAAGTTATTCATGTAACCGTACACATAAATTTCTTTAATCTTGATTTACCTTAAACTTCAATACTCAAGAGCTTCCCGCTTATATAATCATGACCTTGTTCTGTTAGATTATTGGAACTGAAAATTTTATGGGTGCATAGAAATAGACACAAATTTTAGAGAGCATGTCCTTAAGGGAGGTAGGTAAATATCTGAACCAAGGATGAGAAACAAGTTTTAACTCAGAGGCTAATTCCAATCCATTTGTAGTTGACTGGCTACAGCAGTGTGTTGAGGTGGATTCTGGGCTGACTCAGGTTCAACAAGGAGTACTGGGCCTGAGTAATATAGAGGGGGAAAAATAATTAACTCTTTACTGTTCTAGGTTTTGTGGCTGAGGTCCCTTTGTAATAAAAGACAGATTAGCATCAGAAAAATAAACAAATTTAATAGCATGTATGCCTCATGTATACATGAGAGATATCCAGGAACACTGAGTAAAGCTCCCCCACATGGCCCAATCCACCACCTTAAATACCACCTTCAGCAAAAGACAAAAGAAAGATGTTGGGAATGGGGGGCCACTAACAGGAGGTTATCAGGAAAAGCATGGCAAACAAAAGGTTGTTAAACTGATTAATTTAAGCAACTTCTCCAGCTGATTAGAATTTCTTGTGATTTAGAGTCATCTTTCTCTTCCTGAAACAGAGAGGGAGACTCCCTTGCAAATGGAGATTTCTCATACAAAAGGGTAAATTCTACTTCATTTGTTTAGAGTTTCTTCTGTGTCTGCTTTTCCTCAAATAATCACCTTGAAATAATCTTTTTAGTTAAAGAGGCATACTTTGGGATGGCACATTCCACTACCCCTCAATAATGTCTGCCATGATGCCATGTAGGAAACTTCTCTGATTTAAATCACTCAGGCTTAGTAATGAGAGCCCTGCCACGTACTGAGGTGGAGGCTGGCTTGAATGCCATGGATTTGTCCTCAGTCGAAACTACTTAGGTATAAGGAAGGTAACGTCCATTACAGATGGTCAATAGATATTGTGGTGTATAATTATATAGTACAGATATATTTAACCTGCTTTTTCTTTTACCAAAATTATCTTTAACATATTAGGGGATTTTAAAAATTGGTTTCCATATCCTGAGGAAATCTAAAAGCTTTCATGTCACAAGCTACTTGCCCTTCATTTTTTTAAGGTTTGGGATTTCTAAAAAAAGGAGAGAGGGTGCAGAGAGAAAGAGTAATATACTTTAGTGAATGGTGTGTCATGCCAACGGCTATTCTTTACCCCATGCCCTTGTAATTCAGGTGGCTACAATAGCCGAAAGCCTCTGCCTTGTTCATCATTTTTTTCCATAACTAATGCTGCCCAATGCTCAGTTAAGCCAAGCAACCAAAAATGGTACTGATAGTCATTTATCCTAACTGCGAATGATTTATACCTAATAACCACACAGCATAATAAGAATTGTTCATATTAAAGAAGTGCCCAGTTCATCTTATGGTGTGCTTTAAGTGATCATGACAATGAACTCTGTTGGTTCCAGCTCCTTTTCTATAAGAGGCTCACCTCTTTGGTGATGGTCTTTCATCACAATTGAAACAGTCAGAGGACACTGAGATCCTCCACTGATTTTCTTGACCATGAGCTACTTTTACCTTCTTCTAATGGCCTGTTCACTCCTTTATCATGTCCTTTCTCTGCTCTTTCCCTTCCAACTCCACCCTAATGCATTTGTTCATAAATTGAGTGAACATTCATTGATAATTACCTTTAACCAATTGACTCATGTGCCAGATACTGAAGTAGGCATATTTTTATACTTTCTCTTGGTTCTTCACAGCTATCAAAAGAGCTCAACATTACTATTCACATTGTATGGTTAGGGAAACTGAGGATCGGAGATGTTCAATAACTTATTCAATATCACAAAGCTAGGGAACACCCAGATTGGGATTGGAATTTAGCAATTCTCTTTCCAGTGATCCTCTTTCATTTGCAAATCACTGCTTAATATTGTAGCATCTACAATGACACACAAGACATTATCCATTCATTATCTACCTATTTCATGTCTTTTACCTATCCAATCATGTGGTTCCATATTGTCCTCCATCACCACTGCCATTGGCCTGGTCCAGCCCTTGTCATCTCAGGGTTGGGACCAAAAGCCTCTTCACTAACAACCTAGACTGTATTTTTTCTTATATGTAATCTGCATGTAGGATTTTTTTCTACTCAAAGACCTGGAGTGCTACTTCAGTTGGTTTGTTGATAACCAGTTAAGTGAGTATAAAGGCAAATGTGTAACTTATAGTTTATTCCACATATTATTGATTGGTTACTATCATATCTATTCCTTAAATAAGCAATCCTTGAATGCATAGCCTTTATTAGGCTCTATCAAAGAGATAAAGAAGAATCATATATATATTTTTTTTGGTCAGGATGCTTTTTGGAGAAAAGTGAGAGCCTAAAACCCAAACACCAAGAGCTATGATACAAAGTAAAAAATGGTCCTGCATTAAGACAGGTGCAGACAAAGAGTTCATGAAAGAAAACAGCTGGGTCAATCAGGAGTCATGAAGGAAGAGGCAGTGCCTGGGGCAGACTTTGAGGGGCTAGGTTTGGGGCTTGTGGAAATGAGGGAAGAGGCTAAGAACACAGTGTAACGACACAGCCAGTGGAGCTGTACGGAGTGTTGGGGTGCCCTGTAGGCCAGCGTGCCCAGAGTTGCTGGACCATGGAGCACCTTCTGCTCTGTCCGCATTGTGCTTCTGCTCTGGGACACACTGGGTGGGTGTGAGGGCTGCTCTTTGGCTTTGGAACACTCTTCACCTACTGAAATCTGTGTGTTCAGTTTCTGGGGTTCCCTCAAGATGAATTTTTTTTTCCCCAGCTAAGGCCTTTTCCACACTCTGAAAAGTTTGATTTTATTTGGTCTAGTCAAAGTGGCTATCATTTCTCTGTGATGATTATCTTCCCAGAGGGATTTATAGTCTCTTCAAGGCCAGGAAAGCAATGTTTCTAATCTCACAGAAAACAGCCTAGAACTGAGCCCACAGCAGGCAGTCAACAAACACTGAATGATTTATCGGCTCTTTAGTTATGAATGAATAAAACTGCTCACAGGAAATGTGGTTGAAAATGTTAAATGAATATTTCAGATTTATCCCAAATTGTTAGCTATGGAAAAAAAACAAACATCAATTTAAGGAAGGACACGACCAAAAAATTCTTGGTATACCCTATTTCTGTCAAAGATATTTCATCAATCAAAAACACATGTTGGATGAGTATTGTGGTATATATCTAGCTTAAAGATCTACCTGAGGCAAATAGGAAAGAAACAAACAAAAAAGTAGTCATTTCCATTTAAATCAATATTTTCAAGCTTATGTTGAAATGATTTATACCTCATTATCCACTTAGATTGGGTCATATGCTTTTTGACCAGAATTATTTTCACAAATATAAATAAATCGACTTCATTTTTCTCCACTGAAATTCAACTTCACTTAGTAATGTCAAATTATCTCCAGGTTAAAATTCAGAATCTAAAACTGCTGGGTAATTTATACAAATTCTGTTATTGAAATCTGCCTATGGGATCACCATGACAGAGAAACTCAGCCTGTTAAAAGAATAACTTGAGAACTGTCAGAAAGATGAATACCCAAATTATGTAATGCAACTTGAACATACAGTATCTGAACTGACAATGCAACTGGTAAATTTCAAAGTCCTGTGATCTAAGAAAATTAAATGAGGAACATTGCTTCTTCTCTGACTTATACTTGGTGTGACACCTCTTGCTTCCCACGCTAGAAATCTGTTAAATTCTTTGACATGTGAGAGAAAGTTTTATTAACTACATGTTTAGTTTTCAGTTTTTCTTATCATTATTTAAAGCTTCATGCATTTTTTTGTCTTCCCAATTGAACTGTGACTTTTTTTATAGCAAAGGCTGGCATCTTTCTTTGTATTTCCATTTGCTCTGTCACAGTGTTTTGAACAAGGTTTACTAGTTTTTGAAGAAAACAGTAAGAGAATGAGACAGAGAAATGCAACCCAGCTTTTAAAATGTATTTCTAATAAAAGTGATAATTGATGATTTTTAAACCACCAACTTAGTCAAATATCTCAAACCATTGTCTATCTAGAAACATGGCCCAGGATAAGATCAAACTACAGTATAATGGCACAAATTCTGGATCATACTAGGAATGCCTATTCAGTTGTTAAAAATACACATCCAGATGTTGGATTTATGCCTGCATCAAATATGCTGAGTGAATTAGTATTTTTTTGTGGTTGAAGAATACTGCCTTCAATACTATTGAATAAGTCAGGTTTCCTCTCCTGAAAACTCTATGTATATGCTCTAAATTTTTCAACAGAGTTGTTCCCCAGGCATAACCATGTGGATCAAATCTGACATGTGATACCCACTCAGAGCTCCCCCCCCAAAAAAACACAGTTATCTTGAGCCAAAGCAATCTTGTTGAAGCATCCACTGAGGTTCCTGGCACTGTTCTTTTGTACTTCCTCTTTGACTGCAATTTTGTGGCATCCGCCTTTGCCCTCCAACTCTTTATTCGAGAAGACACATATTAGTGGGAATGTATTTTTTTTTCACACAATCTGGTTGCCACATTTAGTAAAGTTAATTAAATATACAAAAAAATGAGGGCAGTCAAAGCTGCTTAAAAATATGTTTCAAGATGATACAACACATAGGTAAATGCAATTCAATTTTCAGATCACAAAGTTAGTGCCAAATAAAGCATTTCTGTGTGAGAGCTACTTCTTAGACATTCTAATAAAAGAGTGTATTTTACATATAAAATTATGAACTTGGCTCTATAGGTTGAAAGGGATGACTTCATTAAGGAAATGACACAAGAGCTGGATATTAAAGAATACATAGGATTTTTCCAGGGGGTGCGGTTGGGTGGTTTAGCCATAGGGATGTATGTGCATAAGCAAAATGAGTGGAAGGCCATAGTGAAAGTTCAAAAGTCAAAAAGGTTCTACTATTCACATTATATAAACTATAGACTAAGTGTTGAAGGAAAACAATGATGAATAAAAAGTGTTCCCCATCACTATTATTTAGCAGGAAAAGCAATTTAAATGACTCAATTATAAAAAAAAATATGAACGGAATGAATGAGCACTCACCTAACAAAGGTGGGAGTTATTGTGGGACCACAAAGAAGGGAAAGAACAGGACAGTTGCTGCGGGACATTTTCTCAGATAAAATGGAATTTGAGCTAGCCCTTGAAAAGATGAGTACAGATGTGTGAGGGGAACTTAGGAGGACAGGGCATTTCTGAGGAGGGAAACTTGTGAGAGTGCATTGGGGCAGGCAGAGAATGCTCATCTGGTGCAGACGGTGCTGTGAAGGAAAGTGGAGCTCTTTGGTTGCAGGTAGGGCTGGAGGGAGTAAGAACAGGTATAGCTGGGATGGTAGTTTGAAATTGAAGGGCAGAATTGTTTGAATTATGGATTAAGGGCCTTCGACTTTGGGGTGAGGAGTGGCATGATTTGATCTTGGTCTTGAGTTCACGAGGGAAGCCAAACTTTGGGAGAGTCTGCCATAAAGCAGGGTTAATTGGAACAGTGTTTAATGTGACGAGACATAGCTGAAGATAGAGCTTGGGGAAGTCTTTCAAAGAAAGAGAGAAAAGAGATAGAGAAAACAGAGAAGATTAAGAATGAGACTACACAGAGAGGAGGAGGAATACCTTGTGCATCAAATTTTCATTCTTTTCTTTGAAAACACATTTAGACAAATCTCCACGGACTTTGTGGCACTTAGGTCTGTTGGACCTCAGCAAAGACCTTGCATATACGCTAAGAAATTTTTTGAACTGTTGGGATGTTGTAGGACTCCTCAACTCATTCACCATGTTATCCAATCCTAAATTCATTCATGCTATGACTCTATAGAATTGTCATCCTCTAAAAACTCCCCATATATAATTTAGCAACTAAAACTACAAAGGGTAATTCTGTACTACAGCTGTTAATAGCTTTCTTAATGCCTTGTACTTGTCCATATGAGGGGTAGGAAATGGCTATAATGGTTTTCTGAATATCCCCAAAGAAATTTCTTTTTAGGCCTAAACAGAGTATTGATCTAAAACTTATTCTTTGGAATACCTTAATATCAAGCTAGTAATTAATTTAGGACACTATTATGCAAAGTCTTATCTAGACATTTTCCCATTTATTGGCATAAAATTATTCATAATATCCTTTCATTTTTATTTCTAATAACTGTAGAATTTACCATTTTCATTCCTGATATTGGTAATTAATTCTCTCTCTCTTATTGATTGATCAGTGTTGCTTTATTGCTGTTAATTATATTAATATTTTTAAAGTAATTATTATTGCTTTTGTTGAATTTCTCTATTGCATGCTTCTTTTTTAAATTTTATGAATTCCTCCTGTCACTTTCTGGTTTCTTCTACTTTCTTTGGTTTCCATTTCTTGCTTTAAAAAAAACTTTTTGAAATGATATTTAGATAATTAATTTTTCAACCTTTCTCATTTTTTCTAATATTTGCATTTGAGGGTATATACACATGCTTGTATATATCCTTGTGAGCCTAGCTTTAGCTGCTGTATTTCACAAGTATTGATAGTTGTATTTTTATTATCATTCAGTTAATGTTTTCCCTAGTTTCCATTGTGATTTCTTTGACCCACAGATTATGTAGAAGTATGCCTCTGATTTTCAAATATTTAAGAAATTAAATATATGTTTTATTATTAATTGCAGCTTCACATTACCGTGACCAGGTAACATATCTTTTAATGGTTTCAATCTTTTAGATTAGTGCAGATTTGCTTTATGGTTCAACATATGCTCGATTTTGGTCAATGTTTCCAGGGCACTTGTAAAGAATATACACTGTGCTGATGTTGAGTGTAGAGTTTTATAGATGTCATTTATGTCAAATGTATTAATCATGCCAATTCTTTTATATCCTTATTGATTTTTTTCACTTTTTTAAATTTACTGAGTGAAGTATATTAAAACAATTATAGATTTTTATGTTTTTTTAAAAGATTTTTATTGGGGAATTGGGGGATGGGAACAGTGCTGGGGAATTGGGGGAAGGGGAACAGACAAGTTGCTGTCCTTTTGTTCTTCTGTCTAGTTGTGGAGGATGTTGCTTCACTGGCCCAAGTTGGCACCATCATTGCCCTTTTACAGGGCAAGGCAGATCAGTCGCCGGCTTCTGGACGGCTGCTTACTGCGGCTGCTGGCTGCTCACGCTGGCTGCTGGCTACACACGGTAGCCCATGGCAACTCACTGCAGCAGGGGCTGCAGCCTAGCCATCTCCGGTGAATCACAGCAGCCCAGCTCCAGGTTGAGCTGTTGTTCAGCATCTTAGCTGTGGAGGGCAGTGTCACTGGCCCTCATATGTGGGATCCGAACCGGGGCCCTCTGGCGTCCCAAGCCAGCTCTTTCCCATACGCCATCAGCCGGCCCAACAATTGTAGATTTTTAAATGTCCCTCTAATTTTATCAATTTTGCTTTTACTAAGTAGAAAGAAATTTACAACTTTAAACATTATGAAATTCGTGTTTTAGATCTAGCAGTCATTCCTACTTTACGGTCTACTTTGTCTGATGTTAGCACAGTCGTCTCCCCTTAGCTGCTGGGATACATTCCAAGATCCCCAGTGGGTATCTGAAACTGCAGATAGTACCAGGCCCTACATATACTATGTTCTTTTCCTGTACATACATATCTTTTCACTTAAAGGAAGCACTTTATGGCTTCTCTTTGGCATAGCTGAATTGCCAGCGTCACTACTCTTCTAATTTGGGGTCATTATTTAGTAAAATAAAAGTTAGTTGAACACAAGCACTACAATACATCAATAGGTGGTCTAATAATTGAGATGGCTTCTAAGTGACTAATGGGCAGGTAGTTTATACATCATAGATATGTTGGACAAAGGGCTGGTTCACGTCCTAAGTGGGACAGAAAAGAATGGGTTGAGATTTCATCATGCTACTCATGGTGTGTAATTAAAAATTTATGAATTGTTTATTTCTGGAATTTTTCACATAATATTTTTGAACTGTGGTTGATCGCAGGTAACAAACTGTGGAAAGTGAAACAATAAATATTGGATGACTTCTGAATAGCTATACCAGATTCTTTTGGCTTATGATTTGCAAGATATAACTTTTCCCTCCTTTAAATTTTAAACTTTTCATATTTAAAGTGTGCCTCTTGTAAATAGGATTTGTTGTTGCTTTTTGTAAAAATACAGTTTGATAATATTTGTATTTTATTGTAACATTTATTCCACTTTAACATTATTTCTTATATATTTGGTTTTAAAAATATCATCTAGCTATTGTTTTCTATTTGTTCCAACTTTTCCATGTTCTTTTACTTTTTTCTCCTTTATTATCTTAATTATGCAATTTTATATATTTTTGTTGGTTACCCTAGATATTTTTTTTAATTCTTGATTTTTATAATCTAATATTAATTGGTTTTTTTCACATTTTCAAACAATACAAGGATCTTAGAATACCTTTACTTCATTTATTATCCTCATGGCTTTGATGTTATTTTTATTGTTGCCATATATTTTAATTATACATATGTTTGAAATTTCATAAGACATTATCTTTATTGTTTTAATCAGTCAATATTTATTTAAATTAACCCTCATATTTACCCTTTCCATTCCTTGCCACATTTCCATTCTTTCCTCTGAGACCATTTTCCCTGTGGAATTTTCATTAGTGTGGGTTTGTTATGCTATATTCTCTCAGCTTTTGCTTGTAATAAAATGTCATTATTTTGCATTTGTTTTTGAAGAATATTTTTGTAAGGTATAGAATTTTTGGTTGGGAGTTATTTTCTTTTAACACTTTAAAGATCTCATTCCTTTGACTTCTGACCTTCATCATTGGCTAGTAGTCTAATTGCTACTAATGTCTAGAAAACAGTCTATTTTATTTGAATTATTTTAAGATATTTTCTTTATTTAATCTTGGGGTTTCACTGATAGGCCTAAGTGTTATTTTCTCTATATTGATTCTATTTAGGGTTCACAGCACTTTTGACTCTGCTTATCAACATTTTTGTTAGGATTTAGAAAATTCTTTTTTCTTTTTTTTCTAGGATTCCAATTACAACTATGATAATTTTGTTCTCTCCCCACATCGTAAATATCTTTTATGTCATTTTTGTGTTTTTCTAAATCATCTTTTTACTCTTTAGGCTTCATTTTGGATATATAACTTTTTTTCCCTGATCTGTCTCCTAACTCAATAACTTCCTCCTCTGCCCATTTTCACCAATTTTATTCAACAAAGTACTGGAATTTCTAGCCACAACAATCAGACAAGAGAAAGAAATAAATGGCATCCAAATTGGAAAGGAGGAATTAAAATTGTCATTATTTGCAGATGACATAATACTATATAGAGAGAAACCCAAAGATTCCACCAAAAAGCTATTAGAACTGATAAATGAATTCAGTAAAGTAGCAGGATACAAAATTAATATTCAGAATCAACTGTAGTTGTATATACTAATAACAAACTATCAGAAGGGCAAGTTAAGGAAACAATTCCTTTTACAATTGCTTCAAAAACAATAAAATGCTTAGGAATAAATTTAACCATGGAAGTAAATGACCAGTACTCAGAAAATTATAAGACACTGAGGAGGGAAATTAAAGAAGATATAAATAAATGGAAATATATACCATGTTCATAGATAGGAAGAATTAATATAGTTAAAATGTCCATATTACCTAAGGCAATATATAGGTTCAATGCAATCCCTATCAAATTACCAATGACATTTTTCACAGACGTAGGACAAATAATCCTAAAATTTATATGGAACCAAAAAAGACCCCGAATAGCCACATCAATCTTGAGAAATAAGAACAAACTAGGGGGATATCATGCTACCTGACATCAAATCATACTACAAGTCTATAGTAATTAAAACAGCATAGTATTGGCATAAAAACAGACACGTAAATCAATGGAATAGAACAGAGAGTACAGAAATAAATCCATGCCTATATGGTATTTAATCTATGACAATGGAAGCAAGAATTTACATTGGGGTAAAGACAATCTATTTAATAAATGGTGCTGGGAAAACTGGACAGATACATGCAAAAAAGTGAAGGTGGACCACCTTCTTATACCATATACAAGAATAAATTCAAAATGGATTAAAGAATTAAATGTAAGACCCGAAACCATACAACTCCTAGAAGAAAATATAGGAAGTAAATGTGCAGACATTACCCTTAGTAATATTTTTACTGATATATCCCCTCGGGCAAGGGACGCAAAAGAAAAATGAACATGTGAGGCTACAACAAACTAAAAAGTTTTTTCACAGCAAAGAAAACCATCAATAGAACAAGCAGATGTCCTAATGAATGGGAGGAGATATTTTCCAATGATACATCTGATAAAGGGTTACGATAAAAAATTTATGTAAAAAAACACTCAACACCGAAAAAACAAACAACCCAATTAAAAAATGGGCAGAGGACGTGAAGTTATATTTCTCTAAAGAGGACATAGAGATAGCCAACAGACATGAAAAGATGCTCAACATTACTAAGCATTAGAGAAATGCAAATAAAAACCACAATGAGGTACCACCTCACTCTTATCACAATGGCCATCATCAATAAATCAACAAACAACAAGTGCTGGCAAGGTTGTGGAGAAAAGGATGTGGAGAATAGTCACAGGATGTAAAGTACAGCATAGGGAATCTAGCTAATGGTATTGTAACAGCTATATACGATGTCAGAGGGGTGGCAGATTGGGGGGGGCGGGTTATCACTTTGTAAGGGATGTAAATGTCTAACAATATATTAATTGCTTTGTACACCTGAAACTAATAAAAAAGAAAAAAATCCCTCCTCAGATGTGTCTAAATTGATATTAACCTCAACTAATATTTCTAATTTTGATTATTGTGGTTTTCATTTCTATAATTTATATATATATATATATATATGTGTATATATATATATATATATACATATATATATATATTTGGCTTTCAATTCTATGCTGAAATCTTATTATTTTGAATGTATTAATTATGATTATTTTAAACTTCATGTCTGATAACTACTATATCTAGTTTTCTTTGGAATTTGTTCTTCTTGTCTGTTTTGGAGTCGTATGGTACTGTTAAGGCAGTTAAGCTAGGAGCAGATCATTTTAATCCAATCAAATGAGTTTTTATCTTTGTTAAGGCCAGTTTAATTCCATTTACCCCCACACTTAAAGTGTAGCCCTTAGTAGTGTGCCAATTGAAAGACTGGACTTTTTCTAGGGATCCTTGTTGGTGAGCCCTAAACTCCAAGTTTTGCAACACAGCCCTTTCAGGGGATCTATTCAACCTCTCAGCCTCTTAGCTTCTGCTTCCGAATCAGCAAATGGTGGGATAGAATGTTGCAGGACATTGGACTGGTCTTTTTACCCCTGTACACTTCTTTTATTTTTGAAATTTTTATCTTTGCTATCCTCACTGCTTTAGTAGGTCCCATTTCCTCAAAACAGAAATTACCTATCATCCATCTATATTTCCTTTCTTTCTATCTATCTATCTATCTATCTATCTATCTATCTATCTATCTATCATCTATCTATCATCTATCTAACTTATCAA
Source organism: Hipposideros armiger (assembly GCF_001890085.2). NCBI lineage: Eukaryota > Metazoa > Chordata > Mammalia > Chiroptera > Hipposideridae > Hipposideros > Hipposideros armiger. The sequence goes on along the minus strand of NW_017731433.1, from coordinate 2,069,916 downwards.
TGTATCATGTATCTATAGAAAGAGAGATAGAGAGATGTAGCTGTGTGTTTATGTGTGTCTCTGTGTTGTTTAGTTTTCCCTATTTTGGGTGAGAGGGCTCAACTTGAATGAGCTAAATCACCATTACCAGAGGATAAAAATACTTGATATGAAATCTTAAATATGAGGTTTGACAATTAATTTCACGAACTTATCCTAAAAAAAGTTCTACATACTTCATTGCTGAATATCACTATGGTCTCCTTTGAAGTACTGCCCTTGGGAAACTATGAACTTATGCCAGCACCTAGTCCACCCTTCAAAGCAATTTTGGAACTCTTTTTCTGGAATGGCCATCAGAGCTTTCATATTACCCTTGATGTCTTGAATGTCATCAAAATGTCTTCATTTCAATATTTTTTTTATCTTCAGTTAATGAAAGAAGCCATTGGGGGCCTGATCAGGTGAGTGTGGAGGGCGTTCCAATACAGTTATTTGTTTACTGGCTAAAAACTTCATAACAGACAGTGCTGTGTGAGCTGGTGCATTGTTATGTAAGAGCCATGAGTTGTTGGTGAAAACTTCAGGTTGTTTTTGTCTTTTTCATGCAGCCTTTTCAGCACTTCCAAATAGTAAATTTGGTTAACCATTTGTCTAGTTGGTACAAATTCATAACGAATAATCCCTCTGATATCAGAAAAGGTTAGAATAATTGTTTTGACTTTTGATTTGGACTGACAGAACATTTTTGGTCATGGAGAATTGGCTGACTTCCATTGTGCACTTTGGCACTTTGTTTCAGGGTCATATTGGTACACCCGTTTCATCACCCATGATAACATGGCCCAAAACATCATCTTGCCTCTTCAAAAGGCCTTGGCAAACTTTGACTCTCCTTTGCTTTTATTCATCAGTGAGCTCCTTTGGGACCATTTTTGCACACACCTTTCTCATGCCAAGATTTTCAGTTAAAGAGTTTTCCAACTGTTTCTTTATCAATGTTTACTTGGTCTGCTATGCTTCTCACAGTCAGCCGATGATTTTGACTCACAATTCAATGAATTTTTGCAATGTTTTCATCAGTTTTGCTCGTTACTGGCAACACTGACATCTCTTCATCAGTGATGCATTCTCTCTCCTCATAAAAACATTAATCCATTTGTACACTGCCATTTTCTTCATGGCATTGTCCCCATAAACTTGGACTAACATGTCCCTGATTTCACTTCCACTCTTGCCAAGTTTAACAAGAAATTTAATGTTTGCTCATTGCTCTAATTCAAGCTCAGACATTCTTGTGACGACACACAAAACACTCAACAACAATAATGAACGTCACTCAGCAAGACACTGCCACATGTCGATGCGAACACAGCCGTGAGACACTGATATACAAAGGTTATGAAACCTTACTGAGCTGTTTGTACAGTGCTGCCAATGTAAGCGCACAGTGGCAAGTTCGCAAACTTAATTGTCAGACTTCAGTATTCAGTTTGTTTAAAATACAATTCTCTAAGAATAATTTACACAAAATCCTGAAATGCAATCCTTAACTTGAAATTGAGCTCATGGAATTGCTTGATAAAAACAACAATTAGGAAAGAAAGTGAGGGGGTGAGGGAGAAGACAAAGAGTTTTGTCAGAGAAATTGAAGGCAGAGAAAAAAGAAGAGGAAGAAAAAAACGGAGGTACCAAAGCAGAGTTGAGGCAACAGATCATTATAGGTCTCCAGAAAAGTTTTATCCTGAAACTACATTTCTGTTTTTCTGATTTTTTATATCATGTATCTTTCTTCTTTTTGTCATTTCTTGTCCCTTCATTCAATCTGTTTGGAAAGTTTACGACCAACCCAGTTACTGGATGCAACCCACTGTCCTTTATTCAGACTCCTTGTTGGACGATAGATCTAAGGCATACGCTGCCAACACTTCTTGTATGTACTCCAGCTAGGAATGGGACTGAACTCTCTCCTTTTTTCCTCCCCCACCTCTGACCCTCTTTCAGGCCTTTCTTTGTGTTCCTGGCCATCTGCCTGACATCCAGAGTTGCCTGCATTCTGACAAGACAGAGTGGCTCACCTAGCTTCAGAACAACATCAGAGGTGCCAACACAAAGTAGACCAGATACACCATCCAAAATACCCCTTCATGGTTATTCCAAACCCAGGGCTAAGCCAGGAGTTGTTCCAAAAATACATCACTACATTTTGGCCTGAGTGTCACTTCCCCACTTGGCAAGAGAGGGCTAGAGAAATTGGAACAGATATTTCCTGTTAGCCTCTTTTATATTCTCTCCTTTCAGATATATATCTTTTACTTGTCCCATCTCCAATATGACACAGTTGCCCTAGCTTTTACAATTCTTCATAGCATATCAGAAAGGAATAAAAGCTCTACAGTTTGCCTCTCACCTTCCCCAAAACAATTGTAGACAAACCGTTCTCCTCCTACTAAACAAATGTTTTCCAGTTAACAGATGATCAACTGAATGAATATTTGTTGTATATTTGTACTTTTATATCATGGTTCACAGAATTCCCTAACTACATGTGTTTCCTCTTTTTCTTGACATAGTACAATCATACCCCTCTCAGACCTTGAAACCTCTGCTCACTATTCCAGCCTGCTTTATGTTTTCTTGTAAAGTGACTATTAAAGCAGGTACCTTTTTATTTTTTTACTAGTCATTGTGATTAATCAAAAATCTCCTTTAATTAGTAGCAAAACCACTATATGTAAAGATACCTTGTCTTCAGAAATGAATGGTAAGCTCCTTTGGAGCAGGAATAAGATCTTTTCCCTATAATACTTACGTATTTAGTTTATAAAGAATTTTCATCTATTGGGTTGTCAGAAAAGTCATGATGCATTTTTCACTGAAAAACAGAAAAAAATATGTCATAACTTTTCCGGCAACCCAATATTTTGTATTGTCTTCCTTCATTCTCTTAGACCAGAGTAGTTCAGGATAGTGGTCTTATTTCAATGTTTAAAATGATGAAGCTGAAATACAGGGAGAATAGTGGTTTCTTCAAGGTCATATCCTTGCTAAGTGAAGAAGCCAGGATTCAACCAAACATTTTTACTCCAAAATCTATGATGCTTCTACTGTAGCATACCATTTTCCACTTTTTGAAATCCTCTTTAGCTTCCAACAAAATCTTTCACAAGTTATAAAGATTCAATAAAGAATGAGTAGATGATAAATGAATAGATTCACGCTTTTTTCAACTCACCATTTATATATCTATTTAAAAATAGACCCAGTTGATATGTGCTTCAAAGTAAAAGGAGAATTCCTCTGAGAAAACAGAATACAGATATAAAGATATGAGCATTAATCGATAGAAGAAATGATTAGCAACAACTAACAGCCTTACTGCAAAAGATGGATTCCATGGTTCTATGTCAATGTTTCTAAGTTTTAAATCAAGCTGTTCTCAGACTTGGGTAATGGGCTCATTTTCAAAACGCCACCTTCTGATCTTGTGCCTTAACTTCCTCTTATCTTATTTAGATACCAAATAGACCATCCCTTGTGCATGGACTCACTTATAGCTATCCAGAACACATAAGGATAATACCATCAAACTGATAACGTGATCACCTTCCCTGACCTGGCTCTCCTGTAGATGCACTGAGGCATTTTAAGTAAGTTCATATTGCAGGGGAAAAAAACGAAAGTTGTTTTTTCAGGTTGAGACCAGATCTTCCAGGAACTGGCTTGTCTAGTTCCTGGAAGGTTTTGAAAATGTTAGACTATCTGTACATTGCTTTTCTGACATGTCGGTAGAAATTGCAAGCTATTATCACCACCACTAATTTACTTTTCTGAAAAACAAAAAGTATACTTAAAAAAAATGAGAAAAGAAAGAGAAATCTTAATGATAGGTTCTTGAATATTATCAGCATTACTGTAAATTAGCTTTTGTGCCAGAACAGCCTGTTTGGTGCCAGTAACAATTCAAAAGCTTTACAATACAAAATGGTGAGGTTTTAACACAATGTTGTCTAGACAGAAATCGTGTGACAATACAATCAAACCATTATTGTAAAGTTAGAAAACCAAATAAAATGAAGGATGCAAAATTACCTTTAATTACTTTTTGGTGCCAGATACTGCCCTGCTAAGCTATTTTTTGTTTTGTTTTGTTTTTTACATTATTTCTTTTGTCCCAGAAAATGTTTTTAAAGTAACTACCCTGGCCACAGGTAGTGATTTAAAATACAAGGGTTTAGGCTTCAGTTTTACTTGTGCACAAATTCAGGTTGGCCATGAACTCTTCAGCTCCACTCTGCCATTGCCAGTTCTTCAATATACCTGTGTTGGGGAATTTAGGCCCACACCCTGCCAAGACCAGGGCCAATTGTTTCATAAGTTGGCAGTCACGACAGTGTCCTAGCAACCAAGTGACTCACCTCTTAAATTATCTCATTATTCTCTTACTCTAAATTGGGAGAAAGCTCATGATTTCCTTCCAATATATTTTCCTGCCACAATTTAGTTTCTCTTTTAATTATATGCAAGAAAAGAGAGTTTCATTGTGGTGGTGCCTTTCTTTTCCTTTACCATTTAGGGTTTTTTAAATTAGAATACATTCTTCATGAATATATATGTATATATACATATACATACACACATAAATTAAAACTTCATCTGTTGCTTCCTTTAATCTCTATATTTTAAAAATATACTTTTTTTTTTCTGTTAGTTTAGGACAAGTTCCAACTTCCAATCCCCAATTTAGATTACATGCTCTGAAACTAACTCCAAACATTTACTGAGTTTGAAGGTCACAGTGCTATTGATTGATTTCTAGTTATAATGTATGTTGTCCTAACATGAGTTGTGCTTTTTTTTCTGTAACTTTGGGCTGAATCCAAAAATGCAAGGATCAAAGCATCTGGACTTGTTGCTTTCATGTTTGGCATATAAAGGGGCTGGCAGTCACCAATGTGGTCTTGGCTGGGTCCTACTTGTTTTCATTCTCTGATGTGAAACAGTTGGGAATCACAGACCCTCCAACAGCTAGAGTGGACTCAATAAAAATTGGCTTAATAATCTGCCAAGCATTTGAAAGTGCCAGTCTCCACAGTTTTTCAGCAGTTATTGGCCATGACATATTTCTTTCTTTCTTTTTTATTTTTTTAAGGAAAGAATTTGCTGTGAAATTAGTTTTGAGATCAACATTTGAAATAGGTAAACTATTCATCAGAGTAAACTGACTTTATCATCTTTGATCTCATTTAATACATTATTTTGCATTTCATTTTTCTTGTATGATAGTTTCTTTTATCCACTTGTTTGTTTCTCATGAAAATCAAACATGAAATATAACAAATAACAAAGAGGGCTTCAACATTTGACAATTCTATCTAAAGTTTACTAATTTAAGAAAGTTATCTAGTTATCTTAACATTTCCAATTACTTAGATGTAAAACATTCCATATTAAGTAATTGAAATTTGATTCCAGTAAAGAATACTGAAATATTTATAAAGCAGTATCATATTTGTGAACATCTATTCTGATCAGGGTGAGGAATTTTTCAAATAGATTTTGATTACACTCAACTCTAGAGAAATGCTGTTCTTTACATTGAATTTCATTACTATGAATACTATTTTTAAAAGTGTAATTGTTAGCTAAGTCTTGTAAATATTATCACTATTTAGTAATTTCATTTGCTTTCAATATAGTTTTTATATTTAGCACCATTTTACCTTTCTCTAGTATGTTGCTTTCCACCAAAGAATACTTGTAGTTGACGTACATTTTCTACGGATTGTTAAGATCTTCCAAGAGAAGGTTGGAATATACAAGGGTAAATTTCATAGCATTGGGGATGGCGGTAAGGTTCAAAGTTATTTTGTAGTTAAACTAGAGCCTTAATTTGAATTCCCACTCTATTCATTGCAATTAGAAAAAAAGGAAGCAACAATAAGCTTAAAAATTGGAAAGGGAGAAAATTATCATTATTTGCTAATAATATGTTTATTTATTGGAAAAAATCAAGAAAATTAATTAAAAAGCTTCACAAGAAATGAATGCATTTGATAAATTTGTTGGGGAAATGTTAATATTTCAAAATCATGTATAAAAACAATGGCAAGTTAAGAGATAAAATCGACATCCCTTTTACAATAATAATAATATCAGCCAGAAGTGAAATATAGAAGAAGAAATAAGCAGGAAATGCATAATATCTATAAAAAATCATAAGATGCTATTAAAGAAACAAAATAAGAGTTAAATTAACCAAAAGTATATAACCTTTATGAATAGGAAGACACAACATCGGAAAGAATTTTCTTTAGTCAGTCTATATATTCAATATTAAATTTATAAGAAAATAATACTTTTTTGAAATAGACATGCTGTTTCTAAAGTTTATGTGGAAAAATAAACAAGCAAGAAGAGCAAGAACAATTCTGAAAAATGAAAATAATGAGGGACCAAGCCCAATGGTAAACCGCATTGTAATGTTACAATAATTAAAACACTGTGGGGGCCGGCCGAGTGGCGCGATGGTTAAGAACTGGCTTGGGACGCCAGAGGGCCCCGGTTCGGATCCCACATATGAGGGCCAGTGACACTGCCCTCTACAGCTAAGATGCTGAACAATAGCTCAACCTGGAGCTGGGCTGCCCGTGAGTCACCGGCAGCGGCATAGGCTGCAGCCCCTGTGGCAGTGGGTTGCCATGGGCTACCATATGTAGCCAGCAGCCAGCGTGAGCGGCCAGCAGCCGCAGTGAGCGGCCGTCCAGAAGCCGGCAACTGATCTGCCTCGCCCGGGAAGAGTGCAATGATGGTGCCAACTTGGGCCAGTGAAGCAACGTCCTCCACAACTAGACTGAAGAACAAAAGGATAGCAACTTGTCTGTTCCCCTTCCCCCAATTCCCCAACACTGTTCCCATCCCCCCAATGCCCCAATAAAAATCTTAAAAACAAAACAAAACAAAACAAAACAAAAACAAAAACACTGTGATGCTGGAATATGACTAGACAGATTGATTAATGAAATAGACCCAAAAGCCCACAAACAGAATCAGATATGGATAGACAGTGTATGATAAAAGTGGCATTATAAATTAGTAAGGGGTAAATTATATTCTATAACTATGTTGGCACAACTGAGTAAATATCCTGAAGAATATAAAGTTAAATCCCTATCTCACTTGATATACCAAAATGAATTTCAAAATGGATCAAGCATTTAAAGACATAGGAAAATGTTTTTATAATCTGAGTGTCAAGTAGATGTGATTCTAGAAGCTATTAAAATAGGACGATAAATTCAGTTGCATACATGTAAAAGAATTCTGCATGGATTTAAAAAAGCATAAAAATGTAAATTAAAAACAAGGAATCTAACGATTAAATAAAAATAAAAAAGTTATTTTCCTAATATTTGAACATTTCCTTTGAATAATTAGGTAAAAGTGAACTCAATGAAATGTGGGCAAAGAGTGTCAAAGACTTCAGAATAGGGAAAATAAATGGCTATATAGCAAATAAAAAGATTTCAATCTTATTTATAATGACAATTTTAAATTAAAACCATATAGGGATACACCTTTTATTTTTCAGTTTGGAAAACAAAATCTAAAAGTTTGATATATTACATTAATAAGAATGTGGAAAAAGCTTCTTTTTCATGAAATTATGTCAATAAAGTGGAACAATTTGTATGACAAGCAATTTGGCAACACCTAAGCTTTTAAAGCACGTACACCCTTTGATCAAGCAACTCTGCTTCTAGGAATTTATTGCACAAATATACGTACACCTGCACAGAATGACATTTATCTGTTGCAGGATTGTCTTTAATGAGAGTATTAAAACAACATAACTGGACTTAGTGGGAGGCAAGAAATAAATGATACTACCTCCACAAAGTAGAATACTATGCTGCTGTTAAAAGGATGTAGCATCAGTTAAGAATTTTGTTTTTCTAACATAAAAGCTGTGTGGTTCTACCACAGTGACTCCATTATGCCAGCAAAGATCCAGGCTTTTTCTTTCCGTCACTTATTCTCACCATGTGGCTTACCAACTACTTACTGCAAGATGGTTGTTCCATTTCCAACATTTTACTGGTAGTTCAGGCAGAGAGAATTAGATCCATACATTCTGCCCTCTTTCAAAGAACATGCCCAAAAGCCCCGGATGTCAACTTCTGCTTTCCTGTCCCTGGCCAGAACGGTATTAAATAGCCACTAAGATGGCAGGGTACTGTGAAAATATTGTATTTTAGCTGGACACATTTTTACCCAGAAAAGAACAGGCTTCCATTATAAAGAAGGGGAGATTGTTTGGGATTGGGTAAGTAAGATTTTTTGGGGGGAGGCGTGTGTGTGTGTGTGTGTGTGTGTGTGTGTGTGTGTGTGTGTGTGCACGCACACCACTTATTAACATGATGGGCATCTATGAGGAGGAATAAGAAACATGTGATTTTAGTTTCCCCTTAGGAGGAAAACTGAGGATTATAAAGGAGAGTAAAGATATCCATTTTACTGTATAATATTTTCTAACTGTTAAATTTTATACCACATGCATATATTACTTATTATAAATTTTTCTTTAGAAATTTTATCTCCTTTAAAAATGCTTTTCGATAAAAGTCTTCAAAATTTCTAATTCACATAATTTTCTTAATTACCATACAATTTGCACCATTAGAAAAATCTATTAACCCTTTCATTGATGGGTTTGTCACTCATAAATTGATTAGAAGAAATTACTTGTAATTTCTCTAAGATTTAATTTTCTCATGTACAACATGGGGATAAGGTTATTATTGAAGATAAGGCATTAAACTAGATAATGTATGTAATGCATTTTAACGTTGTACCAGGTACACAGTAGATGTTTCATAAATGGTACCTACTGTTTTGATTACATTTTAATTACTATTCCTGAGAACATTCATGTGAGGCTGTGTACTTTCTCTCCAAATAACATAAAAAGGAATAATAATATAAGGATTGGCTAGTTCAGAAATAGTTTAGTAACAAGAGATCTGCAATGAGGAACCATAGTCTGTATTAGGTCTTAACCACAGTCTAAGACTAACAGAATTTCTACAAGCTTTCTATCATGTGATATGAGCAGCTAGGTCACTAGGCTCAATCCTGCAAAACGAATATATCCTCTAGGTTGAATACTATTAATGTTTGGTTCTGGATATGGCAAATGACAAATCAGTCTTAAACATATTTTTGCCAGATTCAAAGGAAATTGAAACTCCTGACAACTATAAGTTTGTAACACCCTAACTTTCACTAGCCAATTTGTTGCAAAACCTAACTTCAAAAAGTCAAAATGAGTCAAAATATAGAGAGGTGGTAGTTAACAGTAAGTGAGAGACATATTTGAAAAATGAAACAAAGGTAGTAAAACATATTTGCACTTTGACATTCATAAACCCAGATTCTAAATATCACTATTGGTGTATGTCCCACAACTCAAATGTATTATAGTGTAACAACAAAAACAAAAACAAAAAACCCTAAATGTCTTCTTTAGACTGTTAATGATTTTGTAAATAAAAGGCAAAAGCCATTTATTAAGCAGTTGACTTTCTTTTGTGATCATGTTCCACAAAGAAATGAAAATATTTTATTACCCAAAAAGATGTTTTTGCTTACAAAGAGGAAAGAAGAATATCAGCTGGACAACTAGGTACTGGGTGATCAGTGAAACTCAAACTCTGTTCATTGTATCAGTGGCACGGTACACCTATCACATCTGCTTCTCAGGCAAATAAAAGACAAACTATTTTATGCCCTCATTCTTAAGGATTGCCTATAAATAGCGAACACTTTTAAAGTTTTATCTTTGAAAAAGCCAGGTATCTGATCTACTATTATAACATGCCTTAGCACAGTTGACTATTTTAGAATAGTATTGTATTTCTTTTTAAATTAAATATATATTGAAAATTGTCTCATTGATTTCATACTGCATGTACATGAAGTTTCAGAAATCTTTGTAAAGAAACTAGATATTCAAAAAATTCCTACTGTCTTTGGAAATTGGATATAACATTTCCAATACACAGGCAAGACAACAGAAAGAAAGGTTGATTTATCTCAAGTTTCTTGAAATGTTAGAGTGACATCTTTAAAAAGTAACCAAGTTTTAGTCCATTGTTCAGAAAGGTTGTCTTTAACTCTGGGCCAAAATATACAAGTCTTGCTGTTTTCCAAACCATTAACTGTGTCAGTAACACAGATACACAGGGCAGAATGTTGAAATCAAAAGGAGCTGAATACGTTTCTTTGTGTTCCCTTATCCTGTGGCCTTCACCAGCAGGGCTGTGTCTTATACATTTGGGTCTTTAAGATGTTCACTTATCTTCCCCCTTCCTTCACTCCAAAGCTCCTGGAGAGGGTTCTGAAGAGGAGAGGGACTACAAAAACTCTGGTGTACCAGCAGGTCATAAGAAGAAAGAAGCTAAATAATAATTGCTGTCAGCCTTATGTATTTGCATGCTAATACTGCTGTTTTTATAGCCAACATTTGGGCATTCATTTCAGATTCTTTAATTAGGTAAAAATTTTAGGGTTGGAAGCATTTCTTTCATTATTTCTTCAAAGCACCAGCACACTTTTAGGTTTTTCACAATTTGTACATATAATCTCTAAAATGAAGAGAAGTACCTCTCTGAGGGAGCATATGTGAGAAATAGGGAGAGGGCTGGGAGAAGGAAAGAAAACAATGTTAGGTTATACAACTCTTGCATCCTTAAAGACAGCTTGGAGACATGGAAACCATATGTGAGCTTCTAGCTAATAAAATAAAATGCCAAAATGTGGTGGCTAAAGCTATTGCACCCAAAATGTAATTGAACATATGCTCATTTACTTGTTTATAATCAAAATATTAAAAGAAAACTATTTTGAATTCAGGCTAGGTGTAAGTGTTGGACTAGCTTATTTTATGTAATTATCTCACACGGAAAGAATGCATTTGTGCCATGGTGTTATTATGTTAAGAAAAGTAAACAATGGATAAGCTGGAATAGATAATACTGAAGTCAAACCAAAATGTTCCTGTTGCCCATTTTGAAAAATGGAAAAGAACTTATTAATTTCACACTGAAGCTATTTTCCAATGAACGTGCTATTTGGCTTATGTGCTTGCTGTAGATTTATCATGTTCACGCAAACGAATGTCAGCCTGTTTAGGTAATCAATGCAAATTTCATTTCTTTAGTTAAAAATAACAGCTTTTACAAGTCTGGTAAAATTACTGGAATGTCAAATTTTGGTTACTAAACCCAGTTTATGTCCTGCATATCTCGAGACTTCTCATGTGAATTCATTCAAGAATATCAAAATAATATTAGGCTTTCCCTATTCAAAGGCTCTTTTGAGTTGGTTGATCTATTTATCTTTGTTTATTTACTTACTTGTTTATCGGTTGGTTTATTGAACAGTTAGAAAAAAGCACAGTCATTTAAAATAATCAGATCCTGAAATGGGTCATATACACAGGCATTGATTAAGGATTAAATAGAGAAGAAAGAGCAAGTCAGGATTTTTAAAATTAATTTAAGCAATTATGAAGGATAGTAAAAAAATTAGACTTCATTAGGAGTAAGACACTATTGACATGTTTTTATTATCTGAGAAAACATTTGAGTAGGAAGTTTAAAGGAGACCAGACGACAGAATTATACGGAAAAAATTAAAAATCAAATTTCCTTCCTCAAAACAAGGTAGTGTAAGAAACTAAACAAACAGAAATGAAATGCGTAGAGAACCTTTGTAAAGCAGCTTTTCAACCTGTGTAGGAGAACATAATCCAAACCGAGTGACAATGGCAGGACTTGACAATAAGCAGTGCTCACACACTTCCGATACCTCATGTTACATGTATCTGAATACATGCTTCACAAAGAATTTGCAAACTGTCTATCTGTATATAATCAATAGTTTATTGAAAAATAATTCTATGCTTAGGATACAGAGAATTATCATAGGGTGAAATACGTCAGCAAAAATATTTTTGGATAAGGTAAGTCTGAAGGTAGGTTCATGAGAGCCCATCTGAGAGGAAGACACATCCAAGATCTGTGAATACAGAAGCAGAGTCACAAAGGCTGGGGAAAACAAGGTAAGAGCTGGAAAGAGGGACGTAGGTGGGGATGGAGAAAGGTGTTCATGTTATGAGATAGTGCTGAAAACCAAGGAACATTTTAAGGTACTCAAAAGAAAAATCATTTTAAATTGGCTTGTGTTGAAATCTGAAAATAAGGCTAATTGATTCTTCACTTTAAATTCAGTGTTGAAGGTTTTAAATTCATCTTTTTTTTTTTTTTTACATGCCTGGGGAGAGGTGAGAAATAAGCAGATGTGGCTTAGAGAAGGCATGTAGAAGGCTCTGTGGTTAATGCTGCAGTTTTGTATTCAAGAGGGACTAGAACAGGGACTTCCCATGAAATGATTAAGGCATGTATTGGCTTGTGTGGATGGTAATGGAAGAAGGGACTCTGTCTCCTAGTGTGTAGCCACTGAGCTAGAACTATCTTCATGCATCTAGAGCACAGAAACTCCACCACTGAAAGGTTAACTGACAGATCAATTACAAAACTATGAATCCATAAAAAAAACATTATGGAAGAAGAATCATAAGATCATATCAATTTATAAGGAAGATAAAGATGACAGAATAGGAGTGAAAATGAAAAATAACTTCATTTAATTTTCTTTTTTCTATGAAACAAAATCATGCCCTGAGGAACAGAGAGAAAAAGATCCCACCCAATGTGGAAACCAACTCTAGAGTACCTCTGTCATCTCTGAGTTTACACTCAGTGTTCAGGGAGAAATAGATCTTTCTAAACCAGAGACCAGGAGGTTTAGACCAACTCTAAACCTCCAATAGCAAATTCTCAAAGTTTATCAATTTTATTTTTAGCAGAGGAGTTTGCTTACTCTTGATCACATTTCCAAAAACAAACTCTGAATACATATACTTAAATATATAAATAATATATAAACATATATTGAAATCTCTCACTTATTAAATGCTAATTCTACGTCAAGCAATATATCAGAGGACTTAATCATACAACAGTGGTTAAAAATATGTGCTTTGGTGTCAAACAGCCTAGGTTCAAACCCTAACTTAGTCATTACTAACTTAGTTACCTTCTGCCAGGTGTCCTTTCTCTCAGTTCCCTCATTTTTACAAGCCAAATAATATTTGCTTCATATTTCATAGGGTTGTTGTGAAAATTAAGTGGAATATTACAAACAAAGTGCTTGGAAAAGTAGCCAACATATAATAGGCGGTTATTTCATGTTAATCCTTACAATACAACAAGGAGGTGAAAACTGAAGCCTGTGGACTTGAAAAAGTTTGTCCAAGTTCATCCATCGAGCTATTAGTCGAGCGGGGAATTTTAACCCATGTATGTTTGGCTAGCCTGTCTTCACAGTGCTTTACTTAATATCCACAACTTGGACCTCTGCCTTGCTCTTCAATTGGCCTGCTAGGTGTTGGTCCACAGAAATGGGTCAGCCTCACAGAGCTCCATCTCCCTCCTGCACAGACTGTCAAACATTCTTTCCTCTCCCCTGACCTCTGCAGAATTCAGTGAACCTAATCTACAAATCCAAAAACGTTACTCATTAGAAGAAAAGGAATAAAAGTTCACATTTCTTCAGAAAAACTAGAAAGGCTCTTCAGTTTGTTTGTTTGCTTAGGATCATGTAACCTTCCAAAGAAAACATTTAAGGTTTTAGAGAGGGGGTGATTTTCAGTGTTGAAAAAAAAAAAAGTGACATGATAACTGGACAGATTTTGGCTCTAGAGGAGGGAACAGCATCTAAAATCATGAGACACTTCAACTATCCTGTTAAAGTTAGAAAAATCCATTACCAAGTTGTAGAAGGAAAACAACTTGCGGAAATATCACCGACCGTTTCCAATCACTGGTACTCCATTCATTATATGCTTGAGTGGTTCCAGGAACAACAGAAGACCGTGCACTGTTACAATGCCAAGGACAAGAAAGGCTACTCAGCCTGTCGGACTAACTTCCCTTCACAGCAATCCGAACATTTCAGGCTTCGCTTCCCTTGCCCAGATGAGTTAGTCACTGGGGAAATGCAGCCGTGGCCAAGGACATCTTTCTCAGAGAAGACTCGCTGCTCTCTTGTGGACCAGTGACTGCTTCCACAGTCCTCAGGCCTGACAGACACAAACTCTTTTCGGAACTGGCAAGGATGCCGTATCAATCCATCTTCATTCTACCTTCCCTTAGCTCCTTATTTTAAGAGTGATCATCAGTTACACACAATCTGTGTATAGTAGCTCCAATTCTTAAATTACAAGATGGTTCCATTGTCCAGAGGAAACTGATGCTCCTGATATTAAATTTAAAAAAGCAGGTACTAGGAAGTGATACAAATGGGGCTTGTACTCAGGTCTGTTGCGTTCCAAAGTCCATGACCTTTCATATAGCAGGGTTTAGGGTGGTTGGGAAGGATGAAAAATACAGGCCACAATATAGAATCTATACTACAGTATAGGGAAAAAGACAAAAGTTTCATTTGAGCCAATCCAAAAAATAAGTGCCATTGAAAGAAATGGAAAATTTCAGGGAGGAGAGCATCCAGCTGGATAAAACAAGAAAAAAAAGTTTCCTAGGAAATGCTTTGTCATAAAACATTGGGTGGGGCAAGGGAAGATAGAATTTTAGCTTGCCTAAAGGTCCCACAAATTAGCTTTAAGCGGACATACTGCCAAGGGCCAAAATAAATAAATTATGAGGCTATACTGAAACTGTATTTTTAAATTCCCATTTGATATGCTTATTCATTTATATGTCACTCCAACTTTTATACTGAAATAGTTAACTTCTTACTGAGTCTAAGCACACACATCCTAAACTTAAATTTAGTTAGCAACATGCTTATGAGTTAAATCTTTCAAACGAGACCTTAAACTTGGTGAAAAAAACCTCTTTAAAAATGAAGACGAGACAATAAGTTTTAATAAGGTGGCCCTGGTTTTAAGACTATACTATGTCTAGATATTAAAACCACACTTTTCCAAACATAAAAGACCTAGTTGTTTAGTCTTGAGATGGTCTTATTTGATTTGCGTATCTGGTAATTACTGTGTAAATGTGTTGGAGGCCCTTGTGAAAAGAATTAGCAACTGGGGTTTATCACACAGAGATGCCTTGAAAGTTCTCTCACTGTAGACTAGCCAAAGAGATTTTGATAGATAACTATGCTCTTATCACTGATTCTGGATTGAACTGTTGTGAATATATCCCTTAGCCTTTTGTTCTCCTCTAAATAACTGGTAACTTAGAATCATAAAATTGGCATCACTGGTTTACTTTCTATTTTCCACTCACTTTAAGGTTTTGTCATAATATCTCCAGCTTAGGAAAGAATAAATTTATGCAGGGCTTGAGTTAGGGAACAGCTGGTATTGAAAATGTTTCTCTTCTTTAAACCCTCTCCGTTCCTTATCCAAACAGAGAGAAGACGGATCTGTTTTCTTCTACTCAAAAGGAGTGGAGTGAAATCCAAGTCCTCCAAAAAAGAGACGGAATGCTATTCTACCTCACTATTCACTCCTACTTCCATATTTAACTTTTGGACTCACATCATTTTTAGAATGTTAAACCATTTTTCAAAAACACCCTCCCAAGAGGTAAGTGAGGATTAGTTCCAGTTTAAGTGACATTTAAACACGCACATTTTTAAAAAACAAAGTAAAACAAACGGGCTGGACACCCTTTTCTCTTCCTTTTTAGCAATGAAGTTACAACACTGAAAACAACCCAGGGTGTTTGCAGCATCTCAAACTGCACCTACTCGACCCTCCAAATCCTCCAAAAAGAAGCTTGGGGAGACATGAGCTGTTGAGAAGTTGCCAGTTAAGGAGTCAGTTTGGAAGCCACTTTAAACCAAAGTTGTGTAATCAGAACTGTTGGTCTGAAGCATGTGTTTGAGTAATGTATTAAATGGCATTAACATGGACAGTAAAACTCTTGAATTATTTTCTTCCCTGGGGGCATATAATGCAAAAACTTCATTGACTGGAGCCAGTTTGGTAAATGGGGCAGAAAATGCCTGTAGAACTGATGTAATGTTATGAAGAAAGTGGAGCATAAGATGGCATATAAACTCTTAATGGCATTGTTTCCTAGGTTCTCCATGTGCAGCAAAGTGGATATTGTTGCTGCTTGTAAGGGAACAACCCGATTACAATTAAAGCACCAGCATGTACGTTTCCTGGCACGCATATGACTATGGGGTACAGATTAGAATTCATTTCATCAAGCTTTAATTTCATGTTCAGCCCCTTAAAAGTTCCATATCTCTTAAATATGCTGCCAGCAACCTGTTATCTGGTGTAATGAAAAGCAATGTAACCACTCAACAAATAAAATCCCACATAAAATCTAAACCTCAGTTTCACTTTTCAGGAACTGGTTTCATTGTTTCTTCCACCCACCCTTTCTCTCTGCCAGAGCCTCTAATGAGCAGCAACTCAGGCCAAACCCTGCCAAGTGTGAGCAGGTGGGTTTGATGGGATGTGAAATGTAGTTTGCCTATAACCAAACTATCGTTAGCTAGCAAGACCACATGGATATTAGACAGTGAGAAAAATGTAAGCAGGCTGTTTATAAATAAGAATAAAAATAAACAACACTCTTTAATAATAATACATTCTTCATTTGAATAATACTCATTATATGTTATCACATATTTAAAGAAATATTTCTGGAAAGATTTCCTTTGTACTTTATTAAATGAAAAATAAGCGAATTTCTAGAGGGGAGAGCACATTTTGTTCTATCTTCACAACGCTGAGAAAACCAGAAGATGTTAAATGATAAAATCATTTGTTCATTCTTTTTTTTCATTCATTTATTTGCTTTCTCAAAAGAAATTCCAAAAATAATTATTTTTACTTATTTCTTAGACAAATCAGTAAATACAATCATGGAGCTTATAAAACAAAAACAAGATTATTTTATTGTTACTTTGATTTGATTCTCTAGTAACATTTTTAACAGAAAGATATATTTTCATAGCTAATAATATGTTTGGTTTAAATTATGATACATATGTTATGATAAGAAATATGTTAAAGAAACTCAAGGGTGAATGTGAGAATCAAAACAGATGACGTGATATGGAAAGCATTTTGAAAGTGGTGAAACATTTCACAGACTTACCAGCTTATTATTATCTTTAGTGGTAAAATGGTGTTGGGGGGAGAGTAGACAAAAGAGTGAAAAGTCAAGTATAGTATAAATAATGCAACTAGCCCGAGTATGGACCTGAGCAGGTCATTTACCCTCTTAAAGACAGTTTCTGTTTATTTAAATAGTCCCTCTAATAAGTACCTTACCCATCCACCACCCAAGCTTACTGTGAGAGTCAACTATATTTAAAAGCACTTTTTTGAACTGTAAAGAACAATAAGTAATTTTGAAGTCTGTAAAATGTGTTCTTCTTGATTATAGTGACCATTTAGGAGAACTACAACAAAATTTCAGAAATAGGGACATTTCAGAAGCCTATTTTATACAAATGCAAGAATCCAAGTACTTCAGAAACTTGCATCTATAAATGTGATTAGTGTCCATAAAACTCTATCCAACTAAATGACTTTGAACTTAGAAGCATAAATGCAAATAGAATTCACATACTTAATTGATTTGTTATGTTGATAATAGCCATATTATTTTTAAAATTTACATTTTCCTTTTAATATGTATAAAATATGTATAGCATATATTATAAATGATATAAAATGTAATAATAAATGTGTTAAAAATAATAAGATATACCTACCAATCATGAGCCTGAGAAGTAGGACATAAGCAAAAATGTGTATATTAGATTCAGTCCTAGTAGAAAACAAATAAGACTTATAAGGATTTAACTGAAAAGAATTAATACTGCATTAAGAATTAATAGCAGTGCTGACTAAATTTTCACATCTTTTCCAATTATTGCATTGTCAAATTCTTAGTTTTTGCCAGTTGAGTGAGTAAAATTGTGGTTATCTCACTGCGTTCCTATCCCTTACTACTAACGAAATTGAATTTCTTTTTATGATTTTGTTAGACAAAAACGTTTCCTTTTTAATGAAACTCCCATTCATATATTTTGCCCATTTTTCTATAGAGCAATTATATAATTGACTAATGCGGTTTCTTTTTAATATTTGAGATAATAATTTTTTGTTGGTTATCATATTTCAAACATCTTTCCTGAGCTTGTGACTTGTATTTTTATTGTTTTTCGAGGCACATAAGTTGTTAATGTAATCATATTTATCAATGTTTTTTCTTTTGGGGTTAGTGCTTTTTAATGCAGTTAGAAAGTCTTCTTTACCCTAATTTCAGAAGGATCGCACCTATATTTTCTTCAAAAATTTTTAGTTTTATATTTTTGTAAAAATCTTTAAAACATTAGCAATTGGTTTTAATATGGTAAGTGGAAGGGGCCAATTTAATTTTTAAATATGAATTGCGTTTTTCCTTTTAGTTACATTTATTTAGCAGTTTTTCACTTCCCCAGGGATCTGCCACTCCACCCCTGTATTACCAAGATTTCTTCTATGCCTGAACCTGTATTGTGTCTGCCCTATGGGTCAGTCTGTCTATTCATGTGCTGATACCACACTTTCTTATTTACTATAACTTTATTTTAATTATTAATCTTTGGTAGGATATGAGATCAGTGCTCTTTAAAAAGAACCCCAGAGAGTTCTCTTGCCTCTTTCTGCCCTGTGACAACACAGAGAGAAGACGGAAATGGACTCTCAGTAGGCACCAAATCTGTTGGCATCCTGATCTTGGAATCGCCAGCCTCCAGAGCTGCAAGAAATAAATGTTTACTGTTTAATCCACCCCGTGTGGTAGTTCGTCATAGCATCCTGTACAGACTAAGCCAAGAAGTAAAAACATTGTGCTTGCTTTCAAGAGCTGGAGAACATAGCGTATAATAGCATGGATTTGGAGATTAAAAAATATGGCTTCAGGCTCTGGCACACTTGTTATATGACCTTGGGCAAGTTTCTTATTGTTTCTAAACCTAAGTTATTTCTATAAGTAAGGAGGGGGCAATAATATTTACTGTGCAGCATTCATTTATTAATGATAAACATTTGTTTTAACTAATATGTGACTGATTCCATACCAAATGCTGGGTGTGCAGTGGTAAACATTGTATTTATTTTCTGCTCACATAAAATTTATTGCTTTGGATATACAGAACTTTAAAATATCCTATAAATAACTGAGACAAATTCTCAGAAAAAAGAAATTGATATGCAATAAAGAACTGTTTTAATGACGTTGTATGTAAAATGTATGGACTTTAGTAAACAGTCAATAAATGATGGTAGTATTATTATAAATAATAATTTTCCATATCTTTGGTGACACTAGTTTATCATAAATAAGCAATAAATGAACAATGTGTTATGTAATGAAAAGATAAACTATGTGTTATAAGCATAACATTTCTTTAATGATGTCAAAAATTTGAAATTTGAATAATGGTCCATGCTACTTTCCAAAGTAGAACTCGGTGAAACACAAAATTGGTTAAGTAGATTTTCACCAAAATATTTTTATTATTTCTATCAACTATATAAGATTCTATTTACATGACAATTATCCTACCTTTTCCAAAGGAGCATTTTCATATTTAACCTGAATTCACAAATTTACATAATTTATTATGTTTTTTAAAAAATTGAGCATCACATTTGTTCATGCAATCATTCACTATGTGCATATTATTAAACATTTACTATGTACCACATGTATGTTATACTAGGAGTCATGTTGTGATGTTTTGCAGTGGAATTTGAGAATTGGGTTGTTAGGAGGTGAGGGTAGCCCAGAAAAAAGGAATATGAGTTATTTTATGCTATTTATCAGATTATGAGTCATGCTATTTTGTTTTATTTTTATAAAAAGAGAATAGAAATCAATTAACTCATTTGTTCACCACTCCCTTATCAAGTGTCTGCTCTGTGTTAGGCATTGTCCAAGGTTCTGGAAATATAAAAATTAATCAGATACACTCCCTGCTCTGATGTTAACAGCTAATTGAGAAATATTGATGGGTATAACCTGGTGTGATATGTAGAAGATGAATATAATACAGTATTATGATATTTGGGATATTTTATTGCAAGGATTCTAAAATAAATTTTAGAGCAGGAGAAGGGAGTCTTACCACATTCCACATTGCTGTATTCCAACTGTTTTCATCTGTTCTAAAAACCAGTGATTCTAAAATGGTCTTTCAAAACATATTAAGATGAAAATATTGAAACCATGTCATAGAAGCTTGTTTTTGCAAGGGATTTGAGAAATATGCATTATGCTTGTTATTTGTAAAAAACCCAAAAGATCTTTTGAAATCTGATAACTATTGGTACATTCAGTATTTTGTATCTAACTCAGCCAGGGTAATCTCAAATTTATCTATGGCTTTAGTGTACCAATTTTTAAGAAAAATATAAATCATTAATTTTGCAGGATTAAAGGAAAGAAATCTCTATAGATATAAAAAGGCAATGAAAGCTTTAAGCTTAGGTACTAAACCTAGTTGAGCCCCAGCTTTATTATTTGGAAATTAAAATTCTTTAGAATTTTGAAACTCAGCATTTATCAAATTCACCCCTTAAAATTAAAATGATTTGCTGATCAAATAATAACTGGGTGAGACTAATTGGTACCAATAGGCCAACCCAAAAGCATAGACATTCGTCAATTTATAATTATTTCTTGAGTTTTCTGCTCTGCATATGTTGTGGAAGTTTTTGCTACATGGGGTTTGCTTTTGATACAAGTCATATATAAACTGTGGTTCTTTGTGGAATCAGAGAGGATTGACATAATAACCACAAAATGTTTTTAGATTGGAAGGAAATAGTAGGATTCATGATGCAATGACTATAAGGTATTTTGACCTTTTAATTTCTGTCTTCATTGAATCTGCCTACACTTTTGTCTTGTTTACTCTATTTTCACTACAAATGGGGAGGTTGATGGAGTCATGGAGAGCTATGTCTTTTATAGCAGTTTTATTTCTTCTCTAAATAAAGTACTCATCAGAGATGGAATTGGTGACTATGTAAATATTATACTTTCACTTCTTACCAAAGTAAGGTACAGGAAAAACTCTACAAATAGCATGCCTTTTGTTCACTTTTCCTTAAGTGCTATGTGAAAACTCCAGTATAGTCAGAGTCTAGATAAATGGGGGTCGTGAAATATATTTCAAATGGTGCCCCAAATAATATTTTGTAATTCTAGGCACCCTCCCCCATACCAAAGCAACTATGATCACAACAAAATAACTTTTAATTAAAATACTGTACAGAAAGATATGTAAAGGTCACAGGATCCTGAGGCTGGGGTGAGGGAAATGTAAGAATATAGACCTGAACATATGGGAGTTTCTAGATGATATATTAAGGATTTGGAGTAATCTTTCACTTTAAAGATGTGGCAGAAGCTTGCTATTTATTCACCAAGCTGTGTATCCTTCCCAGGCTTTAATGCAATGTAATGTGGATAGAACTAATGTAAGCTATTTCCAGAGTTGTCTTATATAGTCTTCTGACAAATGAGCCTCCATTGTCTCCTTACATTGTCTCTCTCCATCTGTAGGCTGAGCATGGAGAACTCCAAGCACCTAGAAGAGGACAGTTACACAAAAACAAAACCACAAGAGTTTCTCCTCAGAAGAAAGCTAAACCTGAAGAACTGCCCAACCCAAAATACTGCATTACACTATTGTACGCCTGAGAATAAACTTTTATTGTATCAAGCCACTAACAGAATTGTTTGCTATGTGCATCATGACTAATTGAAAAAGATTTCAAGAATGACAAAAAGTAGAAAGACTATCATCAACATCCTAGAATCTGTATCAATTATGAACACATTGAGCATGGGTTGGAGGGCTAACAAAATAGGCATCTACTCTTGTTAATGTTGTCAGAATTTCATCATGAGAGTGAAAAGTCCTTTAGTGTCCTTTTTGAAAATGTAAATTTTTAAGGAGAGGAAATGGGCTTTCATGAAGACATTATCCTATATAACTGGAGAGAAAGAATGATTTTTGAGAAAAAAAAAGAATGTTAAATAAGCAGGGAAAGAGTGAGAAAAACCAGGGAATGGCAGACAAACTACTCTTAACTCTCATTAGGGGCTTGGTGTCAAAGGTAATAGAAAACATAACCTCTCTTAAAATCCTTCTTGGTTCCATGAGTAAAGGAAGATGGGTGATGCTATCATTTCTAACAAAATGAACAATGCCACTTCATTACTCAAAATCTCTTGTATCTCCCTTGTGTTATTTTTCAAATTTGTTTTCTATAGTCAGGTACTGTGTAGGAACCTTAAGATAAATAAAAAAAAATAAAAAAAATAAAAACAGACACAGTCTCTAATATCACGAAGCTTTCAGTGGGGTCATGGACAGAGGCATAATACATAAATAGGTATATAAATATAAAATGTAGTTGTGTAATTATAATTTAACATGAAAGAACATAATAGAGTGATCTGAGTGCCATATTGGAGGTAGTAGATTGGAGGTAGTTGAGGAAAGAGAAGACCTCTGTGATAAAGGAAAATTTCAGACTGAAAAGAAAATGAGTTTGGCAGGTGGGAGGGGAGAGAAAGAAAAGAGAATTTAGGGGAGCGGAGAAAGGCTATGGCCAACATCCAAAGACAAAGGGGATGGACAACATCCAAAGAGAGGAACCAGCATGTGTACCAGTATGCAAAAACTCGGAGATGAGAAGGAATGTGATATACTCAAGGAACAGAGAAGGCCAAGGGATATATAGAGTGAGTTAAGAAGGAAGAGGCAAAACATGGAGGTAGAAAGGAGTTGGATCACACAGAGCATTGTAGGTCATTTCAAGGACTTTGAACTTCATCTGAAGAGCAATGGGAGATCATTGAAAACTTTTCAGGAGGGGAGCTGCATGAACTGTTGTGGCATTTAAAAGATCATTTGTCTACCGTGGAGAATGCATTTGAAGGAAAAGAATGGATTCAGGAAGATCTGTTTGGAAGTTACATTTGAAGTCCAGGCAAGAGCTGATGGTGGTTTGTACTAGAATTTTTGCAAGGGAGACAGAAAGAAGTTTGAAAAGTCAGTATATACATATTTAGGGCTGAAATCAATAGGAATGATTGTACGTGGACATTAAAGGAGAAGGAGTAGACAAAGCTGACTGCCAGAACTCAGACTTGAGCCATTGGTGGTTATTTTTTTTTCTGTATTTCTTATATTTCTCCTACTCCCAAATGAGCTTCAGGACAAGAATACTTTCTCTTTTATGTAAACATTTTAGCACCTAGTCTAGCAATGCAAATATAATAGATACTTAGGATATTGAAAGAATAAATGAATCAATGTATATATGCATAAATAAATGAAAGCAGAGCACCTTGAATACTTCATTAGTTTATAAACTAAACTAAAGTTTCCAAGGCTGATTACAATATTTGAGATATTAATTTATATCTTTTATCTAGGTATTATTATCCTTTTTATCTCCTTATTCAGGCATACACCATGACTCTGGATTACATTACTTAATAGACATTTGCACACGTGAGTTTATTTAGAAAATTCCAAATCTCAGCACTGAGGCTGCTGAGATTCATAAGATCTGAAGAGACCAGATAGGTGGTGGCTGTGGGCTTCTTAGGTATAACCTGTGAGTTACTGTCTCTATGACTATACTTCCCAACCAACATCTTAGCAACCTTGACATATTTCTAGGGATAGAAAAATTGCTCAAAATCCCTTAGGTAAATTGTCATTCCACCCAGAGCAAAGGAAGATCAAATAGAAGCTACTTAGCTTCTTGCACACTTGGATTTGTGGCCTGACATTCATATCTGTAATATATACTTTGTGACTGAGATAGTGATGGTTAATTTTATACGTTAACTTGGCTGGAATATAGTGCCCAGCTATGTGGTCAAACATTACTCTGGATGTTTCTGTGAGGGTGATTAATATTTAAATTGTGAGACTGAGTAAAACAGGTAACATAGTGGGCCACATTCAGTTAAAGGCTGAATAGAACAAAACAAAAATTTGACCTCCCATGAGCAAGAGAGTTCTGCAGCATGGCCTTTGGAACTTAACTATAATAATGGCTTCTTCCTGGTCTCCAGTTTGATGGATTTTAGACTTGGCTTGCCATATTAGCTTTTGACGACATCTCCAGACATCCCACCCTTCAGATTTTGGACTTGCCATCCTCTATAACTGTGTAAGCCAATTTCTTAAAATAAATTTATATACTATTGGTTCTGTTTCTCAGAGAACCTTAATCAAGAGATTTATAATCATTGAAATCTTTTGAAGGTGTTATTATATTGTCTCAGGTATCCAGCTATACTAAAAAATATGTATTATTACCAATTTGCCACAATATAGTTACAACCCTCAAAAATTCATTGAGGATAATGTTTGTCCACAATGAAATTAATTTAGAAATAACTAACAAAATAATATATGGACAAACTGCAAATTTTTGTAAAATAAACAATCACTTCTACATATACCATGAGTCAAAAATAAGCCATAATTGAAATTAGAAAATATTTTGAAGTAAATGAAAATTAAAATCAAAAGATATATCAAAATGTGTGAGATGCAGCTCAAACTGACATTGGAGAAAAAACTATAGTGTCCAAAGCTCATATAAAGAAAAGTTTCAAAATCAATTATCTGAGGATCTGCATTGAAAATATAAATAAAAAAGAGGAAATTAAATTAACAGTAAGCAGGAGAAAGGAAATAATATAGATAAGAGCAGATATCAATGAAACAGAAAACAGACAATATAATAATAGCAAAAACTGTGTTTTAAAATCTTGATAAATATTTTGAAGAATTGATGAATCCTGGGCTAGAATGATCAAAGAAAAAGAAAAGGATACCAAAATTACTAACATAAGCAATACTAGAGAATATTATGTACAATTTTGTGGTAACAAATTTGAGAACTTCAATGAAATGGACAAATATTTTTAAGACACAAATTACCAAAATTGTCTCAAAAATAAATAGAAAATTGGAATAGTTCTATATCTATTAAAGTCATTGAATTTGTAATTAAAGCCTTCCTAAAAGTAAACTCCAGGCCCAGATAGCTTCACTAGTAAATTTATGCCCCAAACAAGACTTTTCAAGGAAAAACAAAACAAAACAAACAAAACTACAGAGCAGTAACCCTCATAAACATCAATGTAAAAATGTTTAACAAAATTTTAGCAAATCAAATTCAACAATTTTAAAATGGCTGATATATCATGTTAGGTTTTATCCCAGTAATGCACGTTTGATTTACCATTTGAAAAGCAATCAGTGGAATTCATTATATCAACAAAATGAAAGAGAAAAAGAAAGCATGATAAACAAAATTGATGCAGAAAAATTATCTTACAAAATTTCACAGCCATTTATGATTAAAAACACCATAATTAGAACTAGATACAAACTTCCTCAACTTGATAAAGGGCACCCCAGAAAAATCTACACCTTTATTATCATACTTTTTGGTATGTTCAACATTGTGTTAAAAGTTCTAGTTAAGTGAGGCAAAAAAAAAGTCACAAAAATTGGAAAAAGAAATACAAAACTTTCTTTTTGGCAAAGTCATAAATAAAAATACATAATAAATCCACAAAATTGCTTCTAGAGCTAGTAAGACAGGTAGGTTATCAGTGCTACAGGATATAATATTAATAAACAAAAAATTAATTATATTTCTATACACATGTAAAAATTGAAATTAAATAGTGTTAAAATAGTTTAAAAAATATAGAGCACTTAGGGGTAAATTTAATAAAATGTAGGTAAAATACTCATACTCTGTACTCCAAAAAATATAAAACATTTTTGAAAGAAAATAAGGACCTAAATGAATGAAGCAATTACGCCATATTCATAAGTTGGAATATTGTTCTAACTGATGTATAGATTCAACACAATCTAAATTAAAATCCTAGTGGGCTTTAAAAAAAGTCAGAATTGACAAACTAGTTCTAAAATTTATATGGAAGGTCAAAGGACCTAGCATTGCCAAAAGAATGTTACAAAAAAGAGCAATGTTAGAGAACTTAATTATCTGACTCTAAGGCTTACTTATTATAATGCTATAACAAGACAGTGTGGTATTGATGTAAAAATAGACAATAAGCTCAATGGAACAAAATAGAGAATCTAGAAAAAGACTCATGCATATATGGTCAATTGATTTTGAACAAAGGTGCCAAAGTAATTTAATGGAGAAAGGCAATTCTTTCCAATATACAATGCTAGAACACTGGGTTCCATGTAGAAAATCATCATCATCATCATCATCATCATCATCATTATCATCATCATCATTATTTCATCCTTTAAGCCATGTGCAAAAATTATCTCAAAATGGACAGTAGATTTAAATATAAAAGCTAATATTATAAAAAAAATTCTACAAGAAAGCATAGAAGAAAATCTTTGTGACCTTGGAGAAGGCAAAGATTTCTTAGATAGAACACAAAAAGTACAAACAATAAAAAGTTAATAAATTTGACATCTTCAAAATTAAAAATTTCTGCTTTTTGAAAGTCACCATTAAGAAAATGAATGTGCAAGCCATGGGCTGGCAGAAACTCTTCACCCTACATGTATCTGAGAAAGACTTATATTTTACAATGCAATCAGAAAATAAATCCAATTAAAATAGAACTTAAACAGAGATTTTACCAAATACTTATAAGTGGATATAAATTCATGAAAAAATATGCTCATTAGTTCTCACATAAATGCAAATTTAAACCACAATGAGATATTATTATACAATCACTCAAAAGGCTAAAATAAATAGAATGTCAGGTATTGGTGAGTACGTGGATGGGGGGAACCTGGGAACTCATACGAGTATGTTGCTGATGGGGATACAAAATTGTCAGCCCTCTGGAAAACATTTGTGGAGTTTCTTAGAAAGTTAAATATACAGTTAGTATAGGACTCAGTCCATCCATACTTAATAATTTACTTAACAGAAACAAAACTATATGTCCACACAAAGACCTACCATAACTTTATTCTGTAACTGGAAACAAAGTGCCCAACAGGTGATTGTTGTACATCTGTACAAATAAGAACTATGCATCAATATGGAATAAATTCCTGGTATATGCGACAATGTGAATAACTGTAAAACTCATTATGTTAAGCAAATGACACCAGAAACAAAGAGTTCATGCTGTGTAGTTCATTTAATACGAAACTCTAAATCACAGTGATAGAATTTGGGTTAGTGGTTGCCTAGGTTTGGGAGTGGGGTCAGGACTGACTGAGAAGGGCACAGGAAATATTTTTGGGCAATAAACATGTTCTAAATCTTCATTATGACAGTGTTTACAGATGTGAATACATTTTCAATAATAATTACATGGGTGTATACACTTAAATGGGTGTGTTTTTTAATGTAAATTGTACTTTAATATAGTTGATTTTTAAAATATGCTGGTTTAATGAGAAAAACATATGCACAAATAATACACCAAATACTAATCTATTATATCAGAACATGCTTTATGGTCATAAGGGAGATACTAATCATAAATTTCAGGACTTGTGTCATTTGATTATCTAGTTTTAAAATTATTCTTTTCAACATTCCTTCCATAATTTAGATTTAAAAAAGCACTAGACCTGTATACTTTAAATACGTTTAACACTTTACATGTCAATTATACCTCAACAGAGTGGTTTTTAAAACAAAACAAACAAACAAAAAAACACACTGGAAAATGGAGGGTTCTGGGTGATCCAAGATAGCAGTGTAGATAAACACCATGCCTGCATCCTTCCATGAACACCTTAAAATTACAACTAAAAAATAGAACAATCAACCTGCAGAACCCTCTGAAGTTTAGCTGAACATGAGTTTTTTAACTAAAAATATAAAGAAGACACATCAAGACTGGTAGGAGGGGCGGAGACACAAAATGGGCCACACACCTCTGTGTGGTGGTTGAGAACTGGGAGGGATACCTCAGCCATGGAGGTTCCCCTCAGAGGAATGGGAGACCCCTGCACTACACCGACCTCCCCAACCCAAAGTACTGGTGCCAGGAAGAGGAGCCCCCACAACATCTCGCTGTGAAAAAACACTGGACATCTCAACCATCTGGGTGGGACGGAAGGCAGCAGGAAACCTAGGTGCCCTCTTAAAAGGCCCGCACACAGAGTCACTTGTTCACAGGTGCTCATCTTGGGCTCCAGCGGAGGGATGGTGACTAGAGGTGAATCGGAGGCATATGGGGAGGCAGGCTGAAGTGTCTGGCTCTGAGGCAAGGGCTGGAGGACATTTGTCATTTTGGCTGTGTGGGATCCCCCTCTCCTATAGCCGGAAGGTGGACACGATCTTTTCTGTGTTGAGCCCGCCCCCACACAGCCAAATTTGAATCTGATTGGTCTGCTGAGCTCTGCAGCTCCATCCTGCTGACTCACTGAGACCTCCCCCCACCCAACTCCGCCAACTTTGGAGGCACTTTCTGGGTCAACAGCCATCCCCACCTGCATTGCACTCTTTCTTGGGAAACTATCTGAGTCCACAGGCCCCAGGCGGGCAGCAAATGGCCTCATTGTGCTCTGAGACTTTTGCTGAGTTGCTCCAGGCTCAGCACTGGCACCAAGCGAGAATTTACATTAACCTGGTGAGCACAACTCTCCCTAATCTAGTAACTCCCTGAGACCCTGTCTCACCCAATTTGCTTTCATACAAAGTTCTATCAGCAGCTGAACCTTAAGGGAGCTGGCAGGTGGCAGCAAGCCTCGGGATATCCTGGGGTTTTTTGTTTTTATTTGGGGAATTAGGGGAGGGGAACAGTGTTGGGGAATTGGGGAGGGGGACCAACCAAGTTGTTGTTCTTCAATCTTAGTTGTGGAGAGTGCCAGTTGCCATCTGGCTACCTGTTGGCAACTCGTGGCCTTTAAGTTCAAGGTGCTGTGTTCAATCTTAGTTGCGGGTGGGCGTAGCCACCAGCCCATGTGGGAGTCGAACCAGCAGCCTTGTTGTTAAGAGCGCACACTCTATCCACTGAGCCATCTGGGCAGCAGCTCAGCTCAAGGTGCCGAGTTCAGTCTTAGTTGCCAGTGGGCATAGCCTGCCATCGAACAAGCAGTTTTGTTAGGAGCATGTGCTCTAATCAGCTGAGCCATCCTGCCAGTGGCAGCTCAGCTCGGGTGCAGTGTCACTGGCTCATGTGGGAATCGAACTGGTGGCCCTGTTGCTCAGAGCTCACACTATTAAGCTAACTCTTAACCAACTGAGCCACTCGGCCAGCCCTGTCCTGGCTTTTTGAAGAGCTACCCCAGGCCTGGTCCTGGTGGCAGATGGCCTTGGTTTGCAGTGTGGCCTCTCCCACGAGCCTCCAGGTACAGCACAGGCAGCGACCAACCATGAATCATTTTGTAGCTCCTACTAGGCACTCCCTGGTCAGTCACGGGGAGTGGGTGACCTGGGCCTGCACCAGAGCCCCTCCTGAGAGGCCTCAAAACCAACATACTTGGAGATTGGTTGGCTCAGACCACAGCAGAGCACCTCCCAATTAGCCCCACAATTGCTTGTGGATTCGGAAGTAAATCTGGGAAGGAAAAAGAAGGACTCATTTGGATGGATTAAGTTAAAAGTAAACAGGTTTGTTTAAAATGATGACTATGAAACAGTTGTTTTGACAAGATCCATAGTGACAGAAAGTACTAGTCTTTCCTCAGCTTGAGATCTGTCTTCCTGATCACATAAGTCTTTTGACATGTTAAGGGAAGATGACGGATAATATCAACAAACAAGAGAAGCAGCATTTAGAACATATCAGACTGTCTTCTATCTATTCTTATATTATGATAATATATCCTTGCATTGGATTCTTTCCAGTGGGAAACAGGATACAGAACAAATATCTCCACTTACCCAGGAATCATAGGCCAATTGATTTCATTCCCCAAAATGGTTCTTGTGGCCTTGTTTTTCTCCTCTTAATATGTGGCTGGTATTGCCAGATGCTTGTCTAGGTTGTTAATATGCACTATCAGTTCTTATTTTTCCCAAAATCATATTTATAAGAATCCAGAGAAATAAAAAATACATATTCATCAAGGGAAAGCCAACAATGTTGCTTCTGATAACTAGTAGAGTCCATGCACCAGCCTGGAGATGGCAAGTATGGGGGACTCAAGTGCACAGTGATCACACCATCAGTTTGTGAATTAAGCAGACTGAGGTTTGTGCCTGGCTTCCCTCCTTTACTAGCTCTGTCATCTTTTGAGGCCTGCTCCTTCATCTTTCAAATAAAGGTTCTAATATATACCTTATGGTATTTTGTGAGGACTCAAAAACATGAAGAATGTAAAGCACTGACTGTGGTTCCTGGTACAGTGTTCAGTATACGTAAGTTTGATGACCATTATGGGCTTATTAGGAACCTCTGACCTCTAATACCCATGGACAGCTACAGAGATGGACAAGTCTTAACCTTTGTGGCTAACTTTCCTCCTCTCTAAATTGGGTAATAATGCCTATCTTGTCTATCTGGTAGGAACATTAAACTGATTGCATGTAAAGGAACTCTGATAACTGCAGCAAGCTGATCAAGAATGTGCCCAATTACATTATGTTTGTGGTAGAAGGAAGAGTGGGAATCAGGGTATTATACTCCAGCAAGTATTGCTTAAGACTGCTAGGAAGTAAAACTCAACTTGGTTCTTTTTTTGGCATGCTCAAACACACACACACACACACACACACATACACACACACACACACTTAATTCCATGTGATTAAGCAGCTTTGTTCCTGTCATTTTCAACATGCCACTGCTTTCCAGAACTTGGGGAGGCATTGAGGGACAGGGCTCCCTGGTTCTCAAATGTCCCTCATTGCACAACTCTGGTTTTTGAAGCGGTGTGCCAGAGGCGAAGTGCATACTTTGTCCTTTCAAGGATTTATGGGGGAACAAATGCTTGAGTCAGAAGTTGTCAAGTACACACTTCATTTTAATTTAAAAGACAGTTAATGTCTAAAATTGAAAAGAACACAAGCAATTATTAATAAAATAGGTAACAGGGACTAACAATTGACAAGCAGGTCTCTTTTACTTGCAGCAGAGGATACTGGTTTGCAATGAGGGAGCTGAAACAGTCTCCTAATAAAATGAGACTTGGTTTTCTGAATGATGGTATTTTGTGACTGAGGGTTGGATCTTCTTTGATGGCGAGAAGGCCTATGGGGCATTTTGATATGTTGCTGGAAAGATCATTTCTCTTGCTAGATTATAAAGTTCTGTTCATACCCATGACTTCAATACCACAATAACTTGGCAAGAAGCTGCCATGTCTCACAAGTGGATGCTTGTAGGTATTTAAATTGTCCAGGCTTAGTTGCAGCCTGGAGAAAATGAAGGGGGCAGGTGCATGGTTATTGTAAATGTGGACCTTTCTATTGAACAGTGATATATAAGACTGATGACTAATAAACATACCCTCCATGGGAAACATTTGAGTGATGACGTCTTTTTTCTTTCACCCTTTTAACTAGTCACAATGGCTGGCATTTTACTTAAGGGGTAATATGGGAAGCAGACTAAGCCCAAGGCAGAGCACCCTGGCCAATGGAGAAAGAGAAGGTTGTACATCCCCATTTACGCTACCTACATTTTGCTGTCCTTTTAACATCTGCCAGGGAGATCAGCTTGGGGTCCTGCACATAGCACATTGAATACCCATACCTGGTGGACAACTGTAGCTTCCTGCCTTAAGAGAAAAAAGAGGCTATTAGGCTGTGGCCTTGAAGTCCCTGCCACCAGCCCCATCCATGCTGCTTAGCTTTCTGGACAAATGCACCCACAAAGATTCTGTGTAATCCTGAGAAAAAAATCATTGTTAGCTACCTTTTCCTACATATTCCCAACAAGAAAGATGCTTACACTTCCTTGATCCTTATAGGAGATTCATGATGATCAAATAACAAGGTGACTAATTTTGCAAGACATAAAGAGAAACGGAAACTATTACATTTTTTTTACTTTGAAACTAAGGAGTTCTCTATGCCCTCTCCATGTGATTTAATATTGTGTTCAGTTACCTAGATTTGCCTACAGATATACACTTTTCAGTACAAAATTAGCCTGGTTTGCCGTTAGACTCTGTCATATCACTGAGTATGTTCCTATTCTTTTGTCTATTCCGTTTTCTCTTATGTTGTTGAGATTCCCCAAATTTTTCTAAATTAGTACATATAGACCTGTCTTTTTTTTTAATTGAACAATAGTTG
Organism: Hipposideros armiger; assembly: GCF_001890085.2. NCBI lineage: Eukaryota > Metazoa > Chordata > Mammalia > Chiroptera > Hipposideridae > Hipposideros > Hipposideros armiger. The sequence continues at coordinate 2,037,557 of NW_017731433.1, read as the reverse complement.
ATATAAAACATATCAGTTTTAAGTGTACAACTATATATATATATATATATATATATATATATATATATATATATATATATATATATATATAGTTACCACAAATCTAGTTAACACCCACCACCTCACATAGTCACAAATTAATTTTTTCTTGTGATAAGAACTTTTAATATCTACTGTTTTATTAACTTTCAAATATAAAGTAGAGCATTGCTAACTATAGTCGCCATGCTGTACATTTCATTCCCAGGATTTACTCATCTCATAGCTGGACCAGCTTTGCCCATTTCCCCAAACCCCACACCCTGCCTCTGGCAACCACCAATCTGTTCTCTGTTTCTGTGAGTTTTAGTTTTTTTAAAGATTACACATATAAGTGAGATCATATAGTATTTGTATTTCACTTAGCATGATGCCCTCAAGTTCCATCCATGTCAAAAATGGCAAGATTTTTTCTTCTTATGGCTGAATAATATTCCATTGATGTGTGTGTGTGTGTACATATATAGGTATAACACTTTTTTGTCCATTCATCCATCAATGGACACTTGGGCTGTTGCCATGTCTTGGCTGTTACAAATAACACTGCAATGTGTGATAAACATGAGGGAGCAGATGACTTTTCGAGATAGTGATTTGCTTCCTTGGGATAAATACTCAGAAGTGGAGTTGCTGGATCATATAGTAGTGTTATTTTTAATTTTTTGAGGAACCTTCGTACTGCTTTCAATAGTGGCTGTACCAATTTACAGTTCCACCAACAGTGCACAAGGGGTACTTTTTCTCCACATCCTTGCAGACATTCGTTATCTTTTGTCTTTTGATGATAGCCTTCTTAACAGGTGTGAGCTGATATTGTGGTTTAATTTGCATTTTCCTGATTAGTGATATCGAGCACCTTCTCATGTACCTGTTGGCCATTTGTACATCTTCTTTGAAAAGAAAACATCTATTCATTTCCTCTGCCCATTTTTTAATTGGATTGTTTGTTTCTTTTTTGCTACAGAGTTTTATGAGTTCCTTATGTATTTTAGACATTAACTCCTTATCAGGTATATGATTCACAAATATTTTTTTCCACTCCATAGGCTGCCTTTTTATTTTGTTGATGGTTTCCTTTGCTGTTCAAGAACTTTTTAGTTTGATGTAGTTCAGTTTCTTTACTTTTGCTTTTGTTGCCTTTATTTTTTACTGAAGTCCAAAAAAAAAATCATTGCCAAGACTTATGTCAAAGAGCTTTCCTGCCCCTCTGTTTTCTGCTAGGAATTTTATGGTTTCAAGTCTTACATTCATGTCTTTAATCCATTGAGCGTTGTTTTTGTCTATGGGGTAAGATAGAAGTCCAGTTTTGTTCTTTTGCATGCGGCTGTCCATCTTTCCTAACATCATTTATTGAAGAGATTCTTCTTTCCCCATTGTGTGTTCTTGGCACCTTTGTCATAAATTAATTGACCATATATGTGTAGACTTGTTTCTGAGCTCTCTGTTCTGTTGATCTATGCATTTATTTTTAATGTCAATACAATATGTTTTGATTACTATAGCTTTGTAATATGTTTGAAATCAGGAAGTGTGGTACCTCCAGCTATGTCCATTCTCCTCAAGATTGCCTTGGCTACTTGAGGTCTGTTGCGATTTCATACGAATTTTAGGATTGTTTGTTGTATTTCTGTGAAAAGTGCCATTGAATTTTGATAGGGATTACTTTGAATCTGTAGATTGCTTTGGGTAGTATGGACGTTTCAACAATATTAACTCTTCCATATCTTTCCATTTATTTGTCTCTTCTTCAATTTCTTTCATTAATGTCTTATAGTTTTCAGTGTCCAGATATTTTCACCTCTTCAGTTCAATTTATTCCTAGGTATTTTATTCTTTTTGATATAATTATAAATGGATTGTTTTCTTAATTTCTGCTTCTGGTAGTTCACTATTAATATATAGACTAAGGACAGAATTTTGTATACTGATTTCATATCCCGCAACTTTACTGCATTCATTAGTTTTAACGATTTTTGGTGATAGAGATTTTTCTATAAAAAATTAAAAATAACTTGCTTAATTCTACATCTTTCCATTCTTGAACCTATGTTAGATGAATCTAAGCACTTAGGCAAATTACTCCAGTTTTCTGGATTCTTTCCACAGCTTGCTTTTTGCTGCTAGAATCAGTCTCTTTAAAAATGAAGAAGGGCTAACACCTGTGTAAGGATCTGAACCACATTATTTTTAGGGGAGTGTAGGGAGCACTTTTTTGCTTAGATATGCAGCCCTCTTATATCAATATGAATATGAGCCATGCCAAGATGCCAGGCGTCTAGAGTACCTCAAGCTCTATGGGCCTTCTTATTTTATTTTCATCATATACGACTCAAAGCAGCTCTCTGAGTCCAGCCTCCTGAGAATTGAATGGAAGAAGACCTGGAGGTCAGCATGACCTAACATGGCTTGCAGGTCAACAGGACTATTTTCAGGACTAAGTGCTAATCCCATGGACCATTCAAAGAATAATGCTGTCCCCTTGGTCCTTCCTTTTATCACATTTTATCACATTGCTAAGACAAATGTATTTAGAATCAAGATTTCATGTCTAAGATGGTATGGAAAAATAAATTATAAAGTGATAAAGTTAAAAGCTCTTGCCCTTACTCTCCACACCCCACTTCCATCCTGCCTAACAACGTAAACATTAAATACCATGTAGACACTTCATTGTGAGCCTTAGGAAGGTATGTTTCTATTGGCAACTAAATTCCTAAATATCACTGCACACCAACTAGGAAAAGATCAGGATTGATGAAAACACAAAGGTAAGATTTGTTCTAGATGATTTATTCTTCTATAATTTCTTCCAAGAGCTCCCCAACCCCAACACACACACACACACACACACACACACACACACACACACGCACCCCTTTTCCCCTTATATAAATAATGAACTTTGGAAGTCTTTAACATTTTTTTTCTTATAGACATCATTCTAAAGGAAAATAGAGACCAGTGTATTCTGGAAGTTTATGTAAGTTCCAAAAAAGGAGTCACACTGGTGCAGTTTCAACCCTCACTACAGCAGGTTTCTTTATGGTGAGTATGACAAAGGGCAGGCTGTGCTGTGAAAATGCCAGCCATCTCTGGGTTAGAAAACCTTCTATCACTCTTCTTGATTTGACATGAAATATTAAACACCAGTTACCAGCAAAAAGTTATTGAACACAGATGTCCACTATCACTTTCAAATTGCTAAAGTCAATTTAGGTTTATATATTTTCTTTGCTTAAGCATTCGCATGCAACACAAATGTTCTGTGACAGTAATGATTTCACAATATACCCTTTCAATTAGGAAGGCACATCATATATGTGTTTTCATTTTTAAAACGCCTATTTTTTATTCCAAAGCTCTGGATCCCTCACGAAAAATGGGACCTTGAATTGAAAAACAAATAAAAAGAAAGAGCTCCACCTACTGATTCATTTAAAAAAAAAATTTCTGCTCTCGTTTTGAATTGAAAATAATCTTTGGCACAACAGGGATATTGTGAGCATGGAGCTCAAACACTTTGGTTGAAAAAAAAAAAAAGATACAGGAGTTGCCCCCATGGAAAAAAATAGATTAGAATGGAGCTCTGTCTCTGCAACTGAAAACAGTCCCAATCTGTCTTTTCTGTGCCCCTCAGAAGCCCTAATTAATAAGTCTGCTTCAGGGTTAGTGCTCCCCGGGGATATGGTTAACTGTGGCATTCCCCGGCTTTAACAGAATGCCACGGGATCATATACATTTTGCTCCATTACAATAATCATGTTCATGACATTGGCCTCCTCTAACTTCTGAAGGACTTGGTGGGCCCTCTTTGAAAGTATTTACAAGGCCATTTCTCCCCACGGTGAAACTGAAATTGTTTAGCACCTACCATACTATTGCCCTACCCCCACCAATGCCCAGACTTCAGTAATTTCATAGAGGAAGTGAAGAAAAACATCCACTGGGAACCTAGGGGGTAATTTAAGGAGGCCAAGAGTAATTACTTGTGGAGGAACTGCTGTGCCAGCCTCCTGGGGGTGAGGGTTGAGAGCAGCCGCTGGAAGGGGGGCTCTCTGTGACGTCTGCCAGCTCTCACCCTGCTACCTCTGTGGGTGAGAAGCTTCCAGAGCCATTTTTCAATGCCTGCCTTGAAGCTTCTTTTGTGAAGGGTGTGTTCCCATGAGTCTCCCATTGTATGCCAACGCAGGCAGCTTCTTGGGATACAGACAGATGTGACTTATTTGGGAAATAGCCTGACTGCTTTGAAGGTTCACGATGTTCTGGATCTTAGGTACCCACTGCTTCCAGCTTGGACCCTGCTTCCTGAATTACAAATTTTTCTTAAGATGAACAAACACCAGACTGTATTGTTCTCTTATATTTGAGTAGTGGCTATAGAAAATATTACCAATGGGCAACAAGATGATATCTGGAAACACACAATGGAGTAATTTAGATTGAAGTCTCCTACCTTTGAATCTGTCTGCTCAGCCTTGCATTCCTACAGACATGATTGACTAACCATAAGGCCTAGGAATTCAAAGTCTGAATAGAAAATGTCTATTCTTCCCCCAAATGAATCACACATCACCTATCACTGCCAAGTTGCCAAACTCTATGGTTTTCTCGTCAAACATAAATTCAATAGCTGACCACAGTCAGGGACAGAAATTTCTTATAAATCAAATAGCTACATACATTGGAGAGAGATGCAGGGGACCCACTGTCACATTTCAGTCAATCAAAAATATATGTAATGAGTGTCTACTGCATTCAAGGTGCTACTCTTGGTGCTGTGGAGATATTTAATGAAATATGACCTGGACCTAACCCTCAAGCAAGGAAACACCTACTTCACATTGCTGTTATGAGGATTATATGCAATTACCTAGCACAGTGCGTGGCACATTGTCAGTGATGGGTAAATGGCCACTATTATCATTACTAGCAATGTAATATAACACTTATGTAATATTTAAAACATAAATGGAAGAGATGTCACATGATGAATGGGTTACCAAATGATTGACCCAGACACTAATTGTTCTGAGATCAGAATAAACGGGAATTCCTGGAGCCTGAAGTAGGTGAAATAGTTTTATGCAGATAATTTCAGCCCTAATTAGAATTTACCATTTTTGGAAGCTCATTAAGGTCTAGGCGCCAAGCTGAACATTAACAATTTCATCTCTGTAATGTTCACAATCATCTATTCACCCCCATTTTACAGATGAGGAAAAGAGGCTCAGATAGGCTAAGTAACATACTCTGTCACAAAGGCCTGACACGGTTTTTCCACTTAATCAAAAGGTTTCCCTCATAGAATTACAGGTGATTAGAGCTGGAAGGAAATGAAGAGACCATGTTGTCTTAATTGCTGACTTGACAGGTAAAGAAGCAGAGGTCTGGAGAAGAAAAGTAATTTGCCCAAGTTTACACACCTAACTGGTGACATAACTGAAATTAGAAACCAAGGCTCTGGTTCCAAGTTGGTGCAATTTCCAATATGTTTTCCAAGTATTTTCCAATATTTATCCTGAGTCAATAGTACTTTTAAAATATAAATATAAAAAGATTATGCTAAGACAAATCTTTATGCTCCAAGTCAATTTTACATTACCTGTCTTTATCTGCTGAGCAGGTACTTAACGATTTACTATTACTGAGAAATCATTCCCCACCACACATTCCACCCCATTCCACTCCATTCTCTCAAAATACATACTTCCTCCTTTTATTCAGAAGGTAAAATGAAAGCTAATTTTTTATGACAGGATTTGGAGCTTCTATTTAAGCCTAGGCTTAACTGAACCATTCCCTCCAAAATGTATCTTTCAGCAGGATTTGGAGCTAATCTCTTTCCTGGGAATTGTATAATTTGAAATAAATATGGCAAATATCTACTAACAGTAAATGCTATAGTCTGAATGTTTCCCCCAAATTTGTGCTTCCCCAAAATTCATATGTTAAAATCCTAATAACCAATGCGATGGTATTAGAAGGCAGGACCCTTGGGAAGTAATTATGTCATGAGGTTGGAGCCTTCATGGATGGGATTAATTCCTTATAAAGAAGGCTCCACAGAGCTCACTAGTTCCTTTCACCATGTAAGGACACAGAGAGAAGGCACTGGCTATGAACCAGGAAGAGGGTTGTCACCAGGAAGTGACTGTGCTGGTGCATTGATTCTGGACTTCCCAGCCTCCCGAACTATGAGAAAAAAATGTCTGTTGTTCTAAGCTATCCAGTTGGTGGTATTTTGTTATAGTAAGCTGTATGGACTAAGATGATAGATATTAATAATTAATCATAGAATACTTTCTTCTTTGGCTCATGAGTGGTTCTAAGATCAGAGTATTGATCAATCAAATTGTTAAATGAGATGGAACTTTTTTTTTTTTAAGATTTTTTTACTGGGGAATTGGGGGAAGGGAACAGACAAGTTGCTGTCCTTTTGTTCTTCAGTCTAGTTGTGGAGGACATTGCTTCACTGGCCCGTGTTGGTATTATCATTGCCCTCTTCTTGGGTGAGGCAGATTGGTCGCTGGCTTACACCGGCTGTCAGCTGCTCACGCTGGCTGCCGGCCACATATGGTAGCCTATGGCAACCCACTGCAGCAGGGGCTGCAGCCTACACCATTGCCGGCAACTCACAGCAGCCCAGCTCCAGGTTGAGCTGTTGTTCACCATCTTAGTTGTAGAGGG
>NW_017731433.1:2021929-2030381 GCF_001890085.2 Hipposideros armiger | reverse complement strand
AGGTCGAGCTCTTGTTCACCATCTTAGCTGTAGAGGGTGCAGCATCACTGGCCCTCAAAGTGGGATCCAAACTAGGGCCCAGCTGCTCAGAGCTGGCATCCCAAGCCAACTACTAAACAACGTGCCACTCGGTCGGCCCTCTGTGTTCCTTTTCTGTTATGTGTTAATAGTACTCAACAAATTTCTAGAGTTGACCCAAAATAAAATCCAAAAAAACATATACCATTCAAAGTATTGGTAATTTTGAGGGGGAGGAAGTAATTAAGAAGGGGCACAAAAGGGTCTCCTAAGCACTGACAGTATTTTAATTCATGGCTGCGATGAGAGTTACACAGACCTTTGCTTTGTGATAACACTCTCTAAAAAGAAAAAAAAAAGATTGATTTAGTGAACTGAAATATCAACTACTAGTTTTGCCATAGCTCTCTTGCTAAGAGAGCCTGCCTGCTGCATTGTTAAACACTCCAGTTTTTCCTGTTTTAAGACTTTATTTAAATTGAATCACACAGTATATGTACAATCCTGGACCCCTTTACTCAACATTACATCCATCCATTCATGGATATGTCACAAGTTATTTAGCCACAGTGTGGAAGGACATTGTTTTCAATTTGATGATGGTGCATAATGCTGCGATGCATATTTTTGTGCATGTCTTCTGGTATGCATAGTCTGCATTATCTTGGGTATATATTGAAGAGTAAAAGTACAGGGTCACAAAATGTGGTCAGCTTTAGTCAATACTAGTGTGTGAGAATTCCCATTACCTCTTAATATTTACTACTGTCAGTATTACAAAATTTAGCCATTCTTTAGGTGATTTTAATTTGCATTTTTGATTAGTAATGTGGATGAATACTTTTCCATATATTCCATATGTTTACTGGCTATTTACTATTATTGTGTGTGTGTGTGTGTGTGTGTGTGTGTGTGTGTGTGTGTGATATCTTTTCAGTTCTCTTGTCCTTGTCCTTTTTTTTCTGTTGGGTTATCTAACTCTTTCTTTTTCCTATGTGGGAATTCTTTATATAATTTGGGAAAAAAAGTTCTTCACTGGTAATATGCGGTGGAAGCATGTTTTCCCTCTTGGTGGCTTATTTTTAACTGTCTTAATGGTATATTTTAATGACTAAAAATGTTCAATATTAATATATAACACCATTTATCAATCTTTCCTTATGGTTAGTACTTTTGTTTCCCATTTAAGAAGTTTTCACCTATAATGAGATTATGAATATAATTCTCCTATATTATCTTCTATCTTCTACCTTTCACATTTAAATCTACAATACATATAGAATTGATGTTTATAAAGTTTAAGTTTCTTTTATTTTTCCTATGCATAGCCGATTTTCCCAGGATCATTTGTTGAAAAGACCATCTTTCTCCACTATCATCCTACCACCATTGTTACATCACATGTTCCTGTGTGCATCAGTCTTGATCCTATTTATTTGATCTACTTATATCTTCATGCTCCATTAATTAGTGTAGCTTTATAAGTTTGATATACTGTAGAGCAATGCCAACCATTAATAGTTATTTATATAGGGGATGAGTCTGCAGAAAATACACAGAAGGAACATCAGACAAAGAATTAAAATTAGGACATGCTGAAACATCCTGAGCTCTGTCCCTGGACCATCTCTCTTTGCCTAGGTCATTCTATCTAGTCTCATGGTTGAAAATATCATCTATATGCTAATGGCTCAAAACTCTAGGTCTCTGGCTTGGATTTTTCCTCTAAAGGTTGCACTCAAGTCTCCAAGAGCCTATTTGACATTTCTACTTGAAAATCTAATAGGCATCTCAAACTTAACATGCTCAATGCTGATCTCCTGATATCTGCCTCTCCCCAATAAAGCTCTTGCTCTTTTTGTGGTCATTTCCATTTCAGTCAAATAGTAATTCGATTCTTCCATAGATCTTGGTGTATTTTTTTTCTCCTCTCTTTCTCATGCTCCACGTCCATTGCTTCAGCAAATTCTCTTTGCTCTGCATTAAATTATATCCAAAATTAACAACTTCTTTCTATTCCACTCTTTATACCCTGGACACCATCTTCTCTTGCATGGATTATTGTGATAACTCTTAATTTTAGTTTCCCTGCTTCTGTCCCTGGTTCTCCTTAATTTATTCTCTACCCAGAAAACACAACTATTTTCCTATTATTCCTCTTTTTGAAAACAGTTCAATGGATTTCCACATCTCTTAGAGTAAAAACCAAAATACTATGTTGAACAACCACCTAAATGATCTGGTCCCCTAGTATCTCTCTGAGTCCATCTCTTAATATTCTTTCTTTCATTCTCTCTGTTCCAGTCACTTTGGCCTCAACACATGACAGGCATATTCCCTCCTGAGGTTTTCACATTCGCTGTTCCCTATGCCTGGGACTTTGTTGATTGTCTCCCTGCAGATGTCATGTAAACATGTCATGTTTACATGTCTGAGTTTCTCATTTCTTTTAGTTCTTTACTCTCTAGTTACCTTCCCAATGAGACCATTCCTGGACACCTTATCTAAAATTACACATTCTTACATGATTTTGTATTGCCTTTGCATGCTTTATTTTTCTCCTTAGCACTTATTACTATCTAACATACTGTCTCAAATGCATATTTTACTTATTTATATTGCCTATTTTGTGGCTCTTTTTATTTGAAACCCAAATGGAGGAATTAGGCTTATAATAAAAGAGTAACAGCTGTGTATCTATTGTAACAGGTCAGAGGGTGATGAGGATCAATGTCCACATAAGTGAGTTTACAAGTCTGCTAGCTTGAGGACTCGTTACTACCTACATATTGTCTCCAAAAAGCCTGCCTGGGCTGAGCAGATTTCTTGGAACTATGTTTTGAAAATATCCTTTATGACTGATCTGTTTTTGTGCTTTATAATCATATTTGAACACTTTGACTATTGAACATTGTTGGAGGTGGGGAAGATAAGTGGAGTGGGGACAAGAAGAGAGAAATATGCACATCTAAATCCAATGTATTGATATTGATTTGAGCTTAAAAATTCTTGCCAACTTAAGAACTAGTTAGTTATATCTGTAGCTTTAGCTAGGGTTCTGTCAACTCAAATATAGTAAAACCTGAAACCTGATTGACCCTCTAAAAGGGCCAATCGTTAATTTCATGTCACTTGCAAGAAGTGGCAGTTATAGGTTTTGAAGAAAATATTAGTACTCTCCAAACACTACCACTCTCATTTGTAAGGTGATTTCTTAGATGAACAGGCATTTAAAATCCAAAGATTGTGTTTGTTTTGGGTTGAATTGTGTTCCTCCAAGAGATGATGAAACGAAAATCCCTAATACCTGTAAATGTAACCTTACTTGAGAATAGGATCTTTGCAAGTTAAGATGAGGTTAATAGGGTAGACCCTAACCCAAAATGACTAGCATCCGCATAAAACAGAAATTTGGAGAGAGGCAGACACACACACAGGGAGAACACCATTGAAGATAAAGGCAGAGATCAGGGTGTTGATGCACCTATAAGCCAAGGAATGCCAAAGGTCACCAGCAAACCAGAAGCTAGGCAAGAGGCATGGAACGGATTTTTCTTCACAGCACTCAGAAAGAGCCCGCCTTGCTGCCATCTTGATCTCAGGCTTCTTCCAGAACTGTGAGATAATTTTGTTGTTCCAAGTCACACAGCTTGTGGTACTTCCTTATGGCAGCCTTAGGAAACAAATACAGTCCCTCCCTATTCTTTTTAAAACAACTAGAGCAAACAGGATTAAATTTATGACTACAAGATTTGTAATGGAGCAAAATTTTGAAGGCTTGAAGAATCATAAAAACAAAACAAAACTCTAATTTAGAACAATTTCAGATTTAAAGAAAAATGGCAAATATACTACAGAGAATTCCCACACATAGTTTCCTCTATTGGCATTTTACATTAGTACAGTGCACTTTTTACAGCTAACAAACTGATATTGATCCATTATCATTAACTAGAGTGCACACTTGACTCAGATTTCCTTGTTTTAACCTAGTGTCCCATCCCATCCAGGACACCATGTTACATTTAGTCGTATGTTTCCTTATGCTCATCTTGGCTGTAACAATTTCTGACTTGTTTTGTTTTTGATGACCTTGATCAGTTTGAGAAGTACTGCTCAGGTATTTTGTGGAACATCCCTCTATTGCAGCGGTTCTCAACCTGTGGGTCGCGACGCCTTTGGGGGTCGAACGACCCTTTCACAGGGGTCGCCTAAGACCATCGGAAAACAAAAAAGATAATTTACATTACAATTCATAACAGTAGCAAAATTACAGTTATAGCGTAGCAACAAAAATAATTTTATGGTTGGGGGTCACCACAACATAAGGAATTGTATTAAGGGGTTGTGCATTAGGAAGGTTGAGAACCGCTGCTCTATTGGAACTTGGCCAATGTTTTTCTCATGAATAGACTATGATGATGAGGAGGAAGATCACCAAAGTAAGGTATCATTTTCATCATATCAATTCACGGGTACATACTCCTAACATGACTTATCACTGTTAACCACCTACCTGAGGGAGTGCTTGTAAAATTTCTCTTTGGTAAAGTTACTCTTTCTCCATAGTCCCCTTTCATACTACATTCTTTGGAAGGAAGTCACTATGCTCAGCTCATACTTAAGTAATGGGGAGTTATGTTTCACCTCCTTTGGGGTAGAGTACCGATATAAATTATTTGGAATTCTTTTGCACAGGGGATCTGTTTCTTCTCCCCAATCTAAATTGTAATTACCTAGAATTACTATTTCAATTCCCTGAAAATAGAGAGATTCTACAAAGAAGATAATGTAAAAATTTTACTAGACAATTTCTCTTTAAAATGAAACAACAGTAGCATTTTATCTAAAACAAAGCGAATATCCTGGTCCAGGTAAATAGAAGTAATAATAATATATACTTTTTAAAGGCATCTGTTGAATATACAGCCTGTCGACATAAGAAACATCTAGATTTTTATAAGAATTTATTTGAGCCCAAACTGATGACAATTCTGGGGAGATCTCAAATGCTCCAGAGAATGACAGTCTTTCAGTTTCTTTTATACCTTTGGAATTAAGGAGGGAACCAAGGAAGATTACATGAAGGTGGGAGAAAGATACAGGATAGTTAACAAGATTATGAGCTCTTTTGATGGATGCTGGTTACATCTTTGAGGGGTCTGGAAAAGAGGATTACTTCTGGCATTTCAAGTGTGTGTTAACTGGGATGCACAAGAACAATGGACAGGGCTGGCTTAAACTTTTTACTAAAGAGGTTACATGCCTGAGACAGAACTACCCTCCATGGCCTGCTCAGTTAGGAATTTATGATCAGATCATCCTTACTTTCACTTACATGTATTAACAGCACCTGCTTTTTATCTACAAGTCTTAATTTCTCTCTACTAGGACACGTATTCTCAACTACCAAGAGCTTAAAATTGATTCCCAATTACAAAAAAAATGTACTATTGGAATACAAGATGTTTTAACCTCTTCCACTGTCACAGGGAGGGTTCCATATCCTTGTTTATGACTTAACAATGCCCTTTCTTTATGTTTATCCTACTCCTGAGGTAGAATAGAGGTTAGAGTGAAAGAGAGGAAGTCTTAAATTTTCCCCAAGATGGTAGAGTGTGTCACTACCTGTGGGTGTGCCTCAATGCAGATGTTCTAGATTTTGCCTTCCAAAGTATGGAGTTGCACTCTTCATCTCCTTTCTCAGATAAAACTAATAAAATATTATTAAAAAAATCTCATGCTTTGAAGGCCCTAATAGAGCCTATTTAATACATTAATTTTATTAATTCAACCAACATTTCTGGAGGGCTGGCCATGTATAAGGCACTATGTTTGGTTCTAAGGAAAAAGCACTGCTGAAGTATAAATAAGGTTTCTGTTTTGACATAGTTTTATACTTGGTGGAGAAGACAGGCACTGGTAAGAATTAAAAGTATGCTAGGTCATATGAAGAAATTTAGGGTGCTCTGAGGGTGTAAGTGTGATCAGGTAGTGGGGTAGTGGGATAGATTATTTAGTGCAGAGAAGCAGAAGATTTCTTTGAGAAAATTATGTGTAAGCTAAATTCTGCAGGATGCATAGGACTCAAGTAGGCATGGGGTGTCAAGCTGGGGAAGGATTATCATATTAAGTGATATAGTCCTGCTTTGTGAGAGTTACTTTTCTCCTTGCTTTACAAGGTAGAAAGAAACTTTAGAAAAGATCTCAAATATCGCTAGAGTTTGGAATATTTTTGGAAAGCCAGTTGAAAATACTTTACTCTGAAAATTTATTTTAAATAGTTAGGGAAAACTCACACTGGTATCCTCTCTTAAAACACCCTATGGAAATAGCAACAATACAATACTTCTACAGTAGATAGTAGTTTACAATAGTCAGGTTCTCACGCAAATGGTTCAATTGTGTGGTTGTCAGGATATTTGCTACAAAGGGAGAAAAAAAATCTGAGATGGCCATTTCCCCAAATGTGGTGACAACTTAGTCATAAAAGAATATACTACTTCATTGTTATGAAAATGTGAATCATTCCAGTGGTTTACTGTAAATACTTTTTACCATTTACAAGAAAATATCTGCTACCACAGATGAATGATTAGCTACAAAATATATAGCAATTTTATTTTTTAAGATTTAATTCCAAGATACCCTGATTTCACCCTTCACTTCATTCAGGTGTATGTATAATAACATAGGAGGTCATTTCCAGAGTTTTCTGGGTCAGAAGGAGCAAATTCTTGAAGAGGCTCATAGGATAAAGTTTTTGCTTCTCTCAGAATTTAAGCATTTCTTTGAGAATACTCTGTTTCATTTTCAAAGAGGTCTATCCCCCACCCTGGCTACCTCCCAAGACATATCTTCAAGGTTAATGTTTAAATGTTAATTAAGCCTAGCCATCACTTAAGAGATAAGTAAGTAAACAGGCTACCCATGATAACAAGGTTTCTAAGACTAAACATAAAGAAATGTTAATGCATCTTTCATAATGGAAACAATACGTTTATAATCTTACACTTCAAGTAACTATGGTTACAAAGCCTGGTGCTGATTCACCTTCACTTGATTCCTTTCACTGGGGATCCACCTCTGTCATCAGGAGAGTCTCTTTGTCTAATGGCACTCAGTTTGTCATCATGAGAATACAAAGATTAAACACCTTATGAATAGAGAGTGTAAATTTCTTTATCTGCCTCAGAAGTGTCTTTTCAAGAAGGAAGACTTGGTCAACAAAGAAGAGAGAACTGTTCTCAGTTTAAACCAACTTTCTAAATAAAAAATACTGGCTTTCTATTGTTCCTGAAGTGTTTTGTTATCAATGATTACCGGCAAGTGCTTTAAGTCTTTACAGCCATAGTCCTGATGTTGACTAAGTGCTTCAAAAAGAATTTCTGCAGATACTTAGGGTGAAGGGATACAATTTAGATGTAGGATGAATTGCTGCAGACATTTTCTCGAAGAGTGTTAAGTGTTCAAGCCATAGAAACAAAGGATTCAAAATATATACATGATCCATTTTATAAAAAATGTTATAAAATATATAAAGATGATAAGATGCACATGAAAATGTAAACAGTGGTTATCTAGGAGTGGGATTACAGGTGATTTGCCACAATAAACATATATAACTTAAATAATCAGGGAGAAAGACAACTGTTACATAATAATGTATTTTAAACAATATCTACAGCTTTGGCAATTATAGAAAGGACTCACTGTTAACCTGGGGCACTTTCAGAAGGGGTTTGCAAATGATATCAGGAGCTGTTAAAGCAGGGATGATTTTTCACCTGGAGAAGAAAGAGTAATGAAACATGAAAGCTGGCTTCAACCATTCAAAAGATTGTCAAGTAGAGGAGTATCAAGACTTATTTTCCAAAGACGAGAAGTTCTGTGGAGTCAGCACTTGTCTTAATTTAAGAAAGACATTTCTAACAATAAAGGAACAGACTGATATTCAAAAATTACTGAAGGCATTCAAGAAGAGGTTGGGTGGATATCAGATGTCTGGTTATAAAAATGACTGCTTCACTGAGTGAGAACTAAGACTATAGAGTTTTCAAGGTCCTTTTAACCTTTGGATTTTATTATTTTAAACATTGCTAACATATTTGCCCAACACTCTAGAGGTCAGAAGTCTTGGTTTTTCTTTTCCTCTCTTTTCTTCCCCCAAATCCACTCCCATCTCCTTCTCCTATTGACAGAACATGCTGACTGTGCAAGGAGTCATTGGGGGTAAACTGCCCTTCGGAACAACGCTAAAAGAGAAGTAAATTCCTCATGATAAAGCATCTGATTTAAGTAGAATTGAAGGACAGAGTATAGTAATTTGTCTACTTTACCACAATGTGTCAATTATGTACCATAAATACTAGAATGGGGTTCCCTTGGCTTAGGGTTTGTAGGGGCTAAAGACAAATCATGAAGAATAAGATGG
>NW_017731433.1:1931160-2020779 GCF_001890085.2 Hipposideros armiger | reverse complement strand
ATATATATATGTAATATTTTATTAATATAATTGTGTTATATATATTGGAAAAAAATCCACATATAAGTGGACCTTCATAGGTCAAACCCATAATGTTCAAGAGTCAACTGTACTTTGCTCCTGAAATATAAAGACATGTCATAGAACTCATGTTACTCTTAATTCTGGGTTATGAGATTTGAATTTCTAATTTCAAATATACCATGTTGATCTTCCCATTGTCACTTCCCATGTTCTGATTTTTCATTTGGAGAGTGCCGTCTCGCGCAAGATGGTATTTATGAGACTGCAGACTTACTCTACATAAATAAAAGAGTGTAACAAGAGTACCCACTTCAAGCATTGTTATAGGAATGATGAAGCTAATACAAATACAGTGCTTAGATCAACTTTCTGCACTCAGTAAGAATGCAAAACCTGTGTGCTGTTATCCAGTATTGTCAGTAGTATCACTATTAACTGGTAACACTTACAGTAAATAGTCCAGATTCCACTGTTATTTATTATCTATAGGCTCTACACACTGTGTTCTCTGTTTTCATTTAAATTTCTTACTAATATTGGGTAAAGAACTTTGTCTCGCTCTGTCCAAATGAGTAAAAATAAAGTTTAAAATATTAAGTATTTTGTTAGGCTCACACAGCTGCCCAAAGGCAGAGCTGGGATGAAAAGTAAGGTTTCCTGACTCTGATACTGAGGCACAGAATATTTAAAATGCCTTTATATATAATTACTCAAACCTATTGTTCTTCATAATGCTAATATAAAAATGTCAACATTAACTTGTAAGCTAGATAAGACCCAAGTTATTCCCTGCCAGAGACAGGCATGTTGAACGACTGTCAAAGATACTCAACTAGGGCCAGCCGAGTGGCGCGATGGTTAAGAACTGGCTTGGGATGCCAGAGGGCCCCGGTTCGGATCCCACATATGAGGGCCAGTGACACTGCCCTCCACAGCTAAGATGCTGAACAACAGCTCAACCTGGAGCTGGGCTGCCATGAGTTGCCAGCGACGCGTAGACTGCAGCCCCTGTGGCAATGGGTTGCCATGGGCTACCGTGTGTAGCCAGCAGCCAGCGTGAGCGGCCAGCAGCCGCAGTGAGCCACTGTCCAGAAGCCGGGGACTGATCTGCCTCACCCGGGAAGAGCGCAATGATGGTGCCAACTTGGACCAGTGAAGCAACGTCCTCCACAACTAGATTGAAGAACAAAACGACAGCAACGTGTCTGTTCCCCTTCTTCCAATTCCCCAGCACTGTTCCCATCCCCCAAATTCCCCAATAAAAATCTTTAAAAAAAAAAAAGATACTCAACTAGTACAGGAAAACTATGGGATTCCAAGTCATATTTTCCACAGTTTGTCTCCATCCTGCTGTGAAGGAGGATTATGTGAAGTATTAAGGAAAATAATGCATCTCAATAGAGACAATCCCCAAATAACTTATTGTTTGTAATACCTTTACATAATGTATGGGGTTGGACAATTAAGTTCACCAACTCATCCTAGAAAAAGTGCTACATACCTCATTGCTGAATATCATCACTACAGTCATCTTTGAAGTACTCACCTTGGGAAGCTATGCACTGACACCAGCACCTAGTCCATCCTTCAAAGCAAGTTTGAAACTCTTTCTGGAATGGCCATCAGAGCTGTTGTTGTATTACACTTGATGTCCTGCATGTCATCCAAATGTCTTCTTTTCAACATTTCCTTTATTGTCAGGTAAAGAGATAAGTCATTGGGAGCCAGATCAGGTGAGTAGAGAGGGTGTTCCAATACAGTTATTTGTTTACTAGCTAAAAACTCCCTCACAGACAGTGTCGTGTGAGGTGGTGCATTGTCATGATACAAGAACCATGAATTGTTGGCGAAAAGTTCAGGTCGTCTAACTTTTTCACGCAGCCTTTTCAGCAGTTCCAAATAGTAAACTTGGTTAACTGTTTGTTCAGTTGGTACAAATTCATAATGAATAATACCTCTAATAGCAAAAAAAGTTTAGCAACATTGTTGCAACAAGTTCGCAAACCTAATTGTCAGACCTTGTACATTATAATTAATTTTTATCAATATAGATCTTTTTTGTTAACTATTAAAATCCTATGAATAAGTTGTATTCCAAATGGTCTTATTAGTATATAAGGGAAAAAAAAACCAACAACAAAACATTTTTCAAAATGAAAGTCCAAAAACGGAGACAGAATTGTTGGCCAAGAAAAGAGAGAACAGGTGTTTGCCCTTATTCTACACTCCTTCAGGCTGGAACATGGAAGAACAACACTCTTGTTTTTGTCGACATGTGCTAAAGAAAACAGAAACGTCCAGCCAAGTTGTGCAGTGAGTCTTATGAATATATGGAGAAATGTTTACTTGTCTTGAATTCAGAATGGAATTCTAGTCCCCTTAGATGGTGAGCACGATTTTAGAAGGCCAGAATAAGACCACTTGAATTTTCTACTCATTCTCTCTTCTGGGAACATTCTAATTTAGCTAAAACCAGGATTTGGACTTGGCCTAGCTATAAATTAAAAGAATACTACATGGCTCTGCAGCTCTGCTCAAGAGTTTATTTGCTCTTACATTAAAGAATAACTCAAGTTACTCTCAATGGATTCATTAAAAAAAACCTGATTTCTCCACTTTATAGCTATTTTGCCTGGCAGATGGGATCTGGTTTTTTCCTTATGCTGCATTTTTTGAACTAAATATATATGGTGGGATAGCAGTATACTCTCCCGCCAGCAAAAAAGCCACATGCATATTTCAATAAAATTGCATTATTTGGCATCTACTGTCCACATATGTTCATTTGGCTATTGCTAGTCCAAGCCAATTATAGCCACAAGGGAAATGAGTGTTTGAAATTTAAAGAAGGAGATTTAAATTTTGTAAGAGAGAAGAGGACCCTTGACAGATAGATCAGTCTTTAATTCATTTTTAATGCAGTTGACAATTCCATAAATCACTGTTTCTTTCCCATTACATGCCAGCTTCTGTACTGTAGAAGCCCCAAAATAAAACTCCTTTATACTTTTGGGTAGAGCGTTTAAGGCCAGGTAGAACTCTTTGATTGAGCTTTAAGGATGAATAACTTTACCATGCAGGGGATAAAAAAAAAAAGTATTTCTTACAGTGAGAATGGCATGGAAGTGTGGTGAGTTAAAGAGTAGAGCAAGTTCTCTGGAAGTGCCTGGAAGGCACATGTTGGAATGGATGTAGAAACATAAGTTAGAAAGAGATGGTAGAGATGAAGGATTTCTTGGTACAAAGTGCCATCATCAAATGTTTTTAAATGAGGAATGTAAGTTCTATCCCTGTGCATCCTGAAAAATGGAGTATTCCATTTCCACACATGTGAAAGGAACATCTGAGGCCCTCTTCTTAGCAAAGACTATCTATAACACAGGTCTGAAATTAAGTGGATGGATAAGTATGGTCAAAAGTTATCTGGAACTATTATTGTAAGCTAGGAACCAAAGTATTCAATACCTTAGACTACCCAGTAATTTTCTTTTTATTCTGGTTTTTAAGAACTGTTTGGGAATTGAGAGAAAACAAAGTACAGATAGATTCAGTGTGAAATTTTTTTTTTTGTCTATAAGTTATGGTCACCCAGAGATATGCTCTTTTTAATCATTGCTTATATGCACATCCAAAAAATAAAAAATAAAAAAATAGGCACACACATGCATTGTTTATGTGCCAAAAATAATAGTGGTTGAAAATGGTACTAAATCCATGTGTCTTGATTAGCATGAACCCACTCTCATTTGGATTTACCAAAATTTTATTACTTTCCAAGTTTTTCAGCTATAGATTTCATCCTATATGGTAGTTGTTTTAGAATTGCATGCATAGTAAAGAGCTTGGCCCCCAGAATGAGGCAAACCTGAACTCTTTCCCACTTAGGCGCTATATGACCTCAGCAAGTTATTAAATTCATTTAAGTCTCAACTTTCTCAACTGTTAAAAAGAAAAATCAGATGCAAACTCATATCTACCAAATAATTATTGTGAAGATTAAATAAAATGTTTGAAAAATGCTTATGATGATGTCTGGTATATATTAAGAACTTGATAAATATCATTAGCCAATTATATAATTATTATTATCACCCAAAGATAAACATGCATAATCAGTTTGAGAAAAAACATCTGTAAAAACCATTTTATCTGTACACTGAGCCAGTTGATTCACTGCATTTTGCTTGATTAAATAATGATGAAAAGGGTAATAATAACATACATATAATATTTGAGTGTTTAAGAAGTATTCCCTCATGAACAAATACTTTGGCACCAACCCTGTGAGTTAGAAAAGATAAGATACCCTTATTGTTCACAAAGAAGAAAAAAAAATCAGGATAAAACATCCAAGGGAAAAATACCTACAAATGCCAGAATAGACCAAAGAGGTGAAGGAGAAAGGAAAAACTCTCAAAATGATTAATTTGTCACAACAAATTCTTTCAAGTAATCAGAGTGAAAAAAAGAGTCACTTCAGCCAGTGAATTAACATTGTCAAATCAAATAATGGTGATCTAACAAACACCAGAATTATTTAACCATTATTTATAGCTAGCTATTGATTTCTCAAGTTTAAACAATTCATTCCAAAAGTAATGCTTTAGTTATGCTTATAACTCTTAACACATACATTATCACAAAGAAAACATATCATAAAAAAAACATTTGTTTAAAATAAGCACCATTTTTTATAATATATAGGTTTGTTTTAAAAAGTACATTATTGGGTAAAGTTTTAGGTTCTCTCTCTGTTTTTAAAAATTGTACGTTTATAGATTGAAGTGCAGCCACTATATTTTACGTACTATTTAAATTATTGATCAGCAAACCACAATAAAGACTTTGCAGCAATAGTTCTGGGACTTTGCAATGGTGTACTGAAAAGGGTTCTATTGCTTAGTTGAATATGCCCAACCTTTCTCCAAGTTCACATTTGATTCAATTGTCTTTAACATTTTAACCAATAAAAGTTTTTCTTTAAAAAAACTGATGCCCAATAATTGTTCAGCCTGGCAAGGTGAATGTCCAAGTATTATAAACTATGTATTGATGGAATTTCTCAGAAAGGTGATTATGGATAATTGAACAGTTAATAAATTTTTGTGGTCATATATATTTGTGTTTAAGGTATTAGAGTTATAGTTCCTTTAAGTAATATGCATTCCAAGTCATATAATATCATTAAATATTTCAATAATTCATTTTCTACCTGGAGCGCCATGATATTCAGATGTTCTGCTTCTTGACTCAAGTTTGATAACCATTGTTTTAGAAGTATACACATATTCAGATAACTTTTTATTTAATTATTCTACATTTCCTTTACTATGTCTTCATTAAGTAAAATACAAGGCAGTACACCTGGTTAGTTAGTTATTATACAGAATAGATTCATTGATGTCTCTGGGATTTCTATCCCAAGTTCTCTCATCCTGATGGAAAAAAAGTTACTGCAACTTTTCCTTATGGCTACAAGTGGAGCTATTAAACAGTAATGCTTCTCAGAGGTTTCTTTGACTTTTACTTAATAAACTTAAATGAAGAATTTGTGTCGTGTGTGTGTGGCTTAAATCTAGGAATTGTGTTTATCATTCATTACAGAAATCGATAGCTGTAGCAAATTAAGATATTATTAAAATATGTAGGCTGTCAGTCTTTATAATGTAAAGTTTTAAATAATATATGCCAAAGAAGACATAAAAAAACATTTAAGATCCAGATGATCTTTCTTGTAAGGCAGTGAAATCATTACAGGTCCTTGAACCTCTCATGGGCTTCAATGCCTTATATCCATATTTAACTACTACTCCCAGATATAGTGTGGCTGCCTAATAAATGGTGACACTGCCAGTTTGGAAGTTCTGTGATACTAAAGCTGGAATTCAAAGGGATTTCTGTAAGACAAAGTTCATTGACCCTCCTAGCGAAAAGACCTTCTCACATGTCTCGGAAAAGCAGCAATTGAAAGGCAAAAGGTGAAAGGCCTGAGACCAGAAACAAGAGTCAAGGAAGTGTTGGTTCTGAGATATATTCACTGTGGGACCTAATTCTCTGAGCCTCGGTTTACTTGCCCGTAAAACAAAGTCTAGAGGAGCTTCAAGGTCTTTCCCAATTTTGTGCTTCTGTGTATACACAAGATTCTCTCCTCCATACGTGTTACTACCTTGTTTTGTTTGGTTTTCTAACTCACAATATAGCTGGGTTATGGTGTCTCATATTTTGACTGGGCAATATATTTTAGCCTTATCTGTATGAATTGTGATTCACATCACAAGTTATTAATTTTTAAATATATATGTATATATATATAGGAGAGCTGGAGGTGTTTATAAGAAGTGAGAAAGAGGGCCGGCCAAGTGGCGCGATGGTTAAGAACTCGCTTGGGATGCCAGAGGGCCCCGGTTCGGATCCCACATATGAGGGCCAGTGACACTGCCCTCTGCAGCTAAGATGCTGAACAACAGCTCAACCTGGAGCTGGGCTGCCGTGGGTCGCCGGTGATGGCGTGGGCTGCAGCCCCTGTGGCAGTGGGTTGCCATGGGCTACCGTGTGTAGCCAGCAGCCAGCGTGAGCGGCCAGCAGCCGCAGTGAGCGGCCGTCCAGAAGCCGGCGACTGATCTGCCTCGCCCGGGAAGAGCGCAATGATGGTGCCAACTTGGGCCAGTGAAGCAACGTCCTCCACAACTAGACTGAAGAACAAAAAACGACAGCAACTTGTCTGTTCCCCTTCCCCCCAATTCCCCAGCACTGTTCCCAATTCCCCAATAAAAATCTTTAACAAAAAAAAAAAAGTGAGAAAGATAATTTTTCTGAATACTACAGTATGTATATTTATTTGGAATAATTTGGAATTTTAATAAAGTATTAGCAGAAAGTATCTTAAGTGTTTAATCCCATAGGAATTTCTCCACAACTTTTCACCACCAACAACATAAATAGGTGTGTGTGTGTGTGTGTGTGTGTGTGTGTGTTGTGTGTGTGTGTGTTTGTGTGTGTGTGGCAAGCTGGGGGTAATTTATGTAAAGCATTTAAATAAATGATATAAAGATCATTAAAATGCATTGATTGCAAAAAATCTAATATAATTAGAATCCACACACTTTAATTATGACATAACAACATATGTAACCATTTAGTAATGTTCAGAAAAGAATTATACTTATTCCAGTGTGCTATTGAACATTCTCTCTTTGGAAATTTTTTATGTATTTAAATAAAGATTGATCTTTTATTTTCTAATACAAATTCCTGTAAAACTTTTATACTATTATATTTAGAAACAATACAATTTATTTCATATCTTCCTAATTGTCCTTAATGTTTAAAGAAGTATTTACTAAATTTCTCATATTAATCTGACAAGCAAGAAAGGCAGACCTCTTTCAAGAGCTTCATCAACAATTTACTTTGAATTTCTAAAGCTCTATTTTGAGAAATACTTACTGACTCATAGCAGACCCATGGGAAACTATAAAGTAATATAGGCCTTGCTTAGAATTCTCTCAGGAAATTACTGTAAACACCACAAAAATGTGTAATCAGAATATCCAGACCCAGGATGTTTCTGAGGGCTTCACTTAAGTACACATTTATTACAATTTTCCATAAAACGTGTTTCTTGAGGCACTAGTTTTTCAAAATACTCCTGAAAAAAGGAACTCCTACTTAAACAATTGGGAATTCTTTGCATGCTGTGTCTTCTTATTGGAAATTCACAAATCGCAATAGCATTTTAACACTCCTAACAAGTATTTCAGTAAAGTATACTATTTATCTCTGTTTAACTCAGAGATTCATACTTTTTGGTGCTATTATTGACTATAAGACCCAAGCAATTCTCCTCCACCTTGTCCCTTTTCTCCTTTATTAAATCCTATGAATTTGTAATTCCATGGAATACTAGTTGGGAAATAAGGCCTTGGGAGCTCTACAGCACAGGCTGGGAACTGTGACTTCCTGAAGGCCAGAGTGGAGTCCAGGGAGCAGGTATTTAGGAGAAGCTTACAAAATCAGGGAAATCCAGGATGGTTGTTCAAAATAGAATTACTAGTTTGATTAATATGTCATAGAGCACAATGAGTTTGCTGATTGCTTGCTGTTTTCTCAGCACGTTTACAAACATGATAAAGTGGATGAGCTACAACTGTGATATACTTAGTGCAAAATGGCTGCTCTTCTAGTTATGTGATCCCCAGAAACAGTATAACTGTTGAAGTATAAAAATGTCTTTGTTTCAGGAATGCCTAGCAAATAAGAAGAAACACATAGAAAGTATATTTTCAAATAATCGAAGTATTCACAGAATACAAAAAATTTCACAAGTGCAGGCAGGACCCGAGTTAATTTATTCAAGTAGACAAACAACTTGTACTGAGGACTCTACATGTTACTCACTTGGCATCAAGAAGTTATTTCTATATTTAAAGAAATGATCCTTGGTGATTGTAGCAGGACAACGTGAGTGTACTTAATGCCACTGAAGTGTACACTTAAAATGTCTAAAAACCCTCTTCTATTATTGGGAAGCATTTATCTTGACCAAAAGAGAAGGTACTAGTAGATGCCGAAAAGGATGTGATAGTTGTCAAAGTAAGAGAAATACTCTTAAAAAAATTTTTTTTTCCTCTGCTTGCACTACCTAAATCCTCATGCCATTAGGCTACAACAACAAATTGAAAGTGGACTTTCATTTTACACTGCAAAAAATAATATAGTTTTTTCTAAATGTAAAATGGTATTTCACAAATTTAAAAAAATTTTTTCATTTCCTGTAGATGAATTGAGTAAAACCTGTTAAGTGGGTTTTTTAGTTAGGTAGAATACATTTGATTTATCAAAGAAGACATTAATATAAGAGAATGAACAAATTTGTGAGAAATAGTCATAGACTTAGGAAAGAATAAATAAACTAGAAAAGGATTGATGAACTATAAAACTTACTGAGATGCTAAGAACGTTTAAAAACATTGCTCTCGTTGGCTAATATCATCTACTAGACTGTAAGTTTATGAGGGCAGGGAATACATCCATCTTGTTCACCACTATATTTTTCATGCCTCCAACAGTGTCTGGGGTTGCAGACACTAAATAAATATTTTTGAGTGAGTTAGTTAATTCAGGATAGAGTTAAAAAAAATACAGAAACTTGCTTTTTAGGCAATGGTTAAAAAGTGACACTAACGAAGGCATTTTTCAGTCAATAAGTGCTTTGAAATATTACCAATTGACCATGTAGATAGCTAATCAGTCACAAATTTCATTATTCATCAAATACATGTTCAACACTAGCTACCAGGCATCCAAATCTTACATATGGAATTTTATTCACAAACCAATGCTCTACATTTCAAGAGACCAATATTGTCAACACTTAAGCACTTAATATCCAATTCTTTACATGAATCTTTCTGTCTGATGGATGGACTATTGTTGAACTTTTCTCATAAAGCCTGAGCAATAAAATTATATTTCATGGATGTTCTTATATCGTTTTTAAGTAGAAGCATTAAGAAATTTTCTGCATAGTTTTAAGATATCCAGTGGAAGGATATTAATAAAATGCTAAGATTCATTATTTGAATTATTTAATATTCTTCAAAATTGTGCTATTTGCACATAAACATTAAAATTAGGAATGATTTAGTGGTGTTTTATGTAATCCTGACAAATGATTTAGAGATGAAGGGGTATGTCAGAATTTATAAGAATGTAATAAAGAGGTTATTTACTGCTTTTAAATATATATCCTAGACCTTAATTACTGATTTTTGTGTTACTTTTTTAAATTTTGAAATGCAAAAATGTAAGCAGGAAAAGTAGAAAATAGTTGCTGCACAATTAGCTAAAAGGGTCAAAACTTTGGAATAGCTTGGAGATATATTTTAAAAGCTCAGCTACTTTGATTTTTTTTCTATTATAGAACCATGAAAAGTTATTTCAACTGAATTGTATATATAACTCCTAGAGTGTAGACAGTTGCTATTATTTGTTCACTTCATCAAAATGCTTTTTCAAATTCTTGCTATGTCTGTATTACCAGGTCCTGGAGAAACCAAGGTGAAAGAGGCCCAGGAGAAGCCAAACCCTCTTTGCTATTTCTAACAAAGGAAATGCCATTCTTGCCACTAACTCTTGGAATGCTTTCCAAGTTCTCTAAAAATAATTTAACCTGTGTCAAATAGCTGTCTCATCTGGAAAACTCAATAAATGAATGTAGAAGTTAGAACGAGTAGGGGGAAAGTTAGGTGTTAAACTGAAATGGTATATCCCAGGCATGTTAGATGGAAACTCCAAATTAGCCAGCACACTTCCATACATCTGCTCAGTTTTCTTTAAACTTGAGCTATATTATTGCAGAAAAGCATAATAATCCCCACTCTGATCTTGTATTTCAAATGAAAGAGCCTGAAACATCACAGCAAAGGCACCTTTTGTAAAGGGGTATTATGAGTGGATGAATTTCTTTTGTGGTCAGCATTTCTAAATTCAAAGAGCAGATTATATAGGGAGGAAAGATGGGAGGAGTAATATGAAGTATTACCCAATGACAATGATTCTAATTTGACACTGAACTTTGGTTGAAAGAGGACATACCTATTAAATCATGCTTCACTATTAAACATTAGTTGAATTTTTAAAAATTCTCTGCAAGCTATTTCTTGGTAGCCAAATTATACTGCACTATACCCAAATAACTGTTTACATGTAGAAAGCCCAGGTAAATTCTTATACAAGTAAAAGGGAGGCTTTATTTATTTGCTCAGAAATATGGGTTATTGTACATTATTTTCCTAATTTGAAGTAGTTTTAACATGGCGGTTATTAAAAAATAATTTTAAAAATTCTAGCTACATAATTTTGCAAGGAAATTCTATTTCATAATTTTCTGTCTATTAAATTATTTAAGATTAACATTTATTATATGTTGGTCCACGAATAAAATGGCATTGCCTATAATGATTTTCAGACATCTGCTAGTGTCTTCAAGCAGAAGAACTGGAATATTTTTAGGAAGAATGACTTACCACAGGACTATTAGCTTCTGCTGGGTACCACCTATTACCTAAACCAAGAGTTTTCAAGGTAATCAAACATAAAATGGAAACATTCTTGATTTTAAACATTTTTGTATTTTCTTTTTTGATGAGAAAGACAACCTATAAAAAATTTGTAAAGAGAAGTGGCTATGGTGACTTGCATTATTTTCTGGTGACTGATACAAGGATGAAAGTGAAACTCAATTTGTCTAATGTGATAGTGTAAATACAGCTTTATGCTATGACTTTGCTTCCCCGCTCTCATAGTTTGTTTTAGAGCTTGGGGTGGAAAGAGAGATAAAAAGAGATAATATATGGACCATCTGCCATTTGCCAAGAACTGTGCTTAACATTTTACATATGGCTTCTTATTTATAATGAGTTAAGCAATATATAAGAAAAAAATTCAACCAAAAGAAATCCTTTACTTTTTATTACCTGCCAAATCTAGTAGAGTTTGTCATGTGCCTTAATAGGAGATAACATCTCTAGTAAGGAAGAGAAACCTGGTTTCTTGCTTTTTCTCAGTGTTGTTTTTTTTGTTTTTTTTTTTTGGTTGTTGTTGTTTGTTTGTTTTGGCTTGAAATGAGAGGCGTCCAGCAGTAGATAATGGCCCACGAGAGATATCTGTTCTTACATATTTTATTTTCTTTGCAGATCAGATGGGGGTAGCTGAGAGATTAAAATATAAAAGGTAAGAAAAATGGAAAACATTCAAATAAAGCATAGTTTTTAAATGATTTGATAAAAATAGCTAAAATTAATTTAAATACAAACATAAAACTTTAATTCCAAATACTGTAGGTAGAGAAAAAAAAGAAAAGGATAAGTTGATTGTGGCTCTTTTAAGAGCAAATCCAATTTATATTTAATCAAGTCCTTTATGTCATTTAATAACATTAACATTGGCATGGCTGTGAATTATAGGTATGCTATATCTCTCTTAAATATGCTGAGATATAGGAAGATAAGTGTTAAATAAAGACCAGAAACTATACTGAATTGATAACACTAAGTATTTTTCATAAATCCTTCAGTCAATTCTATCCTAAATCAGTTTTGATTTAAAAGCTACTCTAGACAATATGCATTAGTCATATACTTTCAATATTTCCCTATTTTTACCTCAGTAAAGCATGAGTAAAGTAACATTTCCAATCAAGAAAATACTGTTACCCAATGTGAATTAACCAATAGTCTAAAATTTTAAATGATTTTAAACTACTTGAAAACAAAAATACAATTGTATTTATTGCTGTATCTTTCTTGGGCTCATTACAGGGCTGTGCTTACAAATGGCAGTAAAGCTGACCTAAATGATGAGCAATTAGGATGAAGATTACCAATGTGGATTAAAGGTGTAATTCTGGTCGGGCCCTACTCTATGGGAAATTTGTGTCCCCCAGAACAGGCAAAGCACTTGCTTTGATCATTTCTACTCTTTTTTTTTCCTGTCTGCTGACCAGTGATGAGAAGAACACCACTAAACATTTTGATGATTCATTGTAAGTGTGCACGTCATACTTTTACCCAGATCTTTATGTGGCTAAAGTCTTAAGAGTCTCCCACACCAAAACTCATGTTTGAAATACAATACATTCACAATCTGAAGCAGACTTAGATGTAAGGCAGCATACTGAGAAAAAATTGATGAAATTCTAGACATTTCTAAAGAGAATCCAGCTACTTAATGACCACTGAGGTCTTCAGTGAATAAGTGTGAATATTTCAGCACAGTCCAACCTGAACTGAAAGGCAGTTCTTACTTCCAAATTTAAATACCGCCTGTGCATATAAAAAAAGTTTCATTTATTAGTCCAAAATGTTACTATGATGGGGATCTTTAAAAAACATTCTCTTAGTCTTGGGCATGTTCTTTGGCAAAAGGAAGTTGGGCAGGGTAGACCAGAGAATTAACTTATGCTTGGAGGCCATAAAGTTGAGATGTCCTGTTTTTCACCTCATGGCAGGCGAGGTTGAGCTGAACATGGTTGAGCGATTACATTTCTTTGACAGAGTTAAGATGATGAATCATGGGTGAACCTCAGCAAAATTCTATTCACCCACTGAAAAGCTGTCAGTATATGGCTACTGAGTATCATCCAAACCATTTTCTTCACAAGTGGGACCCATTCTCCTCGAGGGGCAAGTGCAGCTCCCATTCAGAGGGTTACAGTGAGCTCTGTGGACACATTGGCACTTGAGAGCGCAGTCAGGTCCATACTGGCCTGATCTGCATTCTGTGAGGTAAAAAATAAAAACAAAATCAATTCAAGTAACGCTTTTTTATCGAATAGTATTTTCACTACTATTTCTTGGAATTCAATAAGATAATGATAGACTTGTAAAGAATTCTGGTTAACCATGTGGTATCTTTTTCCCATGCTAGAATGCTGTACAATAAAAGTAAGGCCTTTAATGGAAAACAGGAGGCTGGGGCGTGTCCAGGGAGGTAGTGACAAAATTGAAAGGGGGAGAAGACAGGACAGTGACTAAAGTTTTTTTAAGTGCGTTGTCAGAACATATAACAGTCCCACTGCGAGGGACACAAGGAAAATGGATTAGTTGTCTTGAGGTCAGAAAAAGGCAACACTCACCCAGAGTACACAATAAATGAAATTTAACTTTAGGTTGAAAACATGATTGTTTGTGCTTATGTTGATGAAAATGAAATGGCTGTACATTCAACTCTTTCACCTTGTAAAGGATGTCAAAAGGGCCAGAGATCCCCTGTGTGCCTACCTCTCTAAAATCCTGCTGTATATACATAGGGGTATAACTACCTTTTAGTTGAATTGCATTGTGATTGTAACAAGTAGAGAAATGGAGGGAGGGGATAAAAAATGTTAGCTTTATCAAAATAAGTAAATGTAGACTAAAAGGTGCCCCCAGCCATCACACCCCAGCCTGGGCATTTGGTTTTAGTCTGATAACCAGCAGGGAATTATCAGAAATTAACAGGTTCAGTTTCTGAAGGATTGTAACGTTAGGAAGAAAGCCCAGCCTAGCCCATGGAAACAGAAAATGGGTTCAGAGTCAGTCAAGCTAGACTGGGGAGTAACTCAGCTTACTATCACTGTTTAAGGATCAGAGAAACTTAACTTTGCAGTATTGAGTTACTAGCTTTAAACAGTTGACAAACGAGTTCCTAATACATGAACTCAGTTGGTTCTAGCAAACCTGTGAGGTAGGCAAGGCAGTAAGGTAAGCTCGCTCATTGTTGAGAGAGAAACTGAGGTTTGGTATGGCTTAAGGGACCTTTTCAAATGGTATATCCCTGGCAAATGGCAGAACTGGCTCTCCGAATTCTCAGCTAGTGTTCATCCCTCACACCACCATGTGGAAAGACACAAGGTATCAAGCACATGTCGTTTAAAATCCAAATAAGGAGGTGGAAATTTAAAAATATCAATATAAACAATGAGGATACAGGAACTAGAGTAAATTCTGAGTCTGTGGGAAAATTTTTGTTAAACATTTCTTATTGCCTCAGAATGCTCTTTGCTAGGTTGGAGAATCAACCTAAATACTCCATAAGCAGTTGCATGTTTATTCATTGCTCTCTTGGATAATGAAGGTAGGTTAAGGTATGGTCTTGCTCTTTTGTCTTAATTAACAAGTTAGATTTTAAATACGAGATAAATGAAAACCTATAAATCAATTTTGCAATTAATTCTTTTTACAGAGCAAACAGTAATTCAATTCCTTGCTAAATGAAGGAACAACATGTAGGTAAAAGGAGCTTTGGAGGTGACACAAATGCGATTCGTGCAATTCTTTAAATGAATCTTTTCTTTAAATCATTAAACTTTATCAAAATTTAAAAAAATCTTGTGGCATTTCAAATTTAACCCAGTGCATCCATCCACCTCTGCCCAGTGTGAGGGAAGGTCACTTAACTTGGTATAAGATCTAGTTTTCTTGTTTGAAAAAGAGTTGAGTCAGAATCTCTCCTGAGCAGTTCAGAATCTGATTTTAATTTATAAAAATACCACATTTTCATGTTAATAACGATGTGTATTTAAGACATCTGTTTGAATGTCTGCAAATGTTAATTTACCAAGGGGGTGGGGAAATAATCCAATAAAAAGCTGTTACATTCTTTTATGAATTAACATTATGGTTGTTTAATAGGTCCTTTACCAGAGTTCAAATTAAAATGAGGTCTTTTATCTTTACAGTGCCTGTATAGACACAGCTGCTCACAGTTAATATCGCAGATGAACTGTTCCTAATTGAAAATAAAAATGCAAATAAAAGTCCCTGTAGTACATCTGTGTAGGCTGTGGGTACCCCAAATTGCTCATGACAGGAGGGGCCTTCAGGTGCCCATTGAGAATGGGCACGTTAATACATACGATCCACTGTCACATGGCAATTTACCTGTTGATGAAAGAGACTATGTGATATGAGAATTTAGTCCATAGAAAGTTCATAGAGTGAGGCTTTAATTTCCAGCCTGTCCATAAGCTCTTTTGGTTTATTGGCAAGTTTTAAGCCCCAGCTGAGTGCTGTCCAAAGACATTTCTGCAAGGAAGAAAATGTTCTATACTGTGCTTTACAATACTGTAGCCACTAATCATATGTGGTCACTGAGCACTTGAAATGTCATGTGTGACTAGGGAGGTGAATTTTAAATTAAACTAAATTTGAATTAAATAGCAACCTGTGGTTAATGGAGAATGCATATTGGACCATGCAGATACACAACCAAAAGCAATTCCTGTTCCTTTCTTTCCCTTGGGAGGCAGCAGAGTGGGGACGTTAAAAGTCGGCCTCTAAATCCAGATTCCCTGCTTCCAATCCCCAATCTGCCACTTAATCTTGGGCAAATTACTTAATCTTTTTGTGCTTCTGCTCCCTCATCTATAAAATGGAAATAGTGATAATAGGGAAGGCACCTAGTGTAAATTAAAATGCCTGGCAGATTATATGCATTGAGTAAACATTAGTGGCTTCTTCAGTATTTAGATGAAACCACAAATACTACAAGCATTCTGCCTTTGGTGACATGTATGTTGTGGCTTCACCCATATGTCATGCTGACGTTTATTCTGACAGATGTAGTTTAGCTGTGACAGGGTTCGGGTACTTGTTTACCATGACTCCATGGAGGATGCTGAAAAGAAAAGCAAGGATTCCTTCAACAAAGATTTGCTGAAGACTCTCATGTGCTGGGCCTTGTTCTAAGTCTTTTCTTTTTGATAAAAGATAAACATGGATCCAACTCTTCAGGACCTTGTAGTGCAGTGAAACACAAGGATTCGAGATTTAAACGAAGCAGCTTTGCCAAAATGAACATCAGTAAGCTCTTGAATTGGAAGATACCAAAGGATTCCAACTCGATATTCATAACCCCTTGGCTTTATTTTAAAAGTCTACTAAAAAGGGATAGGAAAGAATACTAATCTCTTGATGAGCCACTGGAGGTTCCCCATACTGGACTACATACAGACATTCACACATACAGTATTGCCTACTAACAGCATCACCCACGGTCCAGAACCAGACTGCCTGAGATTAAATCTTGGGTCTGCCTCTGACTACTTTTTTCTGTGCCTCAGTTTCTTCACCTGTCAAATAGGAATAAAACTAGAGCAACCTCATACGGTTGTGGGAAAGAGTAAATTAATACACACGAAATGTTTAGGATGGTGCCTGGCATTCAAAGAAAGTAGCTTCTATTGCTATTTCTGAGAAGCGAGGTGGCATGGGGGAGATGAGGCTGGGTGGATAGCATTCTTCTGTAGCCTGGAGGTTACTGTGGCTGACTCAGCATTACTGAAATCTCAGGTTACGGAATCATAGATTGGTGCTGGAAATGATCTTAGAAATACATAGCCTCAACCCTTCCTTTTTTCAGAATGAGGAAAGTAAATTCTGAGGTTAAACACTCTCCTTTAGGTCATAATCTGTGGCAGGTCATTCATTTAGGACTGTGGAGAATTATATAAAACCTTTTCATCTAGTAAGCACCCATTAAGTTCAACAGCAAGTGATGAGCCAATGATTCACTCAATCTACTTTCTCCTCATCTTAAGAGAGTCCCTAAAGATTTAGAACTTTACACTCTAGGTAGTCTTCCTGTGAATGGAAACAAAAACAAAACAAAACAAAACAACATATAAATCTCAATTCCCAAATAGCTGAGAACTTGGGTCTCAAGAATACTACCTGGACTGTACCTTAATTACCTTAATTCTAGTGATTTATCTGAATAACTTTTGCCCTCAGGGTGTTTAACTGCATCACTTGAGGTACTTACAGGGTGTCCTCTGTCAGCTGCAGTGCTGACATGGGTTCCAGTGATATAACAACTACATACCCCGCTAAGGTAAGGTGACAAGCAGTGGTGGTGTGATGTTCTTTGAGTAACATTTCTAAAATATATATATATATATAGTCTCTGTATGACCTATGAGTCAGAGGGACAGCTTGGCTCATACCCGCTTCACATCTGGCTCCGGTTCTCCCAGGTGGGCAGAGGCATTTTCCAGTTACTGGGTGGCAGGAGCTTTGCTTTTCACAGTCACAGAGTTGATGACATTTGTCTCCAAACATCCCAGGTGAACACTCTACCAAGGAAAGAGAAATGCTGAAACATTAACCCCTTGAGCTTTCACTCATGTATGTAAATTGAGATTAAAAATAGAATTTCCTCAAGATTGAGCCCCAAATAGCAAAATGGGGTGATACAATGAGATTTGCTCGTCAGAAGTAAAGAGGAAAGTTTTGGAATTCTCAGAAACAAGTTTCATTTTATACATGATTTCACATGCAGGTCCTAAAATTGATTTACTTTTTATATCCCTGTTAGAATATATGAAAGCTTTTTGAAGATAGGAACTTAAGGAAGGAGATTGAGTCTACTAGCCTAGTGTATTACACTTAATATTTTTCCTTAAAATATTATTTATTTGCTATTTCCAGGGAAGACTGTAAGCTCCTCTATATGCATAATCCCAGAATTTAACACTAAATAATGAATGACTAAAGGATTAGTGAAGACAATATATATGAAGTGATAATATATGTGTGAGGATATAGTATGGAACTAATATATAAATCCCTTTTAAAGGCAATAACTGTAATTCAAACAAAGTCCAATTACCACTATCATTATGTTATCATTATCATTATAGTGGCTATTGTTAGCCATGTGCACAAGAGCATAACTAATGTAGACTAAAATTGGACTTGGAGTTGTTTACTGAGAACTATGAAGTCTGGTATTGTTTTGAATAGGCTTGATCAGTTGTTTAGGACTTCATAATATTTTGTTTCAAACTAAGTAACCCAAATCCTCACCTCTGTATCTTCAGCCACATTCATGGCTGCATTTACTTTCTAGGAATAAATGCCTCATCCACATCTTTAATTATGTTTCATAAAGCCCTTTTATCTATTGAATTTCAATAGCTTTGAGCCCAATACATATCATTCTTTAAAAAGCATTTAATAGAATGATTATCATTCAGAGGTGGATCCTTTGTCCACTAAGGACTAACAGTTTTAGGTGTTTTGAGATATTAAACACTTTTATTTGGGGAGGATAAAATTTTGAACAATCAGCAGCAATATCAGAAGGATGCAATACTTGCATTGTCTGTTGAGTGAATTCCTGTTGCTTTAATGTACAAGTTAGAAGCTTAGGTGATTATCCCATATTTTTGCTTTGGGTTTATATTTGCCATAAGATAGAAAGATCTCACAGTCACATACAATTCCCCCATTCATCTGCTTAAAAATGCTCTGCCATACCTTTTTCACACTGGCTGCCATGGAAACCTGCTGGGCAAATGCACTGTCCATTCTCTACATCACAACTAGCTCCATTTTTGCAGTCACAGACGTGAGCACAATTCAAACCATAAAATCCAGGAAGGCATGCTGGAAAATAAAAATGTCAAAGTGCTATTTTGGCTTTAAGAATAAATACAGGAAAAATTAAAGGATATGCTTTAGGTCACTTGTTTCCCAGGACCAAAGAAGGAGACGAGAGCAGAAAATTAGAAAACAATAAAAAAATCATGTGGAGAAGCATATTGACAATAGTTTAGTCATTCAGATAAGTGATTCTATTAAGGGCCATTTTCTACAAGTAACTGAGAAGAATCCATAAAATTTTAAATATCTTCAAGTAGATAAAATTTATTTGCTATGATGTGCTATAGTCTGGCAAAAACGTCACCAAAATCCTTTAATACCCTAAACACTTAAAAGAACAATGTTTTCAAAATTTGGGTACAGGCTAAATTAAGAAAGAATGGTTTAACAAAATAAATTTAAATCATTAAATAAATAAAAGTATTTGTGGAAGGTGATTCATATAGCTCTTGATATTTTAAGTTCTGGGAATGGATGACAGAGGTGGGCATGAGAAAAGCGAGGGGGGAGGGAGACAGGAAACGGAACAAAAGAGAGAGTGTATGTTGTATAATAGGTTAATATCTTATGAGAAAGTTGTTTTAAAGTGGGTGAAAATTTTTTTTTAATTGAAATTTATTTGGGTTGACAATGGTTAGTAAAGCTGCATAGGTTTTAGGTATACCATTCTGAAATTTAATTTTTTAAAAACTTCCATGGATGGCCCATAAAGTAGATTTGTTACTTAGTATGTCCAGTATAAACTGTGTTTCTTCCATAGTTTGAAGAAGATAAATGTTTTTGTGGCTTAACATCAGAATGGTTTACATTTAGAGACCATGTCATCCAAGCAAATGTATTTCTTTGAATGCTAAAGTTGTCATCTGCCCAGGGAGATGCTCACTCTGCAAGAGGTGTGTAAGAGCTAACTAAGCTTGACTACAGACAAATACATCCATTTCCCATCTTGAGTTTTCTCTAAGGTTATGCTCATCACTCACCAATGGGAATGGGAGGGGGATGAAATGTCCTCACCCTTCAATTATTCATTCTCTCTTTTCTCTCACTCTCTCGCTCTTGAACTTTCTCTCTTCTTTCTTTCTCTCTCTGTGCCCCCCTCCCCCCTCCCCAGGCACCTAGAATTGGATTTTCCTAGACTTCACATGGGTATGACATGTCACCAGCATGCATGGCATTACAACATTAAGAAAAAATCATATTCAGGGAGCAGAAAAAAGGAGGTGAAACCAAAAAGAGATAAGGAATGAATTATTTTATATAATATATACTCTTACATTTTTGGTCTCATTATAATTCTTTAAAAAATGAATAATAAAGGAAGATGCAGGGTTCCTTCTGTTTGTTTTTGTATAATTGTTATTCAGAATACATAGAAAAAAATAGAATCTCCTTTATCGTCTTTATTTTAATTATATATAAAACTGAGCCTATAAGGGTTGTCTTACTTGACTTTTCCATTTCATTATGTAATACTATCTTTCTTCCAGGTTCCCTGGCTTGCAACTTTAGAGCCATCTTTGATTCCTTCATTTTCCTCACCTCCATATTCAAATCAATTGCTAAATATAGTCAATTATTCTTCCAAAGTATTCTGCTCATTCATTTCCATTTTCATCCCCATCCAGATTTTAAAAATCCCAGCCTATCACTACAGCTTCCCACGTAGACTCTGCTGATGACTCCTTTTCCTAATAATCAATAATGTACCCACTTTACAGATTTATTTCACGAGAGTGTTGTCTCTTGTCTGCTCAAAATCTTCCTTGATACCACACCTATAGGATGCAGAATGTATGTAGTATGACATTTATGGACTTTGAATAGATGCTTTTTCTGATCTGCAGCTCTTACTTCAATTTGAAAACAAAACAAACAAACAAATAAAAACCACAAGATGTTTACATACATACTCCCTGACCCAAGAAACCTTAGAATGGTTGGCAAGAGTACTAAACCTCAAAAGACTTAGTAAGATTTGTTTCTGTGAAATATGTTTGCCGAATCCTAAAAACAAGTTGAAAAACATGGAAACAATTTAAACATTGCTAACATCACTTCAAAGGCTTTAAAAAGCTACTTCCTTCTCAATAATTAGTATCAGTCAAGCTTTTGCAACATGCCTCAGTGCTAAATGCTTACATGTATCTTTTAATTTAATCCTCTTGATAACCTTTTAAGGTAGGTGTTATTACCTCCGTTCTACAGATGATGAAACTGAAACTTGAAGTTAATAGTTTATACATCTTTTATTTGGCAGAGCTGGGCCACATATAACTAACTCTAGAACCTAAGCTCTCACATCTTAATTGTGTTGTCCATCAGGGCTCCCTGACATCTAAGACAAATTATTGTATAATTCTCCCATTTTCTAATTTTATGGTAAAAGTATTGAGTCCAAATGAAAAAATGATATAAATAAATATGTTTAAAGCGAACTTGAAGATCTTTCAGAGTTAAGTCTAGATTAACACGAAACAAGCAGCTTCTTTGCCTATATTTTGCCTAACGGCAGTCAGAGGAAGTAGAATGATTTTATTCAACACATCAGCAGCTGACTCTTCTGAGTGGGTCTACCTGTGTCTTCTACAGATGGTCATAAAATCATAGAATTGTTTTTCAAATAATAGTTTCAAAAAGAATAAACAAATCCAATTATTTAATCATGGTAGTTGTCAACACTGAGATCTTAAATTAGAGCTATGATATACATTATAATACTATTCATTAAAGCATTAACAGTTTATCTAATTTGATATAATGTATTACTTTTATTATTTAAAAAATAGGTTTTAAAGCTTAAAACTTATTAATGCCATAACATGCCCACTCATTTTCTCTCTTTACCATGTTCACAGACTCTTCCATAGTAACCTTGGAGGCATTCACAGCTTCCAGAAAACCTGTTGCAAACTCCATTGTTCTGACATGTACAATTAAAACGGCAGCCTGGGCCATAATACCCAGGGGGACATTCTGAAAGAGAAACCACCAAACATTTAGTTCTAGTTGAGACAATTGAATTTGTAATGAGTCTGAAGACAGAAAAAACAGCAGAATTAATGAAAAAATAAAAAGTATATGACTCATTAGCTAACCTAACCAAGATAAAAGAGAGGAAGCACAAATACACACAATTTTTTAAAAAATGTGGAATGATTAAAAGGAATAAATGTAAAAAATAAAATACAAATAAATATAAAAACCTAAATGCAATGGAAAAGTTATAGAAGATAGCAAAATTATCCTAATTTGAGACAGAAAACCTAGATGGGGTAATTATAATAGAAAAACAATAAAGAAAATAGTGAAATAGCTCTTGAATTAAATAAAAAAGAAATCCCACCAGTCCTAGGTTTCACAGGAAAATTCTACAAACCTTTACAGATCAGATCATTACTCTACTATTTATACTATTGCAGAATTTTGGAAAGGAAGTAAGATTTCAAATACATTTTATTAATTGAGTATAACATCAATTCTAAAACCTGAAAAAATGCATTAAAAAACTACAACTCAATTCAATTTATGAATATTGATATGCCAAATTCATAAAAAAATATAAGTACATAGAAACCAACAGCACATTATAAAGTAATATATCATGTCCAAGCAGTACTTGTTGCAAGACTGTAAGGTCATTCAATATTAGGAAATTCATTAATCCATCATATTTATCAGCCTAAAGAGAAAAATCATATAATTAATTCCAGAGATGCAGAAAAGACATTTGAAAAATAAATCCACTAAAAAAAATTCAGTAAAAGCATAAATTAGGAACTCAATAGCTATATCTTAATATGAATATTAGTATCCAGCCTTTCACTTAATGAGGAACAAAAAACTTGAACAAATGAAATGACAGGCCACGTTTGTTCTTGGATAAGATGAGTTACTATCATAAATATGCTAATTCTCCCTAAGAGAGTAAACACAAAGGACAATAAAACAGTAAAACAAACAAAAAAAAAACCTGATTTTTTTTTTCATTTAGACAATTTGATTATAAAGTTCATTTGAAAGAAAAATAAACAAGAATAGTGCCGGAAAATCTTTGAAAAAGAAAAGCAATAAAGGGTGGTTAGCCCTGTCAGCATCAAATACATATAATAAAAACTAAATAATAATAATAATAATAATAATAATAATAATAATAATAATAATAATAAAACAGTATCACATTTACTCATAAATAGATGAATAGAACAGAACATCCAAAAATATACCTAAGTGCATATAAATGTTGAGTATTCAATGAAGCCTGCATCTCAAGTCAATGGGGAAGACAGACCTATAAAAGCTGCAGTACAATAACTAAAAAGCCATATAAATAGGGGGAAATTGATATATTCCTTATACCATACACTAAGAAAAATATTTAAAATTGATCAGAGAATTAAATGTCAAGAATGACATCATTCTGATATCAAAGGAAAATGGGTGAATTCCTCTAAAACCCAAGAATGGGAAATACATTCCTAATGTGATTAAAATTTTAAAAAATAGAGGGAAGAAAGATATATTTTATTACAAAAAACAAACAAAAAATCCTTGTGAATCATGTAGAATCTATAGTCCAAAGATGCTCCTAACAAAAGCGTATCCCTTGGGGTTCACACCCTGTGTAGTCCCCTCGTATGTAGAACGTGGGCTAATCCCATGACTTGCTTTATCCAGTAGGATGTGGTGGAATTGATGTTATGTCACTTGCAAGCCTTAGGAAGACCTGACGACTTCTGCTTTGGGAAACCAGCTGTCATATAAGAAACCCAATTATCCTGTGGGAGAAATAGGCCATGCAGTGAGGTCTTAGGTGCCACAAGGAGTGTTGTGTTCTGCATGTTTGTGTGCCTTCCCAATTCATATGTTAAAACCCTAATCTCTAATGTGACATTATTTGGAGATGAGGCCTTTGGGAGGTAATTAGGTAACAAGGGTAGAATCCTCATGATGGGACTAGTGACCTCATAAAAAGAGATACAAGGTATCATTCTTGCTCTTGCTTCCCCCGCCCCCCCATCCCCATAAGAATGAAACAAAAAGAAGACCATCTACAACCAGAATGAGAGCCTTCACCAGGAACCAAATCTTAGAATTCTCAAATTCCAGAACTGTGAAAATAAATTTCTATTAAGTCACCTATGTAGTTGATGACATTGTTATAGCAGCCTGAGCTAAGACAAGGAGAAAGTAACCATGTGGAGGAAAAACAAGGTGGCAGATGTATAAATGAAGAGGTTATTTTCTATATTTCAACCCAGTTGAATCTCCAGAGAACTCCAACCCAAGATGTCATCTGAGAGAAGAATCACTCAGCTAAACCCAGTTTACCCTCAGAATCATGAGGGATAACAATAAATTGTTGTTTTAAGTCTCTAAGTTTTGGGGTGGTTTGTTATGTATCAATAG
Source organism: Hipposideros armiger (assembly GCF_001890085.2). Lineage (NCBI taxonomy): Eukaryota > Metazoa > Chordata > Mammalia > Chiroptera > Hipposideridae > Hipposideros > Hipposideros armiger. The sequence goes on along the minus strand of NW_017731433.1, from coordinate 1,996,423 downwards.
ATGACTAAGTAGGTGGCAAACATACTATTGGCAAAATCAAAACACAAAAGATAAACTTTCCCAAATTAGGGTGAGTAATTCACAATAAACATTAAATATCTCTAATATATACAGGATTTCTAATATTAGAGAAGAAAAAGCCAACAACCTTATAGAAAAATGAGCTAGAATTTTGAATAAACAATTTATACAAAAAATGTAAAAGGTCCTTATCCATTGGAGAAGATGTAAAACCTCATTCATACTAATAAAAATGAAAATTAAAACTCCACTGATATAACATTTATCGTCAAAATTTTGATAACATACTCTTTTGATAAAGCTCTGAGGAAACAGGCAATCTATATATTGCTTATGAGGATGTAAAATGTTTTCAACCCCACACAGAGGAGAATTTGTCAATATGTTGCAAAATTGCATTTGTATTTACCCAACGATTCAAAAGTTTACATGATAGACTACAAATAAGTTAACAATATATTTTAATTATAGTCTAATTTAAATAATTAATTAATAAAGAATTAATTTTAAATGATCAGATAAAAGTTAAAATATCCCATGTCCCAAAATGCTGAAGTCGTCCAACTTAGAATTTTAAAAAATCCAATATGAACAAAATGGTACTATTTTTAAAGTAATGCTATTAATCTGATTTAGTCATCTCCAATATCACAAAATTGGTAAGAGCTATCTCCCATGAATTAGGGAGGTATCCACATTAAAAAAAATCCGTGAAAATGACCTTGAATGTTAGATTTAGAAGAGAAATGTTAGACTTAGAGTGGGAAAACCAAATCGCAGAGAGGCTGTGAACTTCCCAAAGCCATAGAGTTTAGTATGAGCTGAGCGGGGTTGGCATGTGGGTCTATCCATTCCCACAGCAAAGCGCTTTCTTCTATGCCACCTTGCCAAATTTCATGCCAGTGAAATTCATAGTGAAGGATGGTGGGTATCACACCCGCTGTGACAGTATGTCAGGGCAGAAGGTCTAAAGGGCCATATCCCATAGCTGAAACCATCTAGGTAAAAGTTCACTGGGAATTTTTTTTACTCAGGGTGCCCAAGGGTAGGGGGGCCCCAGCAGTGTTCTGACCCACACTTTGCCTCACTGTCAGAGCCCTTCTCCTCCATTCTGCCAAAACACAAAATCATCTCCTACAATAGTGCATTCTAAAGTAGGGTGCGTGCTCTCCAGAGTTTTACAGAATAATCAATTGTGGTTCAAACAGAAAACATTAGAACAACTATTAGTATTTATCTTTATCCATTTTTCATCAATTAAACCTTTATATATGTTTTATAATATATACATAATGCATTAGTTGAGAAGCACATGAACGATTCTTATGAGTAAAAATGCATTTATAGTGGTCGATGATTACATTTTCTTGATGGAATAAAGTTTGGAGACCTCTGCTCCTAGAGTCCTCCTCTTTATCCCTTGCAGCTGGCCCACTCTTAATGTGAACTAGCTCTGCCCAGGGCCCTGTATCCTCTACTCGGCTGCCCCAATGTCTCAGTGCTTGTTGAGGCCCTTCCGCCTCATGCCAAGAAACTCAAGGTTCGGAGATTTGCCATCTGCAGAGGCTTCAGGCTTCAGAACTGGCTGGAGGAAGAGTGGATTTAGGTCTCACAGGAGCTCTTTCACATTAACACTATTTCAATTACAAGAGTTTTCATGTGGTATTTTGGTAACAAGTTAACAAAAATCAATCAATATTAACATAACACTATTTTTATTGGAAATGCAATCATTATTATAAACAGCTTGCGTGAACTTATTGGAAAGCAAGTTTCTTCACAGGCCTCTACTGTGCTTTGTCAACCAATGGCAGTATGCTCTACATTTTTATTGAATGCAAGAAGGTATTAATCAACTTACCTTTTTCACAATAATTTCCTGTCCATCCAAGGCCACAGGTACAGCTTCCATCCACAGGATTGCAAAGACCACCATTTTTACAGGTACATTTTAGCTCACAATTTGGGCCATACCTTGTTTGGGGACATCCTGTAGTAAAATATATATGAATATAAAATATATATGCATATATATATGAATAAAAATGTCACATGAGCATATTTCTCTGCTTCAGGTAATCATATTTAAGTAGAAAAGCATAAGAAAATTGTTCAAATTAAAACAAATACTCAGATTATCCTTAAGGTAATAAGCACATCACCGTCCTTCATTCATGTTTTCATTCACTACATAAATATTTATTAGCTCATAATTATGTGTCTGGCAACTGGAGATGCCCTAGTGAACAAGCAGAGGTCAATCCCAGATTAGCAATGGCAGCCTTTTATATATTTAGTCTCATAAATGATAAAGAAGACAGATGAGCAGTTTGTTCTTTAATGTCTTCGTGCTGAAATCGGAAAAGCACTTCAGCCTACAGTGGTGAGTGACACAAACAAAAATGCACTGCCAAGAGGAATTAAGATACAAGTGAGTGAAGCTGACCAGACATAAGGAAAATTGAGTCTTCATTGTCAGGGGGAAAATAACTGAATGACGGCAAGTGCCACCCGTGGGAGAGCAAGGCTCTCTAAAGCGAGACTAACCACTACTGGCATTTAGTTGGTTTTGCCATGAGAGTATAGGCTCAACATAGCCAGCTAATGTAATTTTTTTCAGGAAAATTAAAAATCCATATTTTATATAGAATCACCCAATCTTTAAATGTTGGCAACTAATTAAAATAGTTTTATAGTACTGTGGACGCCAAAACTATGTCAGCCAATTCAAACACATTTGTGGCTAGATTTGGCCAAGGGCCTGCCATTTATACCCTGCAGTTTGTAGTGTTTTTACAGAATGATATTTTCCACATGAATTATCTCATTTAATACTCACAAATATAATATCCTTCTGATGTGGGTACGTTATTCTTATTTTATACTTGAGAAAACTGATGCACAGAGATTTAGATTTGCTTAGTTTTAAGCAGCCAGTAGAGATGAAAAACCAAGATTCAAATCTAGGTCTTCTGACTTCTCATCAACCATTCTTTTAATTCCAGCTAACATTTGGTCAATACATAAGAGAACGTGTACTTGAATTAAATCTGTGTGACACTTTCTTGTCTTTATTTGACTGAATAGATGCACTTCACTTTAGTACCAAATGGAAAAAGGGTTTTCATTTTGTCTATTTAAATAACAATTTTAGTTGTATAACAAATGGTTGGATTATCATCACATGTGTAATAGGCTACCTTAAATTAACTGTTAATTATTCATTTTCAGTTTTTGCCTTTGAGGCAAATTAAGCAGAATCAATGACATGAGGTCTCATACTATTAAAATAAACTTTCATCTGTTTCCCTTCTACCCTTTTAAAACAACATCATCAGCCAGGAGGCCCATTCATTTTTCAACCTGAATGTTGAAAGACATTGATGAAACTGGTGAATCTGTGAAAACATAGGACTCCAAGATAATACTTAGGACAAAAAACGTAATGGGAAAAGTGAGATGAACTTAGAAATTATTTTTCCCCAGGACTAAGTCTTAGAACAGTATTCACACAGAACTGTCTATATAACTTTACATATTGCTTTTTTAAAGTTAATGTAATTACCTGATAAATATTTCACACACTATGTAAAGGTACATTATGGAAAAAAGTATTTCATCCAGTCTTCCAGGTTCCCTTGTCAAAACATCATTGTTAAGATCTTTTTTTCTGTACCATAGACCTCACTTCTTTCAAAGAGACTTATTCTGACCACTCGATTAACAATTTTAACCCACCAGCACTCTCAAGCCCCTTATTGTGCTGTTTCATTCCCTATTAACATACATATAATTAAGTTATTAATTATGTTTATTGTTTATTGTCTCTCTTCTCCACTAGAAAACAAGTTGCATGAGGATTAAGATATTGTGATTTTATCCATATATTCCATATGTTTAAAACAGGCATTGCATTCAATAAATATTTGTTTAATTGAATAGATAAATGACTGAATAGATTCAGAAATATTCCATGCCTAATAACCCATACATATGTATAGCTCTATTACCTTTCAACTGTTTTATCCAAAAGGTTAACATAGATAGATAATGTGAAATTTACTTTCCTCTGTAATAAAATTTTCCAAGATTTTTCTAAACTAGTATGTACAATAGAACTGCCTCATTCTTTTATAACAGCTGCACAGGATTTATTGCATCTAACAAAAAATTATTTTACCACTCCACTATTGATGGACAAGTAGGTTGTTCAAAATATTTTGCTACTATAAACAATGTAATGAATATCCACATGGAAGTCTTTATTGATATATAACATTATACCTGTAGGGTAAGTCTCCAGATGATTTTCTCAATAAAAAGATATGTGCTTCTAAATCATGACATTATCAAATTTCCTTACAAAGACATTTGCAAATTTAATAAGAAGGATTATTAATGTGCCTATTTTTCAATCTCTAGTCAAACTGGTATAAAAATCTTACAAACATTATAAAAATCTGATAGGTGAAGTGATATAAGAGTATAATTACAACTTTAATTTGGATTTCTCACATTATGAATGACACTTATCATCTTTTCATATGATCTATTGGGTGTCATGGATTTTTTCTAATTGATATACAAGAACTCTTTGCTTAGTAAGACAATTAATGCTTTGGTTCATCTTTCTTTTTTCATTTTGTTTATCTTTTGACACTGTTTTTTGTTTTATGCCTTGAAGAAATTTTTTTTCCTTTTAAATCTAAACACCATTTTTTTCCTTCCTTTTGTGAGTTTTGCATTTTTGTAAAGATTTGTATATGGCTTTCCAAAATAAAACAATTAAAAAAAATCCTAATGGTAATGCTAGCACTGTCAGTTTTGCCATTGTTTAAGTACTTTATACACTTGGAAGTAATTTTGGTGAATAAAGTAATGTAGGGATCCAACTTTATTTTTGTCTAGATTCCTGGTCATTTGACTTAATATTAAATAATTCATATTTTCCCTATGTTTTACTTTAATAATTCCTCATTTTCATTGTAAGTGTATTTTATTGTTTTTATTGTTTTTTTTCCACTTATTTTCATCACTTCTTATTCACTAACATAAGTATTTTGGAATATAAGTTTTACCTTGTTTACTAAATTAGCTTTATCCCATAGCTAATTGGAATGTCATTAATTTCTATTTTTAAATTTCTGAATACTGGTTTTGTTTGCTTTTATTAGCCATGGATTATTTAAGAAGGTGTCAAAATACCCATGTGGTATAGTGTGGTGGGTCCCCCCCACCCCCTGGCAAGAGAGTTAGTTTTGTTATTAGTTACTGTTTTATTGCCTTGTGATTCTAGAATGTCATACTTTGTGGAATTGCTTGACTTTCTTTTTCAAATTTTGTAAATGTCCCATGGATACTGTGAAAAAAATAGCATAGTATTTTTTTTCAGGGTGCAGAGTTCAGTTTATAGCAATTAGTCATACATTATTAATTATGCTCAAGTTTCTATAGGATTATATTTTTATGCATATATGTATACAGTTATCTGTGTATGGGCTAACATAAATGAACTAATCTTCTACTGATAAGTTCTTGTTGCCTATTTCTGCTTCTAGCATATGACTTTTGCTTTATGAATTTTGATTCTGTGCTATTTGTTTTATACATTTCCTTTACACTTAAATCTTTGGTGTGAATTTTACCCTCTATTCTGTTAAGTGCCCTTCCAATTAGATGCTTTGCTACCATAAAATCTACATTGATGTTGAGGTCATGACTACTGATTTACTTTTGCTCACATGTGCGTGGTGTATCTGTACCCATTTATTTACCTTCATTTTATTTTGGAGTCTTTTCTTTCTAAACTAAGGTGGGTGTTGTTTCTCTCTTGCTGTTTTCAAGGTTTTTAAAATTTACTTATTTATTTAGTTTTCAGAAGTTTGATGTTGATATGTCTTTCATGGATTTCTTTCAGTTTGTCCTGTTTGGCATTCACATGGCTTCTTGAATCTGTCGGTTTATATTTTTTTGTCATGTTAAGGAAAGTTTTAGCCATTATTTCTTTGAATACTGTTTCAGTCCTGCTCTCTTTTGCCTCTCTTCTGAGGCTCTGATGACATACATGTTAGATCTTTTTTTTAATGTTTCAGATTACGTTTATGGTATGGGTCTTGAGGCTTTGTTATTTGTTATTTTTAAATTTTTTTAGCTGTTTGTTTGTTTTTTTCGCTTTCTGTTGTTCGGATTGGGTAACTCCTACTGTTTTATCTTTGAAGTCTGTCTACTGTTTACTGTCTGTCTACTGTGTTCCTCTGTCTTCTTCATTCTGCTATTAAGCCCACTATCCTTTGAGGTTTTTTGTTTGTTTGTTTGTTTTTGCTGAGCATTTCTATTTCTTCTTTTATTTATATTGAAGCATGTCCATAGTTGATCACTGAAGCATTTTTTATGATGGCTTCTTTAAAATTCTTATGAGATGACTTTATCATCAATGTCATCTGAGTGTTGGTGTCTGTTAATTATTTTTCTTATTCAAGTGTCTTATTCAGGTTGAAATTTGCCTGGTTGTTGAACATAGGATGAATAATTTTTGAATGAAGCTTGGACATTTTAAATATGATATGAAATTCTGGATCTCATTTAAATCTCCTGATTTAGTAAGTCTTCTATGACATTGCACTGGTGAGGAAAGTTCACCAGATAGAGGTTGAAGTCCATGTTCCTCATAGAGACTTCAAGTGGGAGGGGGATAAACAGGACTCATTCCTGCTGGACCAGTGTGAGAGTTCAGGCCCCCCACCAAGCCTTTGCTGCCACGTCCCTGACAGAGGGGTAGAGGTGCCTCCTTACAGCTCCCCACTTGACCTCTACTGACACTGTATGGGGTAGCCTCATTGCTGTTTGGTAGAGGTGAAAGTCCTGACTCTCTACTATAACTCATCTGACGCCACCCTAGCAGAAAGAGGTGGTGTCTTCTTACCATCTGGTGGTGGTGGAAGTTCACACAATCTCCATAGTTTGCACTGACACTGCCGGGGTGGGATACATTCTTATCTGGCAGGGATGAAAGTCCCAGCCCCATTAGCCCTTCTCTCACACTATGCTGGTGCAGGGAGAGGGTTGCCTCATTACATCCTGGTGGAGTTTGAAGTGTGGATTCCTCAGCTGGCCTTTGCTGATGGGGTTAGGGTTGAGGATGCAGTTTTATTTTGTAGTGTGACTAGAGCAGGCTGGTTATTGTCTAAGTTTTTTGTCTTGCTAGTTTACCTTTTTCCTTGTCTTTTGACTAAAGGAAGCAGGCTTATCTTGGACCTTATTTTATCTGCACTGATTAGCCTTTCTGGGTTTTGGGCTTCTCTGCACCCAGTTCAGGATATGTAAGACAATAAAAAAGACCCAGGGAACTCATCATTATGTTGTTCCCCAGGTCCCCGCTGTCCCTAGAGTCTACCTTCTCTTCACATTTTAGAGATTCTTATGTTTGCTTTTTATGTAGTTTCTAAAATGTTTATTGTGTTTGGAGAAAGGAATAGGGATTGGTATATATACTCCATCTTTCTCAGTGGAATGCTTATAATTTTATATAACCTAGAGAATCTTCCTTAGGCAGGGCATAAGATATGATATAATATAATGAATTTCTTTATTTGGTACATTTGACCCTCCAGTATGAGTGGTGATGGAATTAATATGATTATGCTTTCTTCTAATTTTACTCATTCTTCTCCTCCACTTGATTTTAGTTGACTACATTTTTACTTTTAAATTCTCAACTATAGCATTTTAATTTCCAGAATTTACCATTATACATTTAAATATACTTATCGAGTTGCCATAATTAAACAATATAATTTGACACAGCTCTATCCCTGTCATCCCACAACTACTAATGCCAGAGATTTTCCATTTATTACTGGGTGGCTCAAATTTATCTTTTATTAGTTTTTTCAAAATATTTTATAGCTACCATACTCCCAGAAACATTTTATTATTAAAAATATGTGTTTATTTTCCATCATGTAATATTTAAATAACAGTTTAACTGTGTATAAAATACTCTTGTCATATTTTTTTCCCCAAGAAACTTCATAGGCATTGATTAACTGCATGCTAGCAATGAATATTGCTGCGAAGTATGAGATAAGATTGAGCCTCCCTCATATGAGATCTCATTATTTTTTCTTATATTCTCAATGGAGTTTTCCCTTGTCTATGATCAATTTTAGCAAGTATTTCCAGGGATAGAATGTATTCATTTCAATCTATAGCATCAGATCTTCTTTCATTTCAGATAAAACACCTTGAATATTATATTTGATTATTTTTCTTTCCCATATAATTATTTTCATTTTCCTCAAGCATATTCTTTATGTACCTAGCTGTCCCATCAGCAGAATCCATCCTATTACTTGTGTTCAGCGTGGCCCTCACTCATATGATGTGAGGTTTAATTTTCTTTTCCACTTCTTTCTGAGCTCTGCCAGCTTATTTTTTCATTTTCTTTTGTTGTGTTTTCATTTACTTCATGAACCCTGTATCTCTGCATTGCACTCACATTTTATAGAGGCTGTTTTTTCATTATGTCCTTTGAATTCCTGGAAGAAATTCTGGTCAATATTTTCACGTGCTCCATAACAAAACTTTTCTGCTCCATGTTGAATGCTTTCACATTTTGTTTGCAAAACGAGGAGAGCTTTTTAACATGTATCAGTTCAGTTTTTCTTTCTTTCTTTTTTTCATTAACTTAGCTTTCTATTTCTTGGGTATTTGTGGGAAGGTATTATGGATTTGGGGCTAGAAAAATGATTTCAGCTGGTAGGAAGCCTCCTTGGCCTCCACATGACACAAAATTGAAAGAGAGAGAGAGAGAGAGAGAGAGAGAGAGAGAGAGAGAGAGAGAGAGAGAGAGAGTGTGTGTGTAGGCTTAGTCTTCCTTAGTGCGTAGGCTTAGCTGCAAGGCTCCTTACTGCCCACAGAGTTCTCTGTATCCTAGTACAGAGTTGAAGAGATGACTTGTCTGTTCACTTCTTGGTTTTATCCCACTTTTCCTGCCACTCTATTGTGTCCAAGGGATTCAAGGAAGCTCCTGCGGCCTGACCATGCACCCAACCCTTGTGTTTCAGCAACGGATCATTAGTTTTGCCCGTGTGTGAGCCATGGAGAAGTGGCTGCACACTGCTGGCTGCACTCAAGAGTTGTAGGGGCCCAGCATCCTTTGCACGTGTCCCCATTTCACTGAACTTGACAATTCTTCTGTTATTATGATTATTATGATGATAATAAATATTATGATTTAGGACGAGAAACTTTTGCAGTTTTAAACAGAGATCATGGTCGTTGTTTTTTCCCCCTCTTATTTGTCTTTCAGCTTCCAGTGGGCTTATGAAAGTTTAAAAGGACATAAAACTCTTCAGTTCTTATAATTAGATATCTCTAATACACGATTTCCAGTAGTTTTACAAAAGTTAGCCAAAGTTATTTTAAAATTTACCCCTAGTCAAGAGGATGCAGAAATTATTCTTTGATTTTGTTTTCAATTTTTTTTACCCTCTGGAATATTATATCCTATATAGTTCTACAGGAACGTGTACTTTCATGTTATTAAAGCCACATTTAAGAAAAAAGTGTTGTAAACAATGCCTATTTAATTCTATTGCCTAGTTTAGCATAGTTAGTGCCTGGATGAACAAGCTGCCCTGCGGCCATTGTTACCTTGCTGACACCTGGCTCCTATTTGGCCAGGTGAACACTGGCACCCTCCAGTCACCGGGTCACAGCGTCCTGAGCCGCAGGAACAGCGCCGGACACAGTCCTGCCCATAGTGATCCTCAGGACAAGCTGCAGAAGGAGCAAAACAAAAGCAGATTTTTCTCATTAAAACCTATTGCCAGTCAAGATTTTAAAAAACTTTTAAATACATGACACTTTTCTTTAATCAATAGGTTTCCCTCACTTGTCTTCAATTTGGATTTCAACTTAAAAGGTTACTTTGAAAAACAAAACAAAACAAGAAAAGGAACTGTTCAAATTGTTGCTTACTTAGTGTAATTTTAGTTGACATCAGGAATTCCAACCAACTATCTAGTGTCAAACAATTACATATATGATATAAATGACTCTTACAAACTCATTCTTGCTTTACCCCATGGCTGTCTTAGCAAGTATGTATGTAAGTGCATGTGTGTGTGTGTGTGTGTGTGTGTCTGTGTGTGTGTGTGTGTAATAATATTTAGTATGCTTTCTCTTAAAGTCTACTCTGGAATTTTAATTTACACTTTCACACATTAATATAAGATCCATTATGCTCACATCTCCAAATATTTATTTATGTATTTACTAATTTATTTGTAAATCCATTATTTATCAGAGACCAATAAGTTTATTAAATTATCTTTCATAAATTATGTTTATTAAATTAATCATATGAACTAATGTACATTTAAAGTTAATTTATTAATAAATTAACACATTTACCAATTTGATTGTTTTGCTGTAACCTCATTCCACAAATTCATTGGGATGCTTACCAAACTACAGGTAACAGAGAAAGATAAAATAAATACTATGAGAATCAAGTGAAGGGAGAATCTAGTAACAATACATGCATAAGTGAATATCATAATTCCTTAAACTTGTAAGAGGTAGACTGCAAGTTTAGCTCTGACCTATCTAGCCACCAAAGCAAAGAAGGAAAACTGTTCAGGTACAGAATCACAGCTTTCTGAAGACAAAAATATTCCCCATATTCAGGGAAACCATAGCTTTTGAAGATGCTTTGGCCTGAGAAAATTAGGAAATTTCTGTCAAGGATTCTCTTTGAAGAACAAACACAAAGGAGCCAGTGAGAACGTTTAGGAGATGTTTATGGGTTGGCTTGAATTCAAAGATAACTTGGCCATGGAGGCCTCAGAGGCAGGATCCACCAGGTTTCAATTTTCCACTACTAGGAGCCAGGACTATGTCTTATTCATCTCTTATCCTCAGAACAGCAGGGTACTGAGGCAGGGTAATTAAAATTACCCTCATAAAAGACTTAGCAACTACCTGCCTGGCAAAGATAAGCATTTGGATATCTTTAGCATATAACATTTTTTTTAAATTTTAATTTTTTAATTACAGTTAACATTCAATATCATTTTATATTAGTTTCAGGTGTATAACATAGCAGTTAGACATTTATATAACTTACAAAGTGATCCCCTGATAAGTCTAGTACCCACCTGGCACCATGCATAGTTATTACAATATTATTGACAATATTCCCTATGCTGTAATTTACATCCCCATGCCTATTTTGTAACTACCAATTTGTACTTCTTAATCCCTTCACATTTTTCACCCAGTCTCCCAACCCCCTCCCATCTGGCAAGCATTAGTTTGTTCTCTGTATCTATGAGTCTGTTTCTGCTTTCTTTGTTCATTTATTTTGTTTTTTAGATTCTACATATAAGTGAAATCATGTGGTATTTGTTTTTCTTTGTCTGACTTATTTCACTTAGCATAATACCCTCTAGGTTTATCCATGTTGTTATAAATGTTAAGATTTCATTCTTTTTTTGAGGCTGAGTAATATTCCATACATATATATCTTCACATCTTCTTTATCTAATTGTCTATTGATAGGGACTTAGGTTGATTCCATTTCTTGGCTAATATAAATAATGCTGCAATAAACATAAGGGTGCATACATAAAATTAAAAATTGAACTACTTTATGACCCAGCAATTCCACTTCTGGGTATTTATTCAAAGAAAGTACATAACAGCTTAGCAACTGCCCTATCACAAACTCCATTATCATTCTTCCAAATGAAGAAATCTCAAGTTCACAATCACAGTACTTCTTTTAATTTAGTATCTATTGATGGTTCTTTTACTCTTTTAATTGTTAAGTACAAATTACAGAATAGTGCAAAAAACATAAATGTACATCTCAATGAAGGATCACAAAAGGAACGTCTTTATCAACAGCACATAGGTCAAAGAACGTAATAATGCCAGGGCCACCTCCCCACCATGTGCTCTCCTACTGATTGCTTTCTCTATCCTCCCTAAAGGTCATCTCCATCTTGCAAACTGTCCAAATACTATTTAGAAAATGGCAGATCTGATAAAAACATTAATTTTGTTTGTTAACAATATCCTCAAAGTGTTTAATCCAGTCAATTTTTAAGGGATCTTTAATTTACAACCAGTTACTTAAAGTTTACGTCAATAGTTACTTTTATGATAAGTAGTTGAGGTCTTTGAGTTTTAGGGAATGAGTTACTTTTTGGTAAGTAGGGGAGCTGCTTAATATTGAGCTGGAAAATTGCTGAGGATAAATGAAATTGTGGAACTTTAGATAATGAGTTTGGCATTGTGTATACAGGAATCCCCACTCTGCTCTGATCTTGCCAAACACATTTTTAAATCTTGACTTGAGTCCAGCATTGCTGGGGCAAGAGTAGTCCTGACCAAAGTGCTCTCTTTGGCTGTGTTCACTGACTTCAACTGTCAATCAAACTCCTGATATAAGTACTCCTCAAATTTTAGACCAGTTGGTTTTTGCTGTTACTGCAATAAATTATTAAGTAAAATAATTGCAACAATATTTACTTCCTAAGTGTGGTTCTTTAAAAAATTCTCTTTTATCATATCCATTTCATAATAGGCAGAATGACTTACTTTGACCACAGTCAGCCCCAATAAAGCCGGAAGTGCAGTCACAAGTGCCAGTCATGGTGTCACAGTTGCCGCCATTCAGGCACTTACAAGTCCTTTGGCAATATGGACCATATGTACCTTCTGGGCATTCTGTTGAAGGAGAATAAAACCTTATGTGGTAGTGTAATTTGAAGCAATTAGTGTTTAAAGTCATGTTCACAGGTATGTGGTTAACCCAACATTCTAATTACTATTCCTTGGTATTTTCAATCACCTTCAAGCTATGGACTCAAGGCATGGAATTATCTGAGGATACAAGATGATATAGATAGATGCCTTACAAATATAGATGGGGACATAAATTCCTGATGCTGCTCATTAATAAGATATAAGGAACTTAACTTTGAGCTTCCTTGGACATCTACCCACTTTTAGAGAATACTCAGAATAGGAGACAATTCACCAAATAGGGCGTTTTCATTCCAGCCTATATATATTTATTATTTTGGTTAATATTTAAGTGTTATAGTTTGTATTGTCTGGAATGATCTGGGTTTAATATAAGTAAGAATTCAAGATGGCACCAAGCAGTGAGGAAGTGTTTATTTTCTGTTAGTTTCTTAATTTTCTACTTTTAGATTCATGAATGTGTGGCCTACCATGATAATACATGTTATAGAGATAAATAAATGGCCAGACTTCAAGACAAAGGGAGACCGAACAGTACAAAGAGAGAGCTGAAAACCACATTATCTGTACAGTGATGGAAAGATTGGAGATATTTAGCCAGGAGAACAGTCCAACTAAAACATGGGTAGAGGACATGAACAGACACTTTTCCCAAGAAGACATACAGATGGCCAATAGGTATATGAAAGGATGCTCAACTTCAGTAGCTATTGGGGAAATGCAAATCAAAACACAATGAGACACCACCTTACACCTGTTAGAATGGTTATTATCAACAAGACAAGTAATAACAGGTGTTGGAGAGGATCCGGAGAAAAGGAAACTTTTGTACACTGCTGGTGATATCAATTGGTATAGTCTCTGTGGAAAACTTCAAAGTCTTAAAATCATAGAAATTTGAGTTTCAAGAGACTTTACTATCTGGTTCAACTCTTATTTTAAGATGAGGAAGTTGAGGCCTACAGAGTGAAGTGACTTGAAATATTTATTGCACAAAATTCTTTCATCAGTAAAAGATTATATATTTACTTGTTATATATTTAAAACATAATGCTGTAGCCAAATGTGAATAGACATGATTTGAACCCTATATCTTTTACTTACAGTGTTATGGCCTTGAATAAATTCTTACTTTGAGCGCCTAGTTCTTCCAAAGGGGGTAATAACAAACTCACAGGCCTGTTATAAGAACTAGGGTGAAAAAGTAGAGCATTTAGCATATTGCCAAATCCAGATATCTCCCAAGTCAATGGTAGCTATTATTTTCATTGACAGTGGCAGGATCATTGGTGGGCATGCAGGATAACTATTTCCTTGCCTGCTTGACTTGCATCAAAATATTTGATATTTGCCTTAGATCACCTTGCTTGGAAAATCTTTTCATTTGTGGAAGTATAGCTCTGAAAGTGACTACACTAGACAAGATAAAGCTTTCTTCTCTCCCTTTTATCCCATATATATATATATATATATATATATATATATATATATATATATATATATTTTTTTTTTTTTTTTGGTAAGAATCGGAAGGTAAAGAACATTTTTTAAAAAGCATTTCACATGTAGCAGGTTTTAGAGATAGAAACAAACAAAAAAAATTGTTTTACTGAGATTGATTCAGATTGTTTATAATCCCCCATATATATCCTGTCCTAAAATCCATGGTTCTCACCTTGAGTCTCAGACCCAAAGAGTTGCTGCTTCTTTCCTCTCTTCCCTTCTCATTTTAGGACAACATTCTCCATGATGGAGATGGAAAGCAAAACACTTTAAAATTATTCTAACCAAAGGTTATTTCTCTATTATAGCTGTTGTATTTCTTTATTTAACTCTATGAAAAATGATGGATTTACTTCACATTCTCCTCTGTCATTTCTTCCTTCCAAGGGATGTTGGTTTTTATAGCTAATTGACCTTTTTTTTTTTTTTTTGGTACACAACATTCTTTAGTTCTACCAAGAAGTTATTTTTCTCCTTCACAAAAATTCAATAGAGTGCATCTACAAACAAAATTAGTGGTTGAAAGGAGTCTCCACTTCCTCCTCTCGTCCTATTCACCAAGATAAAAAACTCTTTCGTGTCCATCTGGGTCTGTCTTTTAGAATGTAAATTTTTGTCGTTTTTTATCAGTACTATGTGCGATGCTTTAGAAAATGTTTAGTGAGTTGCTTAATATTAAAGTCACTACACATAAAGTAAGTTGAAGGCATGGAGTTCAAAACAATGAAGTCTAGTATGTACTGCTGGCATGTTGCTTTCACCAAGGAGGTTAAATTGATGAGTTTTGATGAGTATAGAAAATTCTGGAGTCACATTACTGTGAAGTGGAAAATGACATGGATTTCTGTACAATTAAAGAAAAGATCAACACCCGATAAAGTGAAACTTATGAACTTATTAATGAGGAAAATGTTAAACTGTGAATATAATTATAGATATCAAAGAATCAGAATCTCAGTTGAAAGGAAAAAAGAGCTTATGTGTAATTATTTGATAAATTTAAATAACTGATACATGTAAAGGTCTATATTTTGAGATCACTTTTATGTGAATTGAAGTTACTTAGGAAGCATAATTTCCCTCTGATGTATACCCATTTTGCACACTATCTTAATGGTGGTTTTTGCATTTAATAGAATCATCTCTTGCTGTTCATTTTTTGTATTATAAAAAAAAATCACCCAATTTTTAGCTTTCAACTTAGCCTTTTGAAATTGGGACACTGAACTTGTTGAAATTAACCTGCTAATGAGTAGACTATCTGTTGAAAGACAAGTATATGTGCTAATCTCTTAGTCCCGCAACTTGTTAAATTTATATCAAGTATGTTATTGTTTACAGAAATTTCCATAACTTTTTTTCCCCCCAAGAATAAGTTATTTTATGGACAACTACACTTTCTAATATAATTCTATAGCTATGTAAAAGTTTGACTTCTGGAATCATGCACACTTCCCTTGCTCAAATGTTCACTACAGTTCATAAGAAAACACACGACTGGGAAATAATGATTTCATTTGGCTTGTTTGAGTGAAATTAGGTCTCCCTGCCCTCATTTCCTGAAGTTCCATCTTGATCATTACTGGGCCTTTGCTTTACCATTTGCAACTAAGTACTTCTCCTGGGAAATGTTGTCTCTCTGGCAAGGGATGTTTAGTTATTTTCCTTTAGAAGGTGACTACTTTTTCCCATCCTTGCATCATCCCCTCTCCTTGAAGGAGATTGACTAGGAAGAAGCTGGGATCTCAATTCACAGTTCTGATTTGTTTAAGTGTTAAAGGCTACTGTATACTATGATGATGTAAATGGCTTTCACTAGAAAATTAGAATAAGCAAGGTTGTGACTGTATCCTGAAGCACTTATCTCTGAAGCAGATAAAATGCAAAAGTCTGTTTTTTACAGGCTCTGTTGCCCTAGTATTTGACCAGCTTACTCACATATACACTAGCCATTATTATGCAGTTTTATCTTATACTTAAAGGAGATATTAAGATTTGGTCTGTCTGAATTTCTATTGCTATGAGCAGGGGTATTAGATATCAATGTCTCGACATCCTCTTCCTGGCGCAGGTGAGCTCTTCTGTGGTCCCTGTTTCTCAAAGCATTCGATATCAAGTGTGATAGTGTTTTGTGAATACTGCCAACAGAATTGCCCATTGTTTTAGAGGACTTCAATGCTTTAAATTCTCTCAGAGTCATTATAAATAGTGAGTATTAAAGGTTAGAGAAATACAAGGTTTCCAGGGTCCGTAGTCACTTTACAATTTCTTATGGCCAAAAATACATCACATGATGAGTTTACATCTACCAGACAGTTTGTTTTCCCCACATGTTGAGACTGACCTGCCCATTATAAATTATGAACAAGTGGTGAGAGTCCTACTGCACGTTTGTCTGCTTCCTCTGACCTCTGCTGAGAGAAAATTTTGATTCTACACTCTGAACTTGAGAACATGAAAGCCCAGTTGTTTTTGGCTGCTGAAACTTTTGCTTTGAGCCAGCTACACCTTTTATGGATATTTTCTTGAACCCTTTTTCATAGTCCTGTAATTACAGTGGATGTTGCCAAGGAACCTTTGCAGCAACTTCCAACCACGTGTTGCCTGGAACTAAGCCAATCTGACTAGTCAAGGAACGGCTCCCAGCCCCAGCCTTGCTTTTACAAGGCGCAGCTATCCTTCTTCAACCCAAGGTAGCTTGCTTTCTGAAATACAAGTACTACCAGCTATATGTAACTTGATATCATTTTATGAATATAAAATACCCTTGATATCTGGAAGGAATCCTTCCTGAGAAATGTGACAGAATCAAATGTGAGGGAATCACTTTTTTCTCCAGTACAAGGGTACTTGAAATTTGCCATCACTGAAAAATAATTAAAATTTTACTAATTTTATATTTTACATCTTCATTTTAAGTTTGAATAACTGCAATGGTTATGGGCTCCAAACACAATACTAATTGAAACCATTTCATACACCCTTAATTGTGTGTTTAGCTGGTAATGTTTAAAATTAGGACAAAAAAGAAAAGTGATATTCAAAATATACATTCTGTGGCTTGTAGAAAATTAAAATGAATAGCTTGACCATAAGTCTAGGTTTTATAGGTGGCATTTGGGGGGGAAATCCAAAAATCATCCATATACTTGCAGAATTGGAAAGGAAAGCAGAAGGAATCTGCTATGGGAGCAACTAAGGAGAAAGGAGAGTAGAATTGGCCAAGTTGGGGGAAAAATGAAACTGAGGCCAAATCATTTTATTCTTAAACCTATAAAAAGTACATTACAAATAATTACAAGCTTAAAAATTAAGTAGCTGACTGAACATTTTAACATGCTCCTTGGGACTTTTGATCGTGTGTTCTCCTATAACCATTTTCAATGTTAAAATGTCCTAACAGATCAAAATAAGGTATTTGGTGTAGGAACTATTCTTTTTTTATTACACAACAATGAGCCAACTGGCATTTTATCCTTTAAGCAAGTCATTGTTTTCATTCCAGAATAACAATTTGGTTAATTTGATTGTTCCTAAGCAGATCCTGGAACTTCCTTTATGAATCAGTTTAATATGCTGCCATTTGCTATATATTGATTCATAATAATCAGTTCATATTTTCTTTCTTCTTTTTATATAGTTCTTGTCCTTGGGGGGGGCATATTTTGACTAGAAAAGGCAAGATAGGAGAACAACTTACGCAAGAAACTATATGTTTTCAACCCTTCCAATAAATATTCCCATAAGGTATGCTATGAATTTAAAGGTTAAATTAACATTTGCCTTTTGGCATTCGGAGTGATGGACCCACCTTATCGTTGTCTCCTCAATAAATGACAACTATAGCAGAGGACACACTTACTGAGATGACAGCGGTTTCCATGGTAGCCAGGCAGACAGGTACATCTCCCTGTGACTGGGTGGCAGTCTTCATTCTCGGTTGAACACTGACATACCTGTTTACAGTCCTTCCCATATGTGCCTGGTGGACAAGCTAAGGGGAAGAGGAAATGTAAACCCAATGAATTAAATTTGTCTGTGTAAATATAGCTATAAAAGTGAAAGCAGGGAAAAATTTATTAAATAAGACTATTGCCTACAGAAGTGTGCTGCCCTTTGGGATTTAGGTTTCATTAAATTTACTTGGGGATTACTTCACTGTTTGATTTTGTTTTGTTCAGTCAATTTGTGACCGACTGTCAAGGGCCGGGTACAATTTTCTTGTCACTGGAGAAAATCATAGGGTGATGTCAGGTAAAATCAACTGAAATAATAGTATAATTCATGAGGGACCACATATCTGGATAAAGATATTTTCTCTGGTGCAGCGGTTTAAATTCTCAAGGTTGTTTCTCTCTGCACATTAGCATGTACTGTATTTGTGTCACTTGTCAGCTACTCTACTGGGTTGTGCTGTTTCTTTTTACAATCTGAACAGTAAAAAGCTTTTGCTCCAAATCCTCCATAATATCATGCCATTTTGTTAAGAAAATAAAAAGGCTTTTTGGATATTTTTCAGCTAACAAAACAGAGTCAAGTAGACATTTTGAGTTTCATGGTTGTGTCTAAAGACAATTCAAACAAATTCAGTGAAAAAAAAATCTGACAACTTGGT
This sequence comes from Hipposideros armiger, assembly GCF_001890085.2. NCBI lineage: Eukaryota > Metazoa > Chordata > Mammalia > Chiroptera > Hipposideridae > Hipposideros > Hipposideros armiger. The sequence continues at coordinate 1,977,507 of NW_017731433.1, read as the reverse complement.
TATTATGTATCCTGAAGACATAATATTGGAAAATAATTTCTGGATCAACCCTGTTATTTATCACCTAGAGTGTGTGGTATCATGAACAAATGAACCTGTTTTTAAAGATGTCACATTGGAGAAGTTATTGACTGTCTCGTTCACTGCATCCGTGTTTTTTGTTGACTGTCCCTGTGTGCGTATGTTGTCACTTGTTTTCTTAGCATCCACTGTCCTTAAGAATATTTCATCTTCTAGTGTTCTTTAAGTAAAAAAATGATAGAATGGTAGAAATTCAAATTTTAAGGGGCATTGGTTGCTTGTTGCATATTAAAAGCAAAGGCTGATGAAACACAGGGCGATGAATACAAAAAGAGGGTTTTATTTTCCCTTTCTGACTAGGATATATACAAACAAAAGAGCATTAGGTGGAATCTGACTCAGTTTCTGAACAGCTATTTATGTAGTTTGCTGTTGGGTCTAGATAGATATTCTTTTACCTGAGACTCACGGATTGTTCAAATACATACCAATAAAGCATGTATCCTGAAATTGCCAGGTACGCCAAAAAGCATATCTGGCTTTACTGCCTGAAGAAATGGTTAAGCAAGAATAACTTGCTTATTCATGGCATTTCAGAGGTGACTGGGAGTGGATGTGTGTGATTTTCTTACTCCTTTCACCTACTGTCAGTAAGCACATGAAGACATTATCGACATTACACTGTGATGAAAGGAGCTCCCTAATGGGAGGTTTCTAACATGAAAAGCCAACAACCAGGAAAATTAAAATATGTTTTGTCAGAGGCTTCTGATAACTTTAGAAACCAAGAGCTGCAGTTATTAAAAATTCTTCCCATCAAATTTCTCCCATCACTGAGAAACCTTTTTTTTTTTTTTTTTTGGCATGGAGTTATGTGAGATAAAACATGGTTCTCCCGCAGCAAATGTGGCCACCAAACCCTATGCTGTATGGATATCAATGATGCTGAGAAGTCAAAGTGGCTGTGCTGAACACAACAGGATTTGTGTTTTAAGTTCCAGTATCCTAATCTATTTAGCCATTTTCCATCTTGAGGTATGGGGCCCACTGGCATAAGGCTTTAAAGGGAAGGGACATTTGAACCAGTCTGCTTTGAGAGCCATCATGAGTATCGTGCTGGTTGGTCTGCAAGCATCTGTTAAAAGTTGTGTGCTTTACTAGAGGAAATGGCATGAAGTTTGGGTCAGGTAGGCCCATCACTGCCATTGACCTTATCTCTGGCTTTAAATAAGTTATTTATGCTCTAAGACTCTCTATCTGTTGCCTTACAGCCGATTCTTAGACCACTCCCTCTGCATTAGCCTCTGACCCATTAGTCGAGAGAGTGTCTCGGTCTGAGTGGGACCTGATGGACTGATATCAGCTGTCTCCCCTGGGAGGACATGTAATTATGTCTTGGGGCAATGTGGTGGAGTACGAAGGCATAGCATTTGCTGGAGTACACTGGGAAAAGGTCAATGGAAAAGGCCTTAAGGCGCACAAGAATACACTGGTTAATGACTCACAGCATAGCAGTTTACTTCCTTGAAAATAATCAATAAAAACCATGCATCGACCCGATTCGGTGGCTCAGTCTATCTCTGAAGGCTGAGTCCCTTGGTCTCGCTCTTAAATCTTACTTCTGTCTCTTGTTCTTATTCAATCTGCGCCGCCCCTCTCGTGTCCCATTTGCCCTTGCCACGCTGGACGTGGCATCTATCTATCTATCTATCTATATAGAGATGTATATATACATCTCTCTATATATACATATATATGTATATATATAGATGTGTATATATATATATATATTACAATGTAATTAGTAAAATTTAAAATTTATCTTGTGGATTGTTATGTTACTAGCTTAGTGGACATAGTAACCTATAAGAATCTCATAGTACCTCAATAAAATTCTCAAATTCATTTCCTTTTCATGGAAACACTTATATTTAAAATCAGAATCAACTGTTTAACAAAGGTATTTTATATATATGGGCAAACATCATAAAAACCTTCAGAATATTTATGGAGAAAATTATCTAGTATTTAAAGACCATCTTTATATGTATCTGCTATCAGGAAAAAAATATATTTCTAAAAAAAACATTGAAATCACATGACATGAAGTTTTTGAAACACATATAAATAAAATTTATCCATATTCTCATCAATCATTCAGTGTTTGCATCATAAAACCACTCACAAATGTTCACTTCTTCATCCTAAGAAGAATTTAGGCACATCTTTACCTTTGATTCTTGAACTCCAGAGGAATTAAAATTGCAGAAGATAAAAATAATGTACTCATGACCTCCTAAAGTTGTTAAAGTCTGTTCTCAAATGGATGTTTAAAGATATTGAAGGAACTTACAATATATATTGCAAAGCAATTAAAAGGAAATCAAAATGAAATCAAGAGAAAGCATTCTGAACGTTATCTGAAAAGAATTTTTGAGAAATATTAGAGTATTTTTTAGGTAACATATGCATCATGAAACCATCCATCAATTGCCACCTGGGCAACTAATGATTCTGTTGACTAAGGCTTCAGAGGAAATCAAAGTTAGGGCAAAGCCTGCCTCATGTCTTCTGAAAGAGAAGATGATGTGTTAGTTTATTGTTTCATGCTTCCTGATAGACTTCACTATGGGGCATGACTTAACCCATATTACAAGATGTGCAGAATTCTGGAATGTTTTCATTCAGCCAAAGAATATTTCTTGGATACTTACAATGTGTCAGGTTCACAGCAGTGAGCAAAACCAAACATAATTCTTATACTCACCAAACTTGCAATAGTGGGGAGATAAACACAATAAAATAATCATTCAAATAAAATATCTAGTTTAAAATGTTATAAAGGTACAGGGTGCTATAAGAGAGAATCACATAAGAGACCCCAATTTGGACTTGTGGGTGTGGGATGGGGGATGTTAATTCCAGATGTTCTCTTTGAGGAGACCACTATTTAACTGAGATCTGAAATACTAGAGGAAGTATGTGTAGTGGGAAGCAGAAGGGAATAGAAAAATGGTAGAGAGGTGAAAAAATTTCCAGAGGGAAAGGCCCAGGTACATATGAGTTACTGTTAAAAGATCTAAATAGTATTTTGGAGATGGCATATATATATATATGTGTGTGTGTGTGTGTGTGTGTGTGTGTGTGTGTGTGTGTGTGTGTGTGTTAGACAATAATCAGGCTTACATTATTTTAAATGTTTCTGCATTAGTTTCCTATGGCTGCTGTAACAGATTACTACAATTTTAGTGCCTAAAACAACACAAATTCCTATGTCATAGTTCTAGAAGTCAGAAGTCTAAAATCAAGGTATTAGCAGGTCTGTGGTCCTCCTGGAAACCTGAGGGGGTGGAGTTTGCTTTCTTGCCTTTTCCAGCTTCTAGAAGCCACTTACATTCCTTGGTATGTGGCCCCTTTCTCCATCTTCTAAGCCAGAAGCTTAGCTTCTTTCTTCTCTGATTGGCTGTTTCCCTCTCATAAACCTTCCTGATTACATCAGACCCATCCAGATGATCCAGGAAACTCTCCCGACCTCTAAGTCTCTAACTAAATCACTTCCACAAAGGCTCTTTCGCCTTGTCAGGCAACATATTCACAGATTCCAGGAATTAGGACATTGACCTCTTTGAGGGTTTATTATTTCACCTAACATAATTTCTGAACTCCCAAATATTTCAAGTAGCTTCTGATTTAGCCCTTAGAGATTATGTTATCATATAGGGCCATGTTCTTAATAGCCTCATGCATGTCTTTATAGAAATCAATACAAATATCATATTTTGAAAAAGCTACATGATATAAAAATTATATGGAAAAACCATCACCAATTATTTTAAAAATAATTTTATTTAGTATTAATGGGTCTAAAGGGCAGGTTTTAATCACACTGAGAAGCACTTGGGATTCTTGGGAGAAGGTTGGGGCCCAGCAAGAACCTGGGAAGCAGCTTGAGTACCCAGATACACCTACAGGGACACTTAGGAAGAAGAGACTTCTCAATGACTAAAACTCAGAGACATGAAGGACGAACTTCAGATCACAGTGGAAGTTTCTAGATCATGAACCACTTTCTCTTTTTAGTGCTCTACATAATAACATTATTTCCCTGTTCATTTATTCCATTATTAAAAGATTTTTATTAAAATATAGTGGCATACAATATTATATTAGCTTCAGGTATACACAATAGTTATTCAACATTTATATGCCTAAAGAAGTGATCATCATAAGTCCAGCAACCATCTGATACTGTACTATTCTATCACAATATTATGGACTGTATTCCCCATGCTGTATGTTACATCCCCATGACTTATTTGTCTTATACCTGGAAATTTAGAACTCTTATTCCCCTTCACCTTTCCCCCCTTTTAAAAATTTTAAGTTACAGTTGACATTCAACATTATTTTATATTAATTTCAGGTACACAGCATAGTGGTTAGACATTTATATAATTTAAGAAATGATCCCCCTGTCTAGTCTAGTACCCACCTGGCACTATACATAGTTATTACCATATTATTGACTATCCCATATACTTTATTTTCCATGCCCATGATTATTTTGTAACTACCAATTTGTACTCATTATTTCCCTGTTTAAAAGTTAAAAAAAAAAATCCAAAAACCAAACAGAAAACTTTAGGGGCTCCTCCCTATAAAACAGTATTTGCTTTTATATATAAGTTCTCCTTTAGCAGGTGTTATTGTGCACATAAGATAAGTAGATATTGAACTATTAATACTTGCCCAAATAATAGGTTTATAAGTACAAAACCAGCGTTCTCAGGATGAGTTTTTTCCCCATTCTCTCAGGGGTGCTTCTTAGGAAGTAAGAGGGACATTAATATTATATAACATTGAAGGGGTTACAAAGCTGACCAACAGACCAAGTTGTGGTTTAACTTACCAGGTAGGAAAATCAGCTTGGGAAGGCTCATACTGAAAATTTATATTGTTCATCTTGTTTACTAATGAGCCATCCAGGCCATTGGAAAAACTGGTCAAACCAGTTTGAAGTAATATAACTGATGTCTCTTCCTAGTTGAAATCATTCTGGGCAACCAAATGACCACAAAACATTCCTGTATGGCTTCTGTGTAGATTTTAGCTGCCACTCCATATTAATGCTCCATTTTACTGTTTGAATTAACTGGTGGATGTGCTCAAAAATAAGAATTGACAGTGACTATTTTGAGTAAGGTAAAATTTATGTCACTTTGACCATGAAGATATAACCTGAATAGATAAATAGCCAAAAGATTTTGGAAAGGGAAAACAGTATTTTGTTGGCTTCCTAGGCATTTGATTGGTTTTTATTAAAAATCGAGGAGTCAGTTTTGCTTATAGATTCAAGCTGAGACAAAGTCAATTAGAGAAATAAGCACTGACCATTTCATAAACACTGCCCCTCACCTAACTTTACTCTAGGGTAAATTTTCTAATAGTACTTTTTATTCTAAAAGGTAAAAATTATCTTCTTCAAGGTGACTTCTGAAAGGTGATTCATAGCTTTACTTTTCCCACAAAGATTTAAAGATAAGGGCTGGCTGAGTAGTGTGTTGGTTAACAGCTGGCTTGGGATGCCAGCTCTGAGCAGCAGGGCCCCAATTTGGATCCTACTTTAGGGCCAGTGATGCTGCGCCCTCTATAGCTAAGATGGTGAACAACAGCTCGACCTGGAGCTGGGCTGCCATGAGTTGCCAGCGACAGTATAGGCTGCAGCCCCTGCCTCAGTGGGCTGCTGGAAGCTACCGGGAGTGGCTGGCAGCCAGCATGAGCTGCCAAGAGCCACCATGAGCCACTGTGAACAGCCGTTCAGTGGCCAGCAACCGATCTGCCTTACCCGGGAAGAGCGCAGTAATAATACCAACATGGGTCAGTGAAGCGACGTCCTCCACAACTAGACTGAACAGCAAAAGGAGAGCAACTTGTCTGTTCCCCTTCTTTGATTCCCCAATGCTGTTCTCCTCCCCCAATTCCTCAATAAAATCTTAAAAAAAAAGATTTAAAGATAAATGAAGGATCAATTAGAAAATTTAATGATTTTTAAAAATTATTATTTTACTATCTCTTATAATTATTTTCAGGGGGCAACATATCTGGCTGGCAAACCTTTTATGAGATGGCATGTAGCATTCAAATCATAAATATAAAAAAATGCAATGAATTGATTTTTTTGTTTGGAAATCCATGACTGTCTTAGCATTTGACACGACATAGAGTGACTTCTTGTTGGAAGACCCTGTCCAGCCTGGGAAAAAGATACATTGTACAGTCCTAAGGTCACAGTCTCTCCATTGTGACACTTACAATCTCTGAGGCCAGTTACAGCAGCACAACGTCCCTGACAAGCTAAATAAGCATAAGTAGAAAAGTGTTTTAGATGGTCATAGCAAGTACTTAACCCTGCCACTAGTTATACAAACCAACAACAACAAAAAACTAAAGCCTGTAGTTTTCATGATGGGCAGAGAGATGTATTCAAATTGCGTCGAATACTTTGCTTCTCACAAATTGGGATTGACCTTCAGTGGTTTATGACAGCATATTTTGCTCAGGTCTTTATCAAAGGCCTGGTGATAGATCAGCTGTCATCCACCCGTTCCTTAGAATGTCTTTGTATTAAACTAATGGTCCAGCAGAGCAGCCAGGCTGACAGGCAGGTTATTTATTTGCAATCTGGTAAAAGAACTGACAACTTCATTGTTTTAATTGTTCATTTTTCATGGGTTGATGCATTAGCTCACCCAGATCTTTGTGCCTCAGTCAGAGAATGAATATATGGGAGTCAGGGCACGGCAATGACTAGGTCCATCTTAAAGTTCAAGAAGCTGCAGATGGCCTTGGTGCAGGCTGCTATTCCCAGCATCCCACAGTATTTGAGGACTTTTTTTTTTTGTCTTATCTTTGTTCTGCATCTCTTTCCTCTCTTTCAGGAAGACCTATGATGTCAGCTACTGATCTGATTGTTTCTTGAAACAATGTTCCTGGTTCTCACAGACTATTAAAGGAGAAAGACTGGAGTGGACCTAGAGTCTGCATGTCTCATTCAGGGTGGGGGCCTGTCAGAGACCTCAGATATCAAGATGTTATCAAGAGCAGATATAGCTCAAGTCAGAGCCTCTTAGAATCACCAGCAAATTTTATTGCTAAATATACATGACCTAGCCTCATCCTAGGAGATTTTATTCTAATTTATTGAATCTTTGGTGAGGTCGAGTTTATATATATATAAATATATAAACCCCTGGTGGAGAACCATTGATCTAGAGTCTAAACCAACATCCTGAATTTACAGATAAGATATCCAATAGACTGAATCATTTGCTCAAGGGCATAGCTAAGCAATAGCAGAGCTAAAGCTAGAATCCAGAGTCCTGATCTTCCGGTCAATCACCTGACCCTCAAGTCATGCTCCACATCGGACTCCATTCTCCAGGAGCTACTGAGATACTTAATGGAGGTTCTACCAATACCTTTCACACATTCTAAAGTGTCAGGGCACAATATGGAGGTGGTCATTTGCATTCGAGGCTCATTTCAAATCCTGGACCTCAGACAGCAGAAGACATTGCCACATTCCAATTATAAACATCAAGAAGGTTCCTGTTAAGCTGTTGGTACCCAAATTACATTATTACTTTACTGTTTTTCGTTGATATTAAAATTAAAAACACCTCTAGGACAAAGGCAATGCTTTATTATTTTCAATGTGTCCGACACCTCATATAGAACCCAAAATACAGAAGGTGCTCAATAAATGTTTGATGAAGGAAAGAAAGAAGCAAGAAAAGCTTCTCTAGTTCAATATACAGAACTGTGTGAAAACCTGGTCCTACACAAAAAGAGACCACTGGCTCCCTCTATGTGTTTATACATTCATTTGCTTATTAAATAATTATTCAACAGTTAGAATTATTCACAGGGTCCTACGCTTGGCACTGATATTATGAAATTGAATAAGACTACTATCTAACAGACTAATTCAGGAAGACATGTGAAGAATTAATGAAGAACAACCTGACAAGTGCCACTAATACGGACATGTAAAAACGTCTAAGGTATCTTAAAGAAAAGTTAATCCTATCAGGAGGGAATCAGGGTGTCTTCAGAGAGGTGGCCTGAGAACTGGACCCAGAAGGGTAGGTAGAAATTTATCATTCAGAAGGCAGAGAATGAACAAATGAAGTCTCTGATGGAAAGTGATAGACACAGTTGCTTCATAGCTAGAGAATAGGGTTTAGGAACAAGTAAGAGGTTGAAGAGTTTTGTTGGCCCTTAAAAGTGAAGCATTTTTAATATCACACTGAAGGCTTAATCTGGTGCATGTGGGTTGCCATAGAAACATCATGATCAGGCTGATGACAGTGTACATACTGGATTGGAAGATAGGAGCCCAGTTTGGGGTGATTGCAGGCAGACAAGTGAGAAACAACATGAACCTGAACTGGAGATTTGGAAAGGAATGGAGATAAGGAGTTGTACTGATTTGTTTTTGTTTTGTTTTTTTGTTTTTGTTTTTTTTTTGAGAATGTCAGGTTGTATAAGAGACTAGAGGGAAGGCTCTGTCTGTTCCTAAATGTTTCTTTCATTGTTTGTTGTTTTTAAAAACAGGCCTTTTCAGCTTATCTTGGTAATCAGAACATTAGCTGGAGGGGGCACACTGAAAGGGCAATGATATAGCAAGAGCTATAGGATGTGGATACTTCAGGGCAGGGACTCAGGATTGGAAAGCAGTAAGAGCATGTGGATCAGAAAGAGCAATGACCCTACGACAATGGGGCTGGAAGAGGTCCTGAAAGCAAGTTCCATCTGCTTCATTTCTTTTAGGCTTATTGTTTGAGTATATGCTCATCTATAGCACAATCCCTAAGGAAATGCTCGGAGTATTTCAGTGCTGAAGTGAAAGTGATGACATTCCTTTTTGGACATCTTATATACCATGGTCAGCATGGAATCCGACTAGAGCATTGATGAGAACTGGTGTTCCTTTTGTAGAACTTGGTGGTTGTCCTTCACCAGATGTATGGATAGTGCTAATTAATATCTAGCAAAAACATTTCCTCTTCATCAGTGCTCCAGATAAAAGCCAAACAATAAATAAAAATTCTAGGACTTTTAACATCTCAATTTAATGCTGATAGATTATATTAATAGCCATAGATGAAATGCATCCATTCTGAAAACCAAGGGTTAATTATTTCATGCCTGTTTTTCAATCTCGTGTTTTATTCAGCTACTAAAAGGTAAAAGTAAGTTAAAACTGTGGTTAGGAGATTCTAGATTTTGAAAATGCAGGAACTCAAGTAGGGAGAGAAAAAGAAGATTGCAGAAATAAAGGAAGATAAGAATGACCAAATAGTAGGTACAAGAAATGAATGTCTTAGAGACCTGAGGAAAGGATCATGGTTTAAGAGCTGACATTTTATGAGTACCTACTATGTGCCAGACCTGTTCTAAGTCCTCTACCTCCATCATCTTATTTGATAACCAAAACAAACCTGTGAGGGAACAATTATTATTCTTTTCATTTTACAGCAGAAACTTAAGGAAACTCATGTGAAGTCATTTGCCTAAAGCGTGCACAGCCAAAATCAGCATTGATGACTCAATATTATTTTCTTAAACAATACATTACACTTCTTCCCAGGAGCTACTGCACTAACAAGGGAGTATGAACATACTCTATTGGTTTATAGACTTTACAGGACCTATGATTAATGTCTTTACCTCATTTCACAGAATCATGATAGTACAGTGAGAAGAGATCTGGACTGTGCATTGGGAGTTATCAATTTCTACCCATGTTAGTCTAGGAAAGTCACCTCCTCCCTGAGGGCCATATTGGGTTTTGTCTTTTTCATTGTTCTATTTAGTTTTAAATTTAAAGTAATTTTATTATTAAAATGATAAGAAAAACACCTCTAATGATGGAAATCTGGTATTCTATTTCAGGATAAGTGTATAATAAGTTGGCTATGCTATATTTGAAACCATAGTAACTAATAGGTAAGATTAGATCCTATAATAGTTCTGTTCATTTATGAAACACCTTGATATTAAGTATGAGATGTTATGTCATCAATCATTGTTTTCCTCATGATCCATAGAATTAAAAGGACAGAAATAGTGTATAGAAAGAAGGACACTGATTTCCAATCTACTGCATTATTGAATGGCACCAATCCTATCTGATGCAAGAACTCTCCTTTGGAATGGTCATGAAAGCTATTGGTATTATCCACTTAGAACTCACAGACTGGACGATAAACAACATGGTGATTAGACAAAGAGGGAAGTACCAGGTAGAGAGGGTGCTTTCAGAGTAGGTAAGAAAACCTGAAACCCAAAATACTTCAATGTTTGTGCTTCTGTTCAAGTTTGTTAAAAGACTCTTAAATGCATATCCAAAATAAAGTTTATAGAATCCAAGAACAGCATAATTAATAGTAATTACTTATTTTATTCAGATTTGCTACCGGAAGACAGGCAATAGCTTTTTTGGGGGTTTTTTTTTTGTTTGTTTTTTGGTTTTTTTTTTAACTGAGCCATCCTGCTACCTGTTGGCAGCTCAGCGGCTGCTCAGCTCGGGCTGGACTCGAACCACTGTTGCTCAGAGCTCAAACTCTTGAGCGAGCTCTTAACCAACTGAGCCACTCGGCCGGCCGGCAATAGCTTTTTGACTATTATCCTAGAGTGCAATTTTGGGTAGCCATATAAAATGAATTCTTAATGAAAATTTTTTCTTCATATCAATATTAAGGTCAATGAAAGTCAACAAATGATATTCACATAATACTAATGAAACTCCTGTATCAGGGATCAGCTTAAACCCCAACCTGACAAACAGATGTCTATTTGGCATCTTGAATATTATTTCCCCTTTATCACTATAGAAAAATACAGCATCAAAAATAAAAACACAAGAGAAGCAATTAATGCAACCTTTCATGATGCAATAAAATCAGATAATCTGGTAAAGTAAGCAGACTCTTGTCAGTTCAAATCATAAAATCATTGCTTTTAGGTCATGGCTTGTGAAAGCAAATGCATTTAACACTGATATTTTAAAGACAGGTATACATACTCACTCATAAACATCAACTAAGACTTCATTAACTCAATTTGCAAATATTAATTCAATGTTTACCATGTAGCAGGCTCTGAGTTTATTTAGGAAAAACTCAAAGTTGACCAGATCGCAGGTTCTTTTTGTTTTTTGCTTTTGTTTTTAATTTCAAAGTCACCACTTTGCCTGAATTCCTTAAGAATAAGAACAACAAGATGCTTAAAGGAAACTGGCCCCTAACTTTTATGAATTGTTCATCTCAACTTCCGCAACGTTGACTGCCAACTCTCCAAAACAAACTCCAATTCAATTAGTAATAAAATACTGCAACTCTCTGTGAAGCTCTTTCCCTTCCTAATGGCAGTTTACTCGGTCCAAAGTAAAGGGCTGAAATGAACTACCTCATTTTATCACTCTCTCCTTACATATTGTCCTGAATAAGTCACATTCTTTCTTAATAATTTAAAAGCATTTTCATTTGTGACCTGGGAATGACTAGAAGAGCTTTTAATATTATTAAGTCTAGATCAAATCAATCCAGTCTAAATAGGGCATGGGACTAATGCTTCTTTAACCACTCCTCCTCCTTACCAATTATTCACAACTATATTGGTGGCCTTGTTAGAAAATTCTTGACATCTACGATCAGAGGTGCCAGATGCAGGCCACTTTCATACATTTTGCTGACAACCTTTGAACCAAGCTGCCAAGTCAAAGCTTACCATGGCCTTAAAATCCAAATGGTGATTCATTGTTTGCAAACAGGGAGACAGATTACCATTGTTAACTTGACCTGAGCCTCTAACTCTGAGTCAAAATGCTTGAAGACATGGGCATCTTAACTAGAGCAAGATATAAATCAAATTACCTTCAACACCACAGAGAAATGAATGGTTGGCATCTTATGAACTGTAGAGTGCAGTGGGTTTTCCTTGGAAGATGAAGTTGAGACTGATGACAAAAGACCCCATTACTTAATTGAGTTTAATAAAATATGGAGGAACAAACTTTGTCATGGTTTCAAATAGTGTGATGACTAAATAGAGTCATTTGGAGAGCTTGCGAACTGCACAGTTCTTGGGAGTGACATTTTCTAAGATTATGAGTGAGACAAGAAAAGGGGAACTCTCCGGTAACAGGGATAATATTGCCTTAATTTCCTTGCTGCAACCAAATCAAATTAGTGGGTTATTTTGTTTTAATAGACTCACTTGCAGAATTTAGAGCAAGATAAGAGTAGGGGGGAGGAAGTAAAAAGGCTACTACAGAGAGACAAAGGGAAAGAAAGAATTTGTTCCAGAAAAGACAAACAATTTTGGTAAATGAAGAAGGTGTAGTGAGGTTAGGCGCGAGCTACGGCCAGGCCAAACATGATCAAGTACGAACTTTATGAGCATGTTAAATCTCATCATGTACGAGTTAAACTGCAATTTTATTAAATGTTAGTTGAACTGAATTGAGGCAGTGTAGATCCACAATTGCGGAAAAGACTTGGACGTTTAAATAATAACAGATCATTATTGTTTTTGGTATATGACACCAGCTCTGCTTTTTCCAGTGAGTTTTAACTAGAAACTAGAGGTGAAAACTAAAATGTGTATATCATTTTATAAAATGTTCATAAAATCATTTGTAAAACCAAACTAAATTAAAATTAAGTGTTGAAAAGTGTCTCATATTGATAACACTGATCCTAATATTTTGGAAGGTTGTATTTATTAGCTACTTTCTGCTTCAGATTTGAGAAAACTTTCTAAATCAGTTCAGAAATGACAGTTCAATATTATTACTCTTGATATATCCAGAAAAGTACTGATTTTGCAAAAGAAACCTTTTTGAAAATAGTTCTAGAAAAAAAGCACTTTTCTGCACAAACAGCAAATAAGCTCTTCAGAGGCTTTTTCTCAGAATGCTCTGTAATTCACTGTCTCCAACCAAAGATGATACATCCCAGAAAACACTAGAGGCATTTCTCCTTTTAATAGACTGAAAAAGTGTAAGCTCTTGTGAAATCTGAAAGTTTTACAGTGGCACAAGCTAGTTATTTAGAAGTACGTGAACACTTCTTTGGGTCTCTGGAGGATGTAATTTAACAGAAAGTGGCAGACACGTGCACCTGAGGATGCTGACGGTGTGTGTGTTCACTTAAGGATACTGGCAGGATATGTATACACCTTAGGATACTAATGCACTCATGCATCTCTTACTGACCTTATCAACCCGCTGTCAAAAGTGCTGGTTGAAACATGAAATATTCAGTTACTCGCCTGGTTGTTTTGCCTACACTAAGTGTGGTCTGATTATTTTTTCCCTTTTGAATTGATCGAGCTGATCAGCAGTATCTGTGTTATGAAACTGAGCTTGTATGATCTTCAAGGATTGGAAATATATAACTTGTTTCACAAAACAACCACATAAAGATAATGTTTTAAAAGTAGGTAGTTTTGCAAGTCAACTCTAGAATACAGTGTAAAAACATCCATATTTGTGTTTACATTAGTTAACTAAAGTTTTATTCATTTTAAATTGTAGGAATCTATTGGATGAAAAAAAAAAAAGATTTAATAGGTGCAAGTACAATGCCTCCATTTACGTTACTCTGTTCACCTCCATTGCTGCCTTTGGCTCCAACCCAGCCAGCGAGACAGAGGGAAGCCCTTGAGATGGACTGACAGTGAAACACACTTGGTGCCAATTTAACCCCCAAAAGTCATCTGTACAAGCTAAAAATGGACAATACAAGTCAACTTTCCCTTCTTTCTTTCCTTCTTTCCTTCTTTGCTTCCATCTTCCCTCCCTCCGTCCCTCCCTTCTTTTCCTTTTTTAAATATAGTTTTTGTTTCTATGTACTAACTACTCCAGTGCCTGGTAAATTAATCAACTCTTGTTTCTAGGCTTCTGGACATAAACTTTTCAACCACTGGGAAAATTTTAATATTTTTAAAAATAGTTTCCCCAATCATACTGAAAAGCATTTGACCCTCTGTCAACATAACACGGAGCATGCTATGTCTCTAACATAGAGCATGGAGAATTTTACGCACAATATCTGTTATAGAGAACATGCAACAATTTAAAAATATTCAGTCCAAAGGTTATTTTACACAACTGATAAAAAATTACTGCACAGCTGGAGCTTTATAATCCAAAATCACATTTCCAATTCAGGAAGTTATAGCACAAGGCAGAAATAAATTCAAGTTGATCTACATAAATCTCTTTCCTTTCTGGTTTGTATAAATGCATTTTTATTAAATTATTTTTTTATAATAACATTCACACTCAGGAATTCATCCCATATACATAACTCATTTTTTCAAACAAAAACCATGTCCATGTATGTAACTCACTCATTTTTCCTTATTCATATGTATTTTCCTTCCTAGCAATGCCATATTTTTCAAGTTCATAAATTGGCAGCTATGTAATAATAATTCTGCCTCATTTCATCTTCTTTATTTCAAATATATTAGTTAATAACTAAAAATGGAACTTACATAGAACAACCTAAAAATTTAGAGAACTCAAAATAAGAAATTATTGAGATACTTAAACTCACATTGATTCTTATCTGGTTAGATTCTTATCTGGTAGGAGGCAGGAAGGAGGGGGCTGCTTCCTCAATTAGCACCAGCCAGAGTCCAAAAAATTTCCCATACCCAGGAAGGGCTGGAATGTGGATTTAAAAACTTCTATTTCTGAAGCTTAACGTATGGGTGACCAAAAACAAAACAAAACAAATGAGAGTGTGTGTGTGAGAGAGAGAGAGAGAGAGAGAGAGAGAGAGAGAGAGAGAGAGAGAGAAGAGCAGAGAGTGTATAAACTACCAAATTGAAAGAAATAGTGATACTGCAGTACATCTAATGGTTGCTTACCATTCTATGTTTCTACATCTGGAATTTCACATTTACACAGAGCCAGAGAGCTCCATGTAAGTGAGCAGCATAGAAACCACCTAGGAAATATTCTGTGCTTGATAATTCCCTAAATTATTCCCTTGAGAGAAGCTCTCTTTTGAGTCTATTTATATGCATTCTCCACACCCTGGGAGACCTATTCAACTAATTAAAGTTCAGAATAGCTCCCTTCCTGTATAAATTACTGGGGTAAAGGTAAATGCAGCTAGGTGGAGGGTCAAAGGAAGAAAGAGGTATTCCGATAGGGGCAACACACTGAGGTGGGGGAGGTGGGAAGAGAGGGAGAAAGTAGACAAGTCTTGCCTGCTTTGCAACTTTCCAAGGGTTGTCCCTTGATAGGATTTTTGGGGTCATGTAGGATATATATGGGTATCACCAAAGGAACCAGTTTTCTATCAGAGGAAAATGGACAAATTAGCCAACTTTTGTTGTAATTAATTTCAATCTGCTACTTGGGTGTATATTTAACCTAGTAGTAAAAATATTTTGTTAGAAAAAATATACTTGACATTTCAATTCAGGGCATTTTGTTCTTCGCTTAAAATCAAGAGGAAAGGGTGGGTGTTGTAATAGTTTAGAATGGAGAGAAAAGAATGGGCAAATTGTGATAGGTGGTCTCTATGGAGAAAGGGAGAAACAAGCTTAAAAGGTGAAATAAAATTAATTTCAAGATATTCATGATTCCTTATTGAAGTTCTTTAAACTGAAGATCATAATAGTAATGAAGCAAAAAGAAGAAGTTCAGAGATTCATTCTTGTCTGTATGTTAGAAATAATAATATCTACCCATCTTTTACAGAATTTTTATAATAAATTTTTTTTCAAATGATATAAACGTATTGTGGAAAATATTAAATACCATATTTTGCTGTGTATAATGTGCACCCACGTTTTTGGCCCAAACTTTCACAGAAAAAAATTTTTGTTTTAAGTTTTTAATTCAAATTTTTATTTGTTTACATCTAGGTACTTGTTTTTGGTATTATTAAGGCATTTTAGCATTTATTTTTTAACATATTACGTATAAGAAATTTTATGTAACAAATAATTACAAAACACAAGAACAGATACAAGGTACAAGAAATTTTATGTATTGGTAACACATTTATGATGTTTACGCATCATAGAAGGCCAAGAACTCTTCCTTGTAAATTCAATAAAACCAATTATCATATTCCAGGGTATTATTTTGCATATGGATATCATTGATTTCTAGAGTTACGCTTTTAACTCATGAGCATAAATAAAAGAAAACCATTTGTATAGATACGGAATTAGTACTACCCATGTATAATGCGCATCCTCATTTTTCCATCACAAATGTGGGAAAAAAAGTGTGCATTATACATGCAAGATATGGTATTAAGCAGTGGTTTTATTATCGCTAGTTTATGGAAGCCAGGTCAGTTTGCCCAGTGATGTTTTCTTCTGGAACTATTAAAGACTGATCATCCGGCTTCTACCTCTGATAAAATCTGTAAAACAAATTTTCACAACTGTTTTATTTTTTCAATTTTAAATTTACTTCATTAGTTGAAGTAAGTTATCATAGAACTAGAAAAAATATTAAACTCCTGCCAAGATATTATTTTTCCTTAAACAGATTGGCAAAGATTACAAGGTTTGACATACCTGATGTTTGCCATAGTCAGGGCTTAAAAGCCCTTTCACACGTAATGTGGCTGTGAACCAGTGAAAGCTTCTGTTCTTTTTTTTTTCTTCAGAGAGGGACACAATTTGCAATATCTATTAAAATTTTAAATACACAAGACCTGCAATTACACAGCTAGAGAACTTAACTTACAGAGAAACTATCATATCTGTGCAAAGAAATAAATGCAAGAATGTTCACCACAGCACTTTTTAAATAACAAAATATTGAAAACAATCTAAATGTCCATCTATAGATGATTTATAAAACAAATCACTTTAGGAGCATACAATAGAATATTCTGAAACCATGTGGAAGAAATGGTAAATATGTATGCACTGATACGAAAAGATGCCCACAATATATAGTTTATTGAATAAGTAAACAAGACATAAAATTAATGCTTGGTGCAATTATATTTGTGTAAAAAAAACAACTGAGAAGTGGGTTGGGAGAGAAAAACTGTCAGGGAAGCTTTTTACTTTACACACTTTTGCATCCGTTAGTTTTTGGGGTTTTTTTTAAATACTTTTACTTACTTATATTATATAAAACAATGATTTTGAAGGAAAAATAACAACATTTACACAGCCCTTGGTTTTTTTGAACCGTGGTCAGGAAGCACAAGGAAGGAGGGAACAGTGGCCCTCTAGTGGAGAATTTAAGCAATGCACTTCTCTTAACAATAATCCCACATTCTAAAGAAATCTCAACATCTGAATTTATTTATGGGTAGAATCAACTAGAATTTTATATCAGGTAATATCACAAAATATATAAAAGGCCAATACCCTTGAATTTACTTCTTACTTTAAAAACCTTGAAAACACCCTAACAAAATTTGAATTTATGATACATTTTCTGTGTGCAACATGACAGTAGCCACATATTCAAATACATTTCAGGAGAAGGGTCTGAGCACATTGAGAGTACATTTGCTAGAACAGAGG
Organism: Hipposideros armiger; assembly: GCF_001890085.2. Lineage (NCBI taxonomy): Eukaryota > Metazoa > Chordata > Mammalia > Chiroptera > Hipposideridae > Hipposideros > Hipposideros armiger. The sequence continues at coordinate 1,959,897 of NW_017731433.1, read as the reverse complement.
CTTCAATTACAAGAAAGGCTGACTTCTAATAATTACAAAAGCTTGTTGCTAATTAAAAAATCAGTTGTTGCTTATGCCAATCTCTAAACTAGGGATCTATGTAGGCAGCTGTCACCTCAAAAATGGAATCACTGTATGTGAATAATGAAGGTGCTTATTTTCATGGGCTAATCTAAAACATTTCTAACAAGAGAAACTATTTCAGAACTATATATGGCTATGTCAACTGCCAAATTCCCTCGGTCCAGTTGAAGGCGTGCAGAGTTTCCTGTCAACTTGTGCTCTGAAGCAGAACAGTCTCCAACCCGACCACTGGGCTTGCTCCATATTAAGTATTGGCTACCTTGGAAATGTACCGTCTCTCAGTGCAAAACTCCCCAAAGGGCAATTCAAATCACATTTAGAATTTCCTATTTACATTGCAACGGCCATGGCAGAAGTTTGAATGTCACAGTACAAATCTGGTACCAAAGCTGAGTGTGTTCAGCGGATTCAGTTTCAGAATTCACTTCACATGAGCATGTTTTCATCAAGTTAAAGGGGGAGGGGGGTGTCATGGGACAAATTCATGTTATGAACCCTGGTCTTAACTCTTTATCATCTTGAACAAGTAAACTAGTGTTTTTGCCCTTGCAAAGAAAGAATTCACCAGACTACTTCACACAGTAACCTTGCTTTTTAAATACTTATGTAAAAATGTTATCAAGCAGAAATAAGCCACTCATATTTTCAGTTTAATTTCCTGTGTGAGAAAGAGAACTTTCGTTAGAATGGCCCAGCAATTAGAGGCGATTTTCCTGAAGAGGAACTTTTTTTTTTCTAGACAACTAATCAAGGTTGCTAATTATTTTTCTTTCTCAAGCTGTGTCCATCCTGATGGAAAATATATTGTGCCATCATTGCTGTTTCTTAAATAGATGAATTTATAGGGGTAGATTTTTCAGAGTAAATAATCTGACAAACTCTGTGTGCTTTGTTAGAATTTTTTGTTGTTGCTGCTGTAAAAAAATAATCTGCAAGGAGGAAACGTTATTCCAACTGAACACAGTGACTCACACATATGCATACCATCTTAATCTCCAGATTCCAAGTCCACCCAACTGAGGTGAACTTGAAAGAGCTCATCCCGACAAAGCGGGGAGGTAAACCTGGCTGTGAATAGTACTGTTTCATGTCACTATTTAATCACTGGGTAGTTAAGTTTACATCCACCCAAGGTTCCCTATTTCAGACATGAACCTTGATTTCCAGTAGATGATGATGTGCCTAGCAATTTATTACAATCTGATATTGAAATAATTTATTCTGACCTGTTATTTTGAAGTTTGTTTAAAAATAAGGTGTACCTAAAATGTGTATTATCATACACTTCTAGGATCAGAAAAAAAATACTCATTATTTGGCCTTTGCATGGTTATGGGAAAAATAATGCGAGCATCCCTTGGCTAAGACTGCCTTTGAACAATACTGAATTGAAGACATAAATTGCTGCCTTAATTTGGGAACTGATAGAACATTTCTGGGGCTGGGACAATGTGTGTTATCGTCACATAAAGCACACGAATTCACAAATATATTTGAAGAGACTAAAGCTATTGGGTAGAAAAAAAATAAGATGTCTGTTACTCAGAAATTATTTTTTCTAGCAAAAATTTAAATCTGCTAAAACATTTTGTACCTATCACACTGGATTTTGATAATATATTAGCATATCAGATTAAAACGTATACTTAAAAAAATATTATAAATCTTTTTGGAGATCCAAAGTTCATTCCATAAATTTTGTTTCATTTCAAGTACCAAAACAAACAGGAAAAGAGAAAAGCAGCTCTTTTTATATACCACCTTCAAAGAAGATAAAAGCTGAATGCTTCAGAGATAATATAAATTAAAATAATTATATTTCTTTTAAAAACTTTAATATGAACTTATGCATTACTCAGTGCCATCTTATTTTAATACACGTGCCATCTAGTTAAGAGAAGTCCTTTAACTACCCTACCACCCACAGTGGGCACCACAGTGTAATAAAAAAAGAAGGGACTTGGCGTTGGACATATTTGGCTTCTACACTAGCTCTGCCAAATGAAGATGACAATCCTTACCAGGCATTTTGCTGCCAAGTAGTAGAGATAATGTTTTCACCACAGTTGGCCCTGGAGCCTGGCATAGAGTTGGCAACAATTGCAATCAGTAACTTTATTACTGAGTGATGAATGGGTTTGCTAAGGGACAGAGGTCAAAGGCAATAGCCCAGAGCTGCCAGAAGGAAAACTGTAAAAGTTACCATTAGAACTTAGGCTGCTTATCCCAGTTTTCAGCCTATGCCTATGTTGTTCATTCAAGCATGAGGAGTAATCCATTTCAATGTTTCCCAGTCTTAGTTGATCTATTATAATCAAATTATTCCCACAAGAAGGAAAGATTTAGCCAAGCTGCACATTATGTAGAAACTACAGTATGTAAGCATTTGAGAATTTTATGTGACTGTTCTTTTTATAAAAAGCCGGATTATGTCACTTCTCTGCGCAAAGCCCTTCCTTCACTGGGTCCTCCACTTCATTCAGCCAAAAGCCAGTCTTACAATGGCCCAGAATGCCGTATATATCAATCCCTCCACTCCACTTTCCTGATTTTATCTCTACACTTCTTTCTGCCTGTCTCTCCACTCTTGGTCCACTGGCCTCTTAGGCCGTTAAGTCTCTCTCTCACCTTGACTCAAACCTTGCCTTCTCTAGGAGGTCCCTTTGACTACTCTCTACTACTCTGTTTTGCCTACCTGGCACCTCGATCCCATTTACTCTACTTGTTCTCCCTTATCTTTTACTACTAGCACTTATCACCTTTCATCATGCTACAAAATATCATTTTTATGTTTATTGCTTATTTATCTGTTTTCTCTTGCTAGAATGTAAGCTCTAAGAGGCAGTGCTCTTTGTCTTGCTCATGGGTATGTCCAGGAACCTAGATCAGTGCTTGGCTCACAGAGAACTTGTTAACCAACAATTCATGGAAGAGTACACTTGAAGAGACAAAGTTTTAAAAGATGCAAAACCTCACCAGCAATCAGAGACATGCAAACAAAAATATTTCCTTTGAAAGCCGGACACAAGTTAGACAACAAAGTAACGTAATTGCAACCCTGGCATACCTGGTGCACCTACTTTGAAGAGCAATATAATAACATGATTAAACAAAGTTGGATATGCAGTATCCTATGACCCTGCAAATCCACACCTAGAACAACCATAAAGAAACTCTGCCATATGTGCACATGGAGACATGAGCAGAGATGTTTGTTGAAATGTACTTGGTAATGCTAAACAATCTGAAAACAACCTATATGTTCCTCTTTAAGAGAACAAAGTTGTGGCATGTTCATGCAACAGTAGGCTTTTAAGCACTTAAAAGAAATGAACTCAGCCAACATACTAATACAAACAAACTTCCAAAGTAATGCTGAGTTTAAAAAGTTGCAGGTTGAGAAGGACAATATGATGTTATTTGTTAATCAAAGATTAAAAGCTTACAAAAGAACACTATATGTTGTTAACTGAATACAGTATTAACTTCTTAACTCTGAACTTTATAAAGCACCCTACTCCCTACCTCAGCGTCAAAACTTTTCCTCTCACCCCGATTTTGACTCTGCTCCAAATTTGGATGAAGTTCAGTGGTTCTGCCCCAGTACAAAGAATAGCAAGTTGTGCCTCTGAACTGCTTCCACATTGGTTTCACATAAACAGGCTTGTTTTAGTTGACTATTAGGGAGGGCTGCCCTAAATCTCCAAAATTGCACAGAATGTTTGCATTAAATAATCTAGGTCATTAGAGTTCAGCCATGACTTCTGTAAAGGGCTGTTTTCATAGACTTTATCTTGTTCCATGTGACATATCACTAGCAATAGACCTTTTTTGTTATGTGCAGATATAGCTCTCAATTTTGGAGGAAATAAAACCATACTGTGGTTCCTCAATGCTAGATTATCAGAAAGAGACCAAAGTTTTCAGATACAATCTAAATATGCGAAGCTTTAAGTACATAAACAGGTAACTCATACACTTTCTAGAATGTCAACAACTTCATTTGTTATTTGAAACAGGGCAAAACGACATATCAGTTTCTAAATGCTCAATAAGTACTTTTTTTTTTCTTTTGAAACATTCCAATTTTTCACTGAATGCTTTACTAAGGATGGAAATGACCAAGAAGGTCTCTGCTTCCCAGCATAAAATCTTCTCTCTTTAAATGTGAACATGTCTTTTATAGTAAAGATTGACAAAATGAGATTAGGTTGGTCCTAGACAAAATTGTTAAGAAGAAACAACTTCTCTGTATTCTAGAGCTTCATCTAAAAGCCTTCCCTCACCCTAGCTCTCAGTAACAATGATTCTCATCAGATTTTCTCTACCTTGGTTGCTAGTTAGCTGTTAAACAGCTTGGGGGTTCAGGGGTTATTAATTTGAGCCTATGAGTTAATCTCAGGGGTTTCCTGATCTCTCTGGAATTGTTAGGAAAAATGAATGTGTATATATATTTTACTAAGGAGAATTTCTATAGCTTTTGACAGGTCCTCTAAGAGACTGAGCACTGAAAAAAAGTTTAAAAGATGTTTTAGGAATTGAGCATTGCTTCCAGCAGTGGTTGTCGCAGAGTGCAAAAGTTGCTAATTCCTTGGCCTAATCTCCAAGAGATACTGATTAAATTGATCTGTGGTAAGGTTCAACATTTTTTTTAAAAGTACCTCAATAGATCCTGATGCAAGAGATGAAGAGACTATTGGGTTGTCAGAAAAGTCATGACACATTTTTGCAACGAAAAACAGAAAAAAATAAGTCATGACTTTTCTGACAACCCAATAATTTACAGAATAAAATTTAGGTGGTTTTTTTTTGGGGGGGTCTATTTTAATGTTGCCTACATGATCTCTGTCCCTAACACACCTTTTTAGTCTTATTTTTTCCACTGCTCATACTTCCCTGAAGACATGTAAACTATTCTTCCACTTATTCATTCTTGCATTCAAAGAAGGTGTTGGATTTATTATAGGGGCTTTGTGTTATGCTTCAAAAATGCAATGGTTGACAAAAACTTTAGTTCCAAGAAACAACCAGCTTTTCTTCACATCTTATCTCCTCCTCCTTTACCAGGTGAGTGCCTTTTAATCCTGGGAGACCCAGTTCAAATCCTGAATGTCTTGTACAACCATTCTAGATCCTATTTCTTGTTTATTTTTTCTCAGGGGATCCCAAGCATTTCTTCACACCTTAATTATACTGTTGTGAGGTTATTTGTTTTGGTTTCTGGTTTCTGTGCTTCTCCTGGTCAGGATCCATGTAGAAGTCTTTGAAGTATCCACCTGGCTCTCTTTGGCTCTAATGCCAAATTCCCAATAATATTTGCTGAATGGATGAGGAAAACATCATGCTTTTATCCCTACCAAGAATATATGCGTTTTGGTGAGGAACTCTTGAAACCTATAAATCCATGAGGAGAAACAGTAAAGGAGTCCCGTGGCTAGAATCCTAAGCACAATGACATATTATGGGGCAAAATGCACTAGTTAGTGAATCTTCATTAAATCGGCAATGTGTCCAAAGCACTAGTTCCCCAAGAGAGTCTGTTGTTGCACAGAAGGGTGAGATTATATCCAGGCATTGGCCCTCGTGACTAGAATAATCTCAAGGTCAGAGTGAACACTGTAAAATCCAGAACTAGTTCTTCTCTCAGACAATTTTAAAGACACTGTCACCTGCGGAGTCACTGGAATTTTACTGGATTTGGAAAGAAAACAGGAAAAAAACTGAGTCTATCTAAAGTTAGTTTTACACTTAAAGTCTTTCAGAAAAGCTACAAGTTGCAATGAAATAAGGTCACATTTTCTGAGTCTTGGATGCAGTGACAATGATGAGGGTCAAGCCACAGAGAACACGCCTGGCAAACAAAATTCAGTTGATAACACCTGAACAAATTCTTACTCCTCTATGAATTCAGCAGCTACCTATTAAGCACTCCTTTCAGAGCCAGGGATAAAAAATATAAGTAAAACATGATTTTTGCTCCAAATGAGTGCCTAAATTTATTCATGAGCTTGATATTTTTGAAGTATTTATATGTCCCTAAGAATATGCTACACTACAAGTAATTTGTATATTTTCAGTACTTTTATTCTATATGTAGTGAAATTTGTAAAATTTAAAAATGCTGTGAAAGCACACCTCACATTAGTAGAAATATCATGTATTTTCTTCTTAAAGCATGGCTCTTCAGGGATGTACTTTTTGAATTCTCAGTCTCATAGGTCACTGACATTTATTCAGCCTGAAACTACTTCATTGCTCAACAGAATGTTTTTCCTTTGTTGGGACATTGGAATTCCATGCTTTGTAATATGTATTTACACATATGCAGATGAAAACGCGTGGACACAAATCACTTAAATACAAGACATGCATGTGGTCATAAACTTGTGCTGAGATTGACATGCACAGTTTTTCTTCACTGTCTCCCAGAGATCAGAAACTGGAGGTCAGTAGACTGAATCAAACAGGTAGATAGCTTCTCATTTTTAAAAATGAAACATAAACTTCACATTGAATCTACACTTAGAAACTGGAACATTTCACATAAAAATTCTGATTTCTGGCTTGTCTCGAACATATCAGAAGTCCTGGCAGCCTGGGACTAACCTTCCTGTGTGGACTGGGGAGCAGCTTAGTGGCTGGCCCCTATGACAAGGAAAAGAACCTTCAGGATTTCCTAATTTTCCTTAACATCTCTTAGAGCCTGGGAAGCTTTCAAATGTTTAGCTTCTCTTCTTAAAAACTATCTTTAATGCCTGAAAAATTAGCCTCTACATAATATTCTCACATATTAGACTGCTTCTTGTGTATGCTCCAATAATCCCAAAAGGCTGAAAGCATTATTCCTGATGGCCTGTAGCATCTCCCTCAGGTGGAGTAAAAGAAAAAAGAAAGAGCTGACACAGCATCTGATTGGAATGGGAACCCTCACAGATGTTCTGTTTCTTCCTTCCTAGGAGGGCTTCAGCGTGCTGGGAGACCATATTCATAGGTTATCCTGGGACCTTCTCCCATCTTCTTCCGGAATGTTTTACAGAAGCCAGGAGTAGGCCCTGTTAAATTCAGATCTAAGGAAATATGTGTCAATCTACCCTAAAACAGGTACGATTGTTCATAGTAGTGGTTCTCAATCTTTAGCAAGCATCAGAATTACCTGGAGAGCTTGTTAAAACACAGGTGTCGAGACCCCATATCCAGAGTTTCTGGTTCAGTACTTTGGGCGGAGCTGGACACTTTGCGTTTGTAACCAGGTCCCAGGGGCTGCTGGTGCTGCTGGTCTGGGGACCGCAGTTTGAGATCCACTTGCCTGTAGATACCTCTAGGGAGTTTTTCAGAGTATTCTGGATATTGTAAATGTCAGATTTATGCAGAACAAGCCAATAAAGGTATCATTTTCTAGCAAGCATCTTGATAGCATTCACTGGGCAGAAGCTGAATCCCTGACAACTTATGCAGAATTATTAAAACAGTACCTGTACTGCCCCCTCTAGTTTGCTATCTCCCCACCCCCGTCCAATCATCTGTGGTCATCCATAAACTATCTGTGGAATTGTTGCAGAGGACAAACACACCAGACAAACAGAGACATTACTTAGATAATTATAATCTCCTTTTCGGAAGCAAGAGACGATTTCTTATGTTTTTTTAAAAATTGAAAAGGATCTTTAAAACCACATGGTGGCAGTGTAATCACGTGAGTGACAGTTTCATGGCATCAGAGTTGGGCTTCTGAATCCATTCTACAGCAAGTGATAATTCTGAAAGCTAAGCATCTGCGATTTTGGCTTCACAATTATTGGCCCGTAAAGTGTGAATGACAAGCTGTAGTCAGATACCTCTACAAAATACCTCAGTCAGAGCTTTCAATATTTTTACAATGCCTCAGACAGAATATATTCCCCCCTCCCGCCCCCCTCCCCCTGCCGTTTCATGGTGTGAAAACAACTTCACAAGAACAAGCAACAGATCATTTCATGCATGAGCTATGTAACAAATTCAATCCAAAATAACTCCTGCTTCAGTTTAGCAAATTGCTGTGTGATACCAAATTCACTTCTAGGCTTTAATCATTTTTAAAAAGTGATTTTTTTTCTCTAGCATTGCTTAAATTTTAGATATTTACATGCCTATAAGCTTCTCCCACCAAAGTAAAATTGAACTTTCCTGTATTTGTTTATTGAAGGATCTACCTGGACCTTTTCTTTCTATAGTGAGATTTTAAGAGGGCCTTAAGTCTTTGGTGTATTTTAATTTGGCTATTTGGCTATTATTCTGTACTTTTTAATCTGTATAACCCCAATATCATATAAGGAATATAGAATTCTTAAGAGAACAAGGTCTTGTCAGTTATTTCACCCTTTGTCCTACAACAAAATATCCTATACTGTCAGCAGAAATGGCAGACTCCTGGAGGAGGGAGGTGGGATGGATTAATATTAAATATTGAAAATGCTTTCTTATTTGCCTCTTGATATGGTGCTTTTGGTCAAACAATGGAAACACTCAAATAAGTCCATTGTAAATGCCAAGTGATACGGGTGTCCACAGAAGGGAACAAAGAACGTAGAAACTTCATGCAACAAAGGGTTCAGTTCCAGTTTGCTGACAAAATCTTTCTTTGCCCAAAGATGATGGGATCTGAGAACATTAACAACCAGAATGAAGGGGGTTGGGTGGGGGAGAAAGGGAACATTACCTTTTCCACAAACTCTCCCCTAGCCATCCTCTGAAGCATGTGAAGACCTCTCACACTGCTCCACACATCCTGGCTCTGGTTTCTGCTGCTGACCTTACTTACATTTTGGATCAAAGGTTCCCTCTGGGCATCCTGAATCAGACAAAATACTCTCTGGGAAGTGCCCTGTGACAAGAGATTTCCCCAGGTGCTGGGATCTGAGGAGGAAGGTGTCCTAACCTAGAAAAAGCCAAAACTCAAGGTCTAAAATGACCTCCCCAAATGCAGGCTAGGGAAGTCAGTAAAATGTTATTTTGAGGATGGAGCTATTGCTCTGATGTGGGGAACATGCGCTAAATTTCATGGCCACGTGTGTTAGGCGGAATGGGAACTGAGAGCCTGCCAGCACTGTAGGGCTTCACAGAACAGCAACAGCGTCTCAGTTTCAGAGGTTACAACTCCCCAGGTCCTCATTGCAATTGATGGGCTGCACAGGGTGTTCAGGATTTCGTCTGTGCCCCACATCATCTGGGTTTTAAGCCTGCTCTGCTCGTTGAGCTAGTCCATATTCCAGCTTGTTTCATAGAAGTGTTCATGTTTGATTCTCTTCTAGACTCTCCAGCTCAAGTTTTCAAAGGATGGTTATTGAAAAAAATTACACTCTGCAAAAAAAAGTCAGTCTCATGCATACATTCATCCATAGGCAGAGCCAAGCCTGTATAAAGTAGGTGTTTGTATCCCCACTTCTGTGTATCCCCACAGAAAAAAAGCTGAGGCCTAAGAAAGATCATGTAACTTCACCTTGGATTGCACAGTCACTGAGTGGCAGTGCTGGGATCAGTTTGGTGTGGTAACTCTAAAGCCTGCGCTCTTAATCATTAAGAGGATTGGAAACACTTGTCAGTCATTACACTTCCTACCTCCAACACAGTTATTCCTTCTCCCCTACACACTCTACCTATATGGCCACTGAGAGAAGCCAATGATTTCTTTTTTTTGTCCAAGCATACATTACAGGCAGTTTTTTTTTTAATTAAAAAAAATTTTTTTAAAGATTTTATTGGGGAATTGGGGGAGGGGAACAGACAAGTTGCTGTCCTTTTGTTCTTCAGTCTAGTTGTGGAGGACGTTGCTTCACTGGCCCAAGTTGGCACCATCATTGCTCTCTTCCCGGCGAGGCAGATCAGTCGCCGGCTTCTGGACGGCCGCTCAGTGCGGCTGCTGGCCGCTCACGCTGGCTGCTGGTTACACACGGTAGCTTATGGAAGCCCACTGCAGCAGGGGACTGCAGTCTATGCCGTCACCAGTGACTCATGGCAGCCCAGCTCCAGGTTGAGCTGTTGTTCAGCATCTTAGCTGTAGAGGGCAGTGTCACTGGCCCTCATATGTGGGATCCGAACCGGGGCCCTCTGGCATCCCAAGCCAGTTCTTAACTAAAGCGCCACTCATCCGGCCCTACAGGCAGTTTTTTAAAAAGTAGATTCTTTCTCTATGTAAAAATGCTACTTATTTTTAATACTGACACATATGTTAACATTTAAAGAACATTCCATGTAATATTTATATGCATAATATGTATTAGCAATATGGTGTTGGACAGTTATAATTTTATCAAAGCTCAACTACTAGGATTTGTACATGAGTTATCATTCTTTTTGACAGTTCAATCAGGTTTCAAAATTTCAAAAGGCATTTAACTTGCTTCATTGATTGATTTACTCATTATTTATACCCTGTCTATTTCCCCCAAAAAGAATTTAAAATAACTTACACAAAAAGGAGAGACGCATAAAATAAAATCACTAAAGCAAGGATGAAAGAATAAGAGCGATGCAATAAAATGGACAAGAGAGTTATGCCAAAAATCTTAGATTAAAGAAAATTATGGTAATCAGACATGCTTTATCTCAAAAACACACAAACAAATAAAAATACAGTTCTCTGATTAAAAAATACTATTTTTTTTGGAAAGAAACATATCTTTGTACTATTAAACTTAATGTGTTTTGATATGTGTATGTGGTGTGAAGTTGGAGTGAAGTTTTCTCCTATATAAATATTCAAGGAACCCAGTGCCATTTATTGAAAAGACCATTATACACTCACTGCACTGTAGGATAATCTTAGTCATAAATCAATTGACTCTGTATTAGAGGGTCATTTTTTCTGATCTTTTTATTGCATTCCATTGGTCTATTCATCTATATTTGAACCAATACTAAGTTAGCTTAATTACTATAGCTTTATCTAGGTATGAAAGTCCTCCAGCTCCATTCTCATTCAAGAGTGTCTTGGCTATTCTCAGATCTTTTGTTTTCCAATTACATTTTAGAGTCAGCTTACCAATTCCAAAAAAACCTGCAAGGATTTTGATTCTGGTTGAGTTAGAACTAGTGAGATGAATGCCTTTGAGTTGAATCTTCCAATCCATGGCCATGGTGTATGCCTCCATTATTTAGGTCTTCTCTTATTTCTCTCAAAAATACTTTGTAGGTTTAAGTTATAAGGATTATATATATCTTGCATCTAATTTATTTTTTTATATTCTTTAATGCAGTTATAAGTGGAATCTTTTAAAATTTTTACTTTCTATTCATTTGTTTCTGGTATATAAAAATACAATTAGTCTGTTCAGATACTATCTATTGATATAGTATCTAGCGACCTTGGTAAAGTTACCTATTAATTCTAATAGTAGGTAGTTTCTTTTAGGTTTCATAGACATAATCATGTCATCTAGGAATAATGAAGTTTTACATCTTTCTTTCCAGTAAGTCTTTTTCTTGACTTATTACACTGGATTGGACCTCAAGTGCAATGTTGTAAAGAAGTTGTGATAGTAGCATCTTGGTCTTGTTTTCCTGATCTTGAGGGGATAGTTTAATCAGTTTAACATAAAAAATAATGTTTGCTGCATTTATTTTTATAGATTAAAAAAATCATTTTTAGGAAGTTCTCTTGTTTTCCTCATTTGCTAAGAGAATGTGTGTGTGTGTGTGTGTGTGTGTGTGTGTTATTATAAGAAGTGTTGAACTTCATCATATACTTTTCTTCTTCTATTAATATGACCATATAATGTTATCCAATTTTTTTCTTAATACTATGATATACCACACCGATTTTCAATTGTAAAGCCACCTTTGGATCTCTGTGATAATCTTTCTTGGGCAAGTTCTCTCTCTCTCTCTCTCTCTCTCTCTCTCTCTCTCTCTCTCTCTCTCTCTCTCTCTCTCTCTCTCTCTCTCAATTCTCTTGGGGAACCCAGCTGCCATATCACGAGAAACGTTTTGAAGAAACCTATGTGGCAAGGAACTGAAGCCTTCTGTCAACAGACACATAATTGAATTTGCAAACAGTTTGCTTCAGTCTTCAGAGATTGAGCCTGGTTGGCAGCATACGAGGTCAGACAATCAAGTTTGCGAACTTGTTGCAATGATGTTGCTAACCTTTTTTGATATCAGAGACAATTATTCATCATGAATTTGTACCAACTGGACAAACAGTTAACCAAATTTACCATTTAGAAGTGCTGAAAGGGCTGCATAAAAAAAGTTAGATGACTTGAACTTTTCGCCAACAAGTCATGGCTCTTGCATCACGACAATGCACCAGCTCACAGCACTGTCTGTGAGGGAGTTTTTAGACAGTAAACAAATAACTGGATTGAAACACCCTCCCTACTCACCTGATCTGGCCCCCAATGACCTCTTTCTTCACCTGAAGATAAAGGAAATAGCGAAAGGAAGATATTTTGATGACACTAAGGGCATCAAGGGTAATATGATGAACAGCTCTGATGGCCATTCCAGAAAAAGAGTTCCAAAATTGCTTTGAAGGGAGGACTAGGTGCTGGTGTCAGTGCATAGCTTCCCAAGGGGAGTACTTCAAAGGTGATCATAGTGATATTCAGCAATAAGGTGTGTAGCGCTTTTTCTAGGATGAGTTCATAAACTTAATTGTCAGGCCTCATAAACACAATCTCATAAGAGACTTTGAGTCAGAATACCCCAGTGGAGATGCTCCTATGTTCCTTATCCTCTGAAAGTGTGTGAGATAATGTTTATTCTTTTAAGGTAAAAGCTTCTTGCAAATTTGGGATAATTTGTTATGCAGCAATAGATAACCAATACATCCATCAACAATAGAATTAAAAATTATGGAATAATCATAACATGTAATACTAAGCAGTAGTGGGAATGAACAAACTATAACTATGTCCAACATTATAGATAAATCTCACAAATGCGTTTAATAAAAGAAACCAGATACTAAAGAGTACACACATCGTGATTTCATTTGCATAATCAAAAGCCAGCAGGCAAAACGAATCCATAGTGATATTTCATGAGTCATAGGGAGCCTCTAGGAATATTGATAATGTGCTGTTCCGTGATCCGAGTGCTGGTGACATGAATGTGTTTGTTTTGAAAAATGTATCATTCTGAACACTTAGGTTTCATTCACTTTCCTATATGTATGCTATAGTTACCCAGTTTAATTGTGTTAAAAGGGAATGTATTGTGAATTCTGTATGTCTCTGAACAATATAATGAATGATTGCTTAATGACAGTTTCTTAGAAATCCAGAATCACTTTCTAGGTTGTCATTTCTTATACTGATTCTTGATAAAAATCAAGCACAAAATAGTGAATCATTGTACCATAAAGACATTCTCTACAGAATTAAATTAATGAGGTCCCAATATACAGTTTTTAAATAATCAAATTTAATTCTGAGATAAGCTTAGCAGCATTTCTCAAATTTTAATAGCATAAGAAATACCTAGGGGATTGACTTCCAAGGGAGATACACCACTTCTACTCCCAGAAAGTCTGATTCAGCAGAACTGACAAAGGGCCTTGAATTTATATTTTTAACAGATATTTCAGTGAAACACTTCATAAAATACTGAAATAAAGTTGTACAGGTGTTTTTTTGTTTTTGTTTTTTTTGCAAATCTTGGTACATACTTGTGTTTCTGAATTCCAAATAGAAACCGTAGCTTAATTGCAAATACACATGGCATTTGATAGTGTTTTTTTTAATTCCCTCAAAATGGCTGTAGACAAAAAATAAAGCCCGGCTATATAAGCTCATGTTTTAAATGTCTTTGGAGAATAAAAATGATATAAACTAAAAAAATCACATTTACTTTACTGATTCTAGTATATAACCCTGTTGCATGGAGGGGGGTGATATCTATAAAATATATGTACCTGTAGGACAATAAAATGTCACTTCAATGGGAACCCCCCCCCCACACACACACACACATACGCTTAAGATTCCAGTCCAAATAGACAACTTTGAGTCCTCAATGAACATAAAAACAAGTTAAAAAAACAAAGCAAGTTTCAGCAAGATCACAGTGGTTTCTTAGAAGTGTATCTGTTCCTACGTTGTGTCCCTCACAGCAGTTTACAACTCTCCACATGGCCTTGGAAATGACCATGGCATAGGAAACAGGTGATTCTGACTTAGAGCGAAGAATAAGCAATAGCTCTCAAAGGACAAATATCCAAATAACCTGTTTTCATGCAAATGTACTCATACCAAATAAAGCGAGGCAAAAAGAATCCTGCAGATTATATAAGGTATGTAGGCAGAATTATTTATAAACTGTATTATTCTGAAACTGCCCAAGAGGCATCAGCAAGTCTTTAAAGGTTCCTTATGATCACTGTTAGAAGTGCTGCTGGAAATAACATACAGCAGTAATAAACCATGGGTAGCTACAGAAGCAGGCATACCATTTACTTTACCAAATGGGGCTTATTTTTCCTCTGTAGTCTCCTCTTAATAATATGAGCCCCAAAGTGAGGTCTGTGTCTAGATTTATGAAGTAAGTAAAAACGGGGAGGTCCCAGGTCCTTGTGCACGACGAGCAACTCTGTAATCATGCAATCGCTTGCTGGGCAGGGGATGTGACTACCTCTGTGTTCTGAGCATTAACTAGGCCTGTTGGTGCTCATTAAATTCTTAATGGGGATGACAACATGATAACCAATGGAGGATTATAAATGCAGCTACCCCAGGTGCAAAATTATGGGCCAGATTTTGAGCCCCCTATTGCTGAGCCTATGGGCTTTTTCTATTAGAATTAATGCATGAAGGTATGTATAAACATGCTTATTAACACCTTTACCCTCTGTAGAGTGACTGTTTGGCCCCAGTGAGGCAGCTAACATCTCCTCCTCCTCTGGTCAGTGACCTTTAAAATAATCAGTAGTTAAGATGGTGCCTCAGAGTGCCAAAGAATAACAGGGACGCCAACAGGCTGGCAGAACTGGCATAGGAAAAGTGTATGTATATCTACATTTACATACACAGAGGGTGCAGAAAAAAATGTATGCACATTTTAAGAAAGGAAAAAACTGTATTAAAAATACACTGATGGTAACCACTTTGAGCACCTCTTATAATTGCAGAACTCAAACGCAACTTGTCTTTTGTTATCGGTATATATTGAGTATTACTATTATGAATTTTAATAGTTTTTTCCACTCTTAAAATATGTCTACATTTTTTGGCACCCTCTGTATATACACGTATATATCCGTATACAGATGGATATACATTATATGGAAGAAAAATGAAAAATAAAGATGAAACAGTTTCAGAACAGGTTATTTTAAAAATCAAGACCCATTAATAGAGAAATTACATATGTATTAAAACAAATGTAAAAATATATTAACTAGTGCAAAACAATAATATGGAGCTGCCTAGTTATTTTTCTCAAGTGCTAACTCCACTGAGGGCTAGAGGTAATTAGAAAATTCACATCTCACTTTTGACCCCTGGATCTTTCCATGAGTAAAATAGTTGGTGAGGTCTAACATGAGAGGGGCTAACAATATTGCCCCTCATGATCTGAGGAAGCAATTGTAATCAATGGACTGTAAGATTGTCCCTAATACTCCTTCCAGCCCTTTATCCCTGCTCTTTGTGATGTGACTCTCTTCAAGTGGCAAAATTTATTTCTCTACCTTTTGAATTGTGGTTGGCCTTGAGACTTGCTTTGGCCAGTGGACTGCAGCAGAAGTGATGCTGTGCCAGTTCTGAGATTAGACTTAAGAGGGTACCTTGGACCAGCCATCCATAACTGAACTGCCAGCTGACCACACATATGATGTCAGACAATTAAGTTCACAAACTCATCCTATAAAGAGTACTACATACCTTATTGCTGAATATCACTATGGTCACCTTCGAAGTACTCCCCTTGGGAAGCTATGCACTGACACCAGCACCTAGTCCATCCTTCAAAGCAATTTTGGAACTCTTTTTCTGGAACGCCCATCAGAGCTGTTGTCGCATTACACTTGATGTCCTGAAAGTCATCAAAATATCTTCCTTTCAATATTTCCTTTATCTTCAGGTAAAGAAAGGAGTCACTGGGGGCCAGATCAGGTGAGCAGGGAGAGTATTCCACTATAGTTACTTGTTTACTGGTTAAAAACTCCCTCACAGACAGTGTCATGTGAGCTGGTACATTGTCGATGAATTGTGGGCACAAAGTTCAGGTCGTCTAAATTTTTCATGCAGCCTTTTCAGCACTTCTAAGTGCTAAGGTAAACTTGGTTAACTGTTTATCCAGTTGGTACAAATTCATAATGAATAAACTCTCTGATCTCAAAAAAGGTTAGCAATATCATTGCAACAAATTCGCAGATTTAATTGTCAGACTTCATATACGAGAGTCCAGCTAAGTAAGGCCTCAGCCAGCACAACTGCCTAACTATCCAGGAACCATTGAGAAATAATAGTTTTTGTTTTGTGTGTAATTAAATTTTAAGGCAGTATCTTACACAGCAATAGCTGTACAATCTTTCCAACATAATGGTGAATAAGTTTCCTCTCTAAATACAGGATATATTGTTACATTCCTTTATAGCTGTTATTATCATTTTTGCTATCTCATGTGAGATACAGTTCTCAGTACCTCATACAATTACTACAATTAATGGCTTTAAAAATCCAGATTTCTGGTAGAGTGCTTTCCCTAAATGGGAGGCTTGGTTCTAACCACAGAGGCACCAGTTTCTTGTCAGTGACCTTGGGCATTAGAAAACGTAGTTCAAAGGAGCAGCAGCAATTACAGGAAAGCTAGTGGCAAGATTAAAAGTGACCCAGGCATGGGGTGACTGAGGACCCAGATGAAAATTGTGCTGCATCATGAATAGGAAGACTCTCTAGTAACCTTTTAATCCTCCACTGACACTTTGAACTGAAATCAACCTCAAAAGCAAAAGATGAAATGCATTCAGAAAAAAATAGCTAGTATCTTTAAAGCATCATGGACAGGTACCAACTGGGACATTGATCCCAGGATACTGTCTGTAAGTGAGCAAAGAAAAACATCCTAATATCCTTTCTCCCTAAAAACCAAACTCTCATTCCTGAGCAGACTGTTTCCAGGCAAAGAAATCTGAAAATAACCGGGTATCCAATCTACTGCATATTTAAATTCAAATGATAAAAGAAAACATATTATTTTAAAAATGGGCTCTCTAAAAACACTGGTGATCAAAACATATTGGAAAACCTACAACTTGGAAGAGATTGTAAAATATCATCAAGACAAAAAAAATTATATTCCCTTGACTCCTGCAGATTTATTGCTTTGGCCCAGAGGTAGCTTCTACATGAAATCCTCTTCGTGGAGACAGAGGCGACAGTGGGAGAGGTCACAGTTATCACTACTTTAAACAACCTTCACATGTCCTCCCAAGGTCCAGTTCGCAAATACCAGCATCACCAGTTGCAAAGAAACACAACATTTAAATGAGAGTGAATTTCACACTTGAGGCAACAGGCAGCTTTACATTTGGATATGACATTCAGAGCTATGTAAAATTACTACTTTGCATACAGAGTATTGAATGCTTTCCCTTGGAAACCAATTCACGTTTTGTGTGCCAGAACGGAGGGAAAGCTGGCGATGCTGACTGGCAGAGCCCTTCTCTTAAGCTACACAATTCCAAGAAGGAATATAATTTCCCCAAAGCATTTCTTATGAAGAAAGGAAATGAGTAAACCTTTGGGGGTGGGCTACAACCACCTACAATGAGTGAAACATACCCTTTGAAGGACAGAGAAACTATAATTTTCCTCAAACTGGTAGAGAAAATGACTACAAAAATTTGCACAATAATGCTAAATAACATAGCGCAGCTCACTAGATTATCTTTTTTAAAAAAATGTAAAGTTCTTGGAAAGCAGTATCGGGATATTTTAAAAATTCAGATATCTATTTATATAAAAAAATAAGGGCTACAATGAGGATCTACCATGAGAGACTTGTGTAGCTGTTTTTATATAGTAACCCTAGTCCTCACAATAATCCATCAACAGAGGTATTGTTATTCCAATTTGAAAGAAGGAAAATGAGAGGAAATTGATATGTTATTCTCCAGAGATCACAATAAAAAATACATTAATGTAACGGTTAAAATAAATAGTTTTGATTTAAATGATTTTAATGCTGTTTTCTGCTTCCTTCTACATTGGTTATTATTCACTTTTTTGCTGGCTCTGTGAACACATCAAAGTCAGAATTATCTAAGAACCAATACAGACTCTTCTAGACCTTTCTTCTCTTCTCCATCTCTCTTTTCTATTATTTTATAGTTCTCAAAATCCCTTTATTCTCCATTCAGATATCTATTTTTTATTTATCTTCTTATTCCCAAACTCTTGCTCAACTAAATTTCAAGGTTACAGTCCTTGAAAATAATACGTGGATTTTAGACAGTGAAGAATTCATAATAACTGGCATGCCTCTAATCGGTCCCCCAGTTAGCAAACTGAGTTACATAGGTTCAGAAGGTAACCTGTCTTCTCTTGAGAACATCCTTCTGCACCAAATTCTTTTACTAGCATTCATGTTGCCAACACCTTCTCATTTAATCACTGTCAAAGACACTTGAGTTAATGTTTACGTCTATGCGTTTTAATAAATAAGAACTTAAGGTTGGTAAAGAGGGCAGGATCTTACACTATGTCATTTTTTTGGAGCAGATTCCTTCTAATTCAGATAACTGAAAACCTCTTTGACCTCAAAGCTGGCATGCAATTAATCTTTAATAAGTTATTAATATTTTTTGAAAGTTTTAAGAGGCTTTCCTAGGGCCTAATAAAATTATTAAAATTTGAAAAATTAGCCCTGAACAGATAAGTGAGATATTTTACTATCTTGTCAGGCGGATAGTGTACTTGAATACTAAGTGGGTAGGGTTGTGCCATTGTTCAGAGGGTGGCTTTTGCAAACATTTGGCATGACACTCTTGAAAGTATTCAAATCTAATGTATCATCTTTTCATATGTTTTCAACTAGAATTGTCTTTCATTTTCAAAAATCTAAAATGGAAGAAAAAGCATATAAAATCCAAGATAGTGCAATATTAATATTGCACATTAGATACCATAAAACATATATTTCAAGATTGATGATAATAATAATTTAAGACACTAAATATAACTGGAATTGGTTTCTTTACCATTTCCATAGTATTGTAGTATTGAAGTGGACATCACTGTTTCTCCTTAGATAATTTCCAAGCTTGAACAAGACAACAGAGGCGAAAAATGCTTTGCAAAGCATAAAGTATTCAATTTTTTTTCTCATGATATGATTATTAGAAATGTAAATTAGACTGCTTGATCACACAGTTTAAGTTACAGATATTCTCTACAGACATGCAAACTTCTAAGTATACTATGTATGGGCATGTGAGCACTATCATTTTACATTCTCTTAAATTAAAATTAAAATTTAGTAACACATAGTTGAAATATACGATGGAGATCTGTCAGATTTTATAATATAATGAAATATAATTTCCTGGTAATAGCTAACACACATTTTCCTTGTGGGAATACATAGGCTATTTCAATGTTATTACAGAACTTCTTCCTCAAGATTTGAAAAGTTTTAGACTGAGCTTCCAAAACACATTAATTATGTGGAGACTCTCACAAAGATAGACATCCAGGAAGTCTGATATCTTTGCTGCTGTACTAAAGTGAGCCACATTAAGTGGTCTGCAGGCTTCCGTCCCTTTCTTCTCCATATTCAGACAATTGATTAATGATGGCACAAAAACGCAGTTAGTAAGATCGACAGTATCTTAAAATAGCAGAAGGATTTTTTTTCCCCCCAGTTTTTCAGGCCTGTCATTTTTATTATAGGAAAAAGCAAATACAGACATCTCAGACTTAGCATCACTATTGTCTCTACAGCCAACAGGCAGTCATTCATTCCAACTTGGAAATAACTATTATGATCAATCAGGCATTTAAAATTGAGCCACTTCAAACTGGTTGAAAATTAATATACATATTTCATTTGATTTTTCCCTTCACATAATATCTTCTTTTGGGCCCAGGAGATATAAATCATGCATAATGTAGTCACAGACACTTTCCTTCAATTTGTTCCTAGAAAATAGACTCAATTAGAGAGTAACAAGGTAATTACATGTTGCTGTGTTATCAGTTGTGACACTCCCTAATTTTAGAGATGTTAAAATGTCAAAAAAATTGCGACTTAAAATACATAATATTATTGTATATGTGTGTATATGAAAGAAAGGGAGGGAGCAGGAGTAGGAGACAGATGAGAAGTTTACAACAAAAAAATTTAATGAGTAAAAAATTACTTCTCCAAATATCTATCAGCACAACTATTTAAATATAGTCTTTGCAAGTTTCATGTGAAAGCAAATTTCCAGGTATTTGATTTCATTTCAACATTAATAACTCTCATGGGTTCTGCATAATTTCTATCATGATTACATTGGAACTGACCTGCTAGAATGAGAGGGATCAAGAATGAGTAAGATTCATCAACAGACAAATGTCATGGGTTGATGACCAGGAGGGATAATGTACCTCAAAGAGGCAAAGGATATTTCAAACATCTGTTGACAGAGGAAAAACAATGGGGTGACGATTTTGTTTCCTTTATTGTCAAGCTCTAGATCAGTCTATAGGTGTTATTTTCACTTCATCACTTTCCATCCATTCTTTAATTTCACCTGGCATGTCATCCCCTTTCCAATGAATGTGGTTATTATTATTATTATTATTTTTAATTACCAAGTTCTAAATCACAAACTCTTTGCTTGTTCTCCATTTTTTTCTTTTTCTTTTTAAGCAGCATATGAGACACTGATGAGGTTTTTCTTCTTGAAAATCATCTTTCTCTGGAATTATATCTCTGAGTTCTATTTCCTTTTCACCTTTTCCCACCTTTCTAAAGCAGGAATCACAAACAGTTCCCAGAGCCAGGTGGGTATCACATAGGAGAAAGTGGATGGAGTCTCATCAGATGAATTACCAGGGAGTGGATGGGACTATGACCAACTGGAAGGTGCCTGTCCCCAAACCCAAGAGATTTGAGCTAATTTGTTCCCACACAGGAATTCAATATTCAAAATATCCAAAGATGTAGGAATACTGGTATTCCTACATCTTTGGATATTTTGAATATTGCAAAACATATTTTAAACGGAATTAGCCTGCCATTCAAAACACATATGCAAATCAAATTTAGCACTAAGGTTGCCAGTTTGTAAAAGCTGCTGTACGTAAATGTTGATTTCATTCACTGGTTTTCCTTTTTCTATGTCCCCCCAAAATGTAGGGAATTGAGCTAGTTCCTCGTCATCATTTTCTAGGCTTCCCCCTTTAGCATCTTCTCCCCAGTCACCTCACCCAAACCATCTCTGTGTTGATGGTCTCACATCTGTACTACTAGCTGTGATCTTCCCTTTGAGTTCTTAGAAACTGATTTTCCAACAAATCATTTTTCATGCTTGTCCTGCTCAACACATCTCAAGTTATACATACTAAATAATTGTGAAACTTCAGCCATCTTTCATTTTCCACAACTATTCACTAAAACTTGTGACTTGGGTTCCAATTCTAATTCCCTTACTTATTAACCATGTGGCCTAAGCAAATTACTTTACCTATCTGTGCCTCACATTCCCTACCTGGAAATGGAAATAATAATAGTCCCTACCCCACCAGGTTATTATGAGAATAAAACATTATTGACTAGCCCATAGTTGTAAAGTACAGTATAGGGAATACAGTCAATAATAGGATAATAACTATATATAGTGCTGGGTGGGTACTAGACTTATCTAGGGAATTACTTCATAAATTATATTAATGTCTAACCACTATGCTGTATACCTGAGACTAATATAAAATAATATTTAATGTCAACTATGATGGAAAAATGAAATTAAAAAAATAAATACACAAATAAAAGTGGGCAGAAGATCTGAACAGACATTTTCCCAAAGA
The DNA here is from genome assembly GCF_001890085.2 of Hipposideros armiger. Taxonomy (NCBI): domain Eukaryota; kingdom Metazoa; phylum Chordata; class Mammalia; order Chiroptera; family Hipposideridae; genus Hipposideros; species Hipposideros armiger. Next base: position 1,937,818 of record NW_017731433.1, on the reverse strand, counting down.
ATACATACAGATGGTCAACAGGTACATTAAAAGATGCTCAATATCACTAATAATTAAGGAAATAAAAATAAAAAACACAATGTGTTACCATCACCTATGTGTTGGAATGGCTATTATCCAAAGGACAAGAATTAACAAGTGTTCAAAGAAGATGTTAAGAAAAGGGGACCCTCGAACACTGTTGGTGGAAATGTAAATTGGTGCAGCCACTATGGGTAACAGTAGAGAGGAAGGTTCCTTACAAAATTAAAAATAGAACTACCATATGATCCAGCAATTCTACTTCTGGGTATTTTCTGATGAAAAAAAAAACACTAACTCAAAAAGATATATGCACTCCTATGTTCATTGCAGCATTATTTATAAAAACCAAGTTATGGAAACAACCTAAGTGTCCATCAATGGATGAATGGATAAAGAAAATGTGGTGTGTATACATATACAAAAGAATATTATCCAGTCATAAAAAGAAATAAAATCTTGTTATTTTCAACAACATAGATGGACCTTGAGGTCATTGTTTAAGGGAAATAAGTTAGACAAAGGCAGTACCACATGATACCACTTATACGTGGGATATTTAAAAAAAAATCAAACTGAAAAAAAAATTATTGACTAAGTAGAGGATACGAAATGAAATTGTTCTGTTGTTTCAGATTTCCAGAACAGACCTTAAATCAACATGTGTTAGACAATTTATTTATGTCTTGCTAAGGGAGTGTTAATCTAGCTGTGTGAGTTTTAGCTGTTCAGTCACTTTGAGGGTATGCAAGTCAGAAGGATTAATTTTTAAATATTGGGAGAGGTTTTCTTTATGGAGAGAGGTTTTTTAAGCCTATAATTACCTGAGTGTAACTATGTGCTAAATGCCCTGCCAAGGATACACTGTGTACGAACCTTTTTGACCCTCGTAAGAACCTGATAAAAAGGTCATTTGTTAGCCCCATTTTACAGATGACAAAACTAAGGCTAATCAAGAACTTCCCTAATGTGACAGTGAACTTAAGTGGAGAAGCCAGAATAGGAGGTCAGGCAGTCTGGTCTAACGTTGCAGTAAGCTATTACTGTTCCAGAAAACTTCTTTGGAGTTGTCAGAACTGCTGCCATCTGCCCCCCTCTCAATGGAATGCTTTCCTTTCACCTTAAGCCCAGTATAGAGGGCTTTGAGGGAACCATTCTGAGCGCTTGAACTGTGCCTTCTGGAAACTTGGAGATTCATGAGCTGGTAGCAGAATCACATTTGAAGATGAGAGACCAGAGAGCAGAACTTCCATTAATGGCAAAGGACAGGAGCACCTTTCCAACAGGATGCATGCCAGCCCCACAGAGGCCATCTTGGAAGGGCACCCAGGAAAAAAGCATTAGAGGACAAAGGCAGGGTGAAGATAGAGGGAAGCCCCCACTTTTGAGCTAGAGGTAGGGCTAAAGGGAACACGCTTTAAACTGAACTTGAAATTAGTTTTGATAAGCTAGAGCTATGCTGTTTAATTGGGTTATACAATAAACATTAAGAGTGACTCCAAAGGTCACGGGGTTTTTCTGAGGCCTCATTCAGAAGCAGGGAAAAACGAATCAACAGTGAGGCTGAGCAGAGCAGAGATGTGATGCTATTCTGCACATCATGGCTGAGATCACAATCATTTCCTCCTCAACAACTTTTACACCCTCCGTATTACTTCCAAAAGAAAGGCTACGTTCTGTAATGTGGCATCTGGGTTTTTTTGCCATTTGACCCTTATTCTATCCCTTTTACTTTCATCTCCCATCCAAAACCAAATCCAGTCATACTCCAAGGAGAGGCAGGAAACACAAGCATACCATTTCACGCCATTAGGACATCCACTGCTCATGTTAGTCACCCTGCCTAGCATGAACTTCACACAAGCCCACCCCTCAAATTTGACTCATTCTTTAAGGTTCAGCTGCTATCCCACCTATTCCATGAAGCCTTCAGGGATTCCCCCAAATAGAGTAGTCATAATTTCCTATCACACATCTATTATTTCATCCTCTTTTAAAATACATTAAAATCAGTGGCTTATATACCTTTGTCATCCACTAAACTGTAAATGAATTCCTTGAGGGCAGGACATTTTATCATTTTTAGTATTCCTTATAGTACTTAGCAAATGATATGTACACTAAAGGCTCATAAGTTATAACAGTAAAATTTAATGAGTATTGTAACCTGAGACCTTTCTCACCTTCAAAGCACTGTGAAAAATTCTCAGGACAATCTACACCATATGGATTTCCAAAGGAGCAATATCTATTAACCTATTTAATCCTCAGAAGAATCTGATGAGATGGGTTCCTTTTTAATCACATTTTACAGATGAGGAGACTAAGGCAAAACTAAGCACTTAACTAACATAACAGAGAGCCTGAGTGGAGAAGGATAGGCGATCAGGACTTACAAGGTCTTTGCTTGTAAAGGACACAATGATATCTGGAAACGGTCATATCAAAAAGCAATTTAGGAAATAAAGAGTTCTACATGTCCTACTTGTCCTTACATTTAAATATTAAGGAATTACAGCACTAGAATGTATGCATGTCAAACAAAAAAATAAGATTTAGCTATAAGTAGATACAGATTTCAAAACAGTGCACCATGAGCCCAACTAATAACACACAAAGGGCGTGTGTGTGTGTGTGTGTGTGTGTGTGTGTGTGTGTGTGTGTNGTGTGTGTGTGTGTGTGTGTGTGTGTGTGTGTGTGTGTGTGTGTATAAAGTGTATGTATTGGGCAAGTAGAACTTTTTGATGACTCATTTTGTAGAAATAAGAATTTATTTTGTGCTCTGCCAGATATTCAATTCAAGGCTCTGGAAGCAAACAGCAAGAGTAATCACGGATTGCTATCGGAAGCTAGCCAGCTATATTTACTAACATACAAAGAGAATTTTAAACACAGTTAAGATTGGGCAACCTTATAAAAACAAAAAAGGACTGGGGCTACTCAGCTTCTGCAGAATGTGAAAAAATATTCTGATTGTTATTATGTAAGATGATGGACAGGACTTATAATCAGGACTTATAATCACCTTCTGATTTACAGCATCTGTTATCAGACTCAGTCCAGTTGGACAGGCAGGTACACTGGCTAGTATCAAGGTCCCACTGAGAATTATTATTACTGATGTGGCACAGCAGGCAGCTCAGGCTGTGGAAATAGGTTGAACAAGCTGCATAGAGACAAAGAAAAAGCACCCTCCCTCAATCACTAAATTGAGCATAGGCTGCTACGGCACTTGACATTTCAACCAGACTCTTGGCTGTATCAGTCACTCTTTTGAAACCTACAAATGTAAGGCCAAAATGGGAGCAACCTTCAAAGTTTCTGACTATTCAGTTTTTCAGTGTAATCTTAATTGTCTCTACTTTCTTTAATTTTTACACCAGGCAACTACAATATTTAATATTAACAACTACTGTCTTAATTTATGGAAATGTAGTGTTTGGATGAACTTGACTGATTATCTAGTCCTCAACTGATAATTACATACAAGTTACCTTACAAGTTAATCAATTCTTCCTAGATTCAGTTTCCTCATTCATAAAATGGGGAAAACCCAACTTAATTAGTTGTTCTAAAGATCAGATGAGAGAATTGATAAAAAAAACACATAGCACAGTGAACACAAAATAGGCACTCAATCACTCTGTTCACATTGGCTTTGAATACCATATTATTATTATACAGCATATGCCTCTATTTACCATGTAGTATTATATACTACACATTGAATTATATATATTATGTAAATATTATGAATTATCTAATGAAACTCCTTCCTTTAAGTTACAGAAATTAAGAGCCAGAGACACTTACTCACTTTTCTAAAGTGGCTCTGTTATATTTAAAAGAAAAGATTGCATGCATTGGAGGTGAGTACAGAAATAAATAAATCTAGAATCTTGACAGGAAGCTAAAGAATCATAAGAACATCATCGTTGTCTGGTGTTGTTCATCTTCTAATTTCAGAAATGGAATAGAGACCAGTGAGGCTGTGGTGCTGGACATATCACTACATCTTTTCATCTTGGTTTGTTACTGATCTCATCTTAAAAGTCCTGACAATTCACTTAAGTTCAGTGTAGGCTACTGAACATTTTTTCCAGTACTATAAACTCTCTTGTTTCGTGTGTCTTTTATTTACTTGGTGGATTATTTCTTTGAAACTTTAATCCCAAACTTCTTTACCAAATTGTCAAGAATGTTATTTAATTGAATCTAGCATATCTTTAATGAACACCCTTTGCATATGAAGAGCAGGGGAGTAAAAAGAACAAATGATAGCTTTAATCATATACAAACAGGCAATTATAATACAATATGCTGGGCTGGCCGAGTGGCGCGATGGTTAAGAACTGGCTTGGGACGCCAGAGGACCCCGGTTCGGATCCCACATATGAGGGCCAGTGACACTGCCCTCTACAGCTAAGATGCTGAACAACAGCTCAACCTGGATCTGGGCTGCCATGAGTTGCCGGCGATGGCATAGGCTGCAGCCCCTGTGGCAGTGGGTTGCCATGGGCTACTGTATGTAGCCAGCAGCCAGCATGAGCAGCCAGCAGCTAAGGTGAGCGGCCGTCCAGAAGCCAGCGACTGATCTGCCTCACCCAGGAAGAGTGCAATGATGGTGCCAACTTGGGCCAGTGAAGCAACGTCCTCCACAACTAGACTGAAGAACAAAACGACAGCAACTTGTCTGTTCCCCTTCCCCCAATTCCCCAGCGCTGTTCCCATCCCCCCAAATCCCCAATAAAAATCTTAAAAAGAAAAATACAATATGCTGTGAAGGAAAGGGATTTAGTATTTTTTGTTTGTTTGTTAGTTTATATATACTGGGGGGAAAAATCCCTGAAGAATTTTAAAAGGCAATAAAAATGGAGAAAAAAAATTATTAGTTGTAAGGGTAAGAAAAAATGGCACCACGTTTTAAAATTTCATGGTGCTTGGGGAATGGCTAAAGTATATGTGGTATGTGTAAGACTAGTCAACATGATGTTAGGGAATGGTAAAATAATGGGCCTTTAGTATCCAGAACTCTTCATGGAATTAAAGCATTATGGGTTCCTGAAGGTTATAAAGTAGTAACAGGATTGATTATTTTTACAAATTTAACTGAGGCGTCATACAAGGTCATAAGCACAGGGGAAAGAGCAGCCCTTCGGCCCCCTTCAATGGGTATGTGCCAAAAACAAATGACAGCTAATTTGAATATCAACTTTTTGAAAACACAAGAAGACAAATATCTTGCAGACCAGATCCACAACTTTTCAACTTAGTGGCTCTGTATTATGGCACCATGACTCCCTTCTGTTTCCACGGATAAGGGGGATATGAACTCAATGGTAATGACATAACCATCAGTCCTCAACCATATCCCTTTTTAAAAACTGAATTTTCACAATAGCTTTTTGAAAGGACTGTCACTTCTTCAGTGTCGCCTCTATGTTGCACTTTCCTGTGGGAGCTGACATTTTGCTGATACTTCATCAGGCCGGACTGCCTGCTGAGAACCAGATTGGTAAGGGATATGCATCTCACTGCTGGAAAAGGATGGAAGAAGTATTATTTAAATACAATTTATTTTACAACAACTTTAAAAATCAGATTTAGGGTTGCTTCAGAGAGGTTGGAAACACAGTATTGCATCTCACCTCTTTGTGCTTAGTGACATGCTTAAAACATTTAATTGTTCTTCAAATAGTTTTTTTCATTTTATTTTGTTTTACATGTACTCATTTTTTCTGCCTTAGATAACTTCTTTTTTACATCAGCATGTCATAAAGGAAATACCAGCCCTGATTTATGGTAGGTGTGTTACAGATAGTTGGTTCCCCTAGATCTAGTCAATACACCAACCACATGAATTCTAGAGAAAAGGAGTGAGGGGGCTGTGTGTACACATAAAGCAAGCCAACATATTTTTTTTTGAATCTTGAATCAGTTCAGCCAAACAACTGATTTTTGTTTTAAAAATAAAATAGGCAAACTAAATTGCAAAATTTTTTGTTGGTTGGAACTATTTTTTGAATAATTTAATTCAACCCAAATGGTCAAATTAGTTTTCTGTTTAAAAAAAAAACAAACTAAAATGGACACCTGAAAAGTATTCATTCCTTAATATTAAAAGAGAAAATAAAATTAAGAAATCATTCTTTGTGTTCAAAATACAATATTTGCCAGCTTGTGGTATACTGGAGCTGTTACTAACAGCTCGGAAAAGCCAATTGTTAAATTTTCAGAAATGTTTGCCAGCCAGTTGACATCACATTGGTTGCCTGAAATGTTCCATGGTGGGACTATTACAGTGTGGAAATTGGCAAATGCTACAAACCAGGGTTTTTATATTTCAGAGAACCAGTTAGTAAACGTTTACCAGCTTACCTCCACAGAAGGTCTACACCTGTGTTCAGTATGGTTTTCATGATGTTTAATGATGTTTGATCATCATCATTTCATTATGATACACCATTTCATGATGCTTGATCATATGATGTTTAAAGAATAAATTGTATTTGGAATTAGTATTTCCCTCCTAGTTTCTTCTCTCCCATTTTCTCTTATTTTCCTTCCTTCAGGAGTGGAGGGGCTTATTTTGTAAATAAAAACAAAAAAACTATATATATATATATATATATATATG
>NW_017731433.1:1837202-1931017 GCF_001890085.2 Hipposideros armiger | reverse complement strand
TTTCTGTTTCCTTTCTTTCTTTTTTTTGTTTTCTTTTTCTTTCTTTCTTTTTTTTTTTTTTTTACAAATTGAAGGTTTGTGGCAGCCCTGTGTCAAGCAAGTCTATAGGTACCATTTTCCAACAGGCTCAGGTGATGGTTAGCATTTTTTAACAATAAAGTGTTTTTAAATTAAGGTATGTACATTTTTTTAGACATAATGCCATTGCACACTTAATAGACTACAGTATAGTGTAAACATAACTTTTATATGCACTGGGAAACCAAAACTATTGTGTGACTTGCTTTATTGAGAAATTGGCTTTATTGCGGTGGTCTGAAGCTGAACCTGTGATATCTCCAGTGTATGCTTGCACTACATTTTCTTAGGGTTTTGTTTTGTTTTGTTTTGTTTTGTTTTGTTTTAAGAGTTTTAGTGGTGCTGCCAAGCAATGTTCAATATTCACATAATGTGAAACAGAAGAAAACAGTCTTACATTTAAAAAGCAACCAGTTCAATTGGCTGAAGGAAAACATCTTCACTGTTTAGGAACAGATAAGTCTACCAGACAGTATGTTGAGAACAGACCACTACCTTACTTGAATATTTAGTCAATAAATGATCTGAAGATGATATATTATTCTCCCTGAATGTTAAGGGGGAAAATGGTAAAGTAGTAAATATAGGAAAGATGAAAACGTATAAAGGGGAAAAAATTATCACCCATAGTCCAACCATCTCTAGATGGTCACTGTTAACAGCTACAGTCCTTTCTATGACAATTTTCGATATGCACACATGGGTACATGTTCTTACAAACTGGATCATTCTTTATATACATCATTTAATGCCAATTTAATGTCGATTCTCTTGACATTACACATTCTTCAAAAACATACATCTTAATCACCTCAGAATAGTCTACTGATGTGTTACAGAATTTGTTTAATCATTCTCCTACTGGTAGATATTTAGTTTTCTTTTATTTTGTATTTTATTATTATAAATAATGCTGGGTTAAAGACAAGCTGGGACCACTTCTCAAATTACTTGGTAAAATGACTGATATATAATATAAGCCTAAACTGCCCTTGCCAGAGATGGTATGTTTTTATGGAAGGTGTGAGAGTGTCTGTGAAGCCACAGCCACCTACCTGCAATGCTGTTTAGGGAATGGGGAAAAAAATACAACATATCACAATCCAGAGAGTTTTCCAACACAGTGAAATAAAATCCTTTTTTAAAAAACAAAAAAACAAAAACAAAAGCAAAAACACCCTTTTTAATTTCCCCAAGTATTGTGTTTATAACTTCTAAAAATTGGAATTTATATAAAGCTAACATCTTTAGAAATAGCTTTTTGGTCTCTCCTGCCTCTAAAACATATCACTTTGTATAGCCTATAAATATTTTTACAGTTCATTATGCAGAGTAACTAGGTTTTAAAATTCTGTAAGCATGATAACAGGATATTTAGAGACATGTATGCTTTTCTTCAAACATAAGCCCCTTTTTAAATGCCACACATTCTTTGTGAAGTATGCATGAAGCATTTTTAATGGGTCCCATCCTTTGGTTCCATTCATTTTATGAAATATCTTGTTATGATAATTATATAATTTGTGTTTGTGCCTGTGTGTACAAAATCAGATAACATAGCATATAATGTAAAAATTGAACTGGACTAGGAGTTGGGGAAAATTTTTGCCTATTCAATTCAGTACATTATCTCATATATCAGGTTGCCAACAAAATTAAGATACTATTACTCATCAACAAAACTCTCTCAAGACTATCATGATAGGGTCTCCTGGGGTTTGAAATCCTAGAATGGAAGAGAGTTGTACCATAATTATTAAATGAGTATTTTAAAGAATGAGCAGTTTATTGCTCTTTTCACTTGGTTTTCAATAGTCTATTTATATCACCTTGACAATAGGAAGAGTATAAACTTTGTCACTATCTGCTTAATAATTATTCCATTAGTTGAGTTAAACAAAAGAAAATGTCACTTCACTGTGGAAATAGCAAGTAACTATCCATGAATATGTAAATTCTTACCTTTAAGCTTTTTTTTTTTAAAGCAAACAAGTAGGTTAGTGATAGCCAACTACCCTACCAGCACACTTTTATACTGTTCGAAATGCTTATCAACAATGCCAGAATGACAGTCCTAAAATAAAAACTACCTAGTTATATCCAGAAAAATCGTCAGTAATAGACTTTGTCCTATTACTCTTGCTTGAGGGTTATCCTTAGGGGCAGTAATGCATTCCCCAAATGATCAGATGATTAGCTAAGTGCTAAATACTATCCTGGTGTTACATTTTCTATTTACGTATAAGTTTCTGGTTTTATTTCCTTGCTGGTTTATAAAAAGTACTACGCATGGAAAGCTAATTCAGATCACTATTCACAGCTCATAAAAATCACAGATCATCACAAACAACAAATTTTTGATAACATACATTAGACATCTTTAAAATAGCAATGTAAAAATAATATTGTAATAACTACGTATGGTATCAGATCGGTACTAGACTTATTGGGGTGATCACTTTCATAAGGTTTATAAATGTCTATTGTATGTCAACTATAATTGAAAAAAATTTTTAAATGTTATATAAAATCTGCTATCATTATCATCCAGCCCACAGCTTTCCTCGAGTCCTCAAGTTACTCTGACCCAGTGTGGATAGAGTACAGAAGGTAATACAAGCAGGATTAACAGAGGTTATGTAAGAATCACAAGCAGAACAGCAGATAGCAGAGTAGTAGTTCTACTGGCTCTTTGAAACAGATTCATTTTAACTAATCGCTTTTTTATCAGTCTATGGTCTGCTCCCACTGTGACAAGAATGATAAGTACAGTTTATTAGATTCTTTAGAGTACCTTTCAGTATAACTTTAAATACTATAGTAGATTGGTTCCAAAGATGGCCATAACCATATCTCCCAGCTGGCAGGTTTTCTGCAATGAGATTTTGTTACTCCTCTCATCAGGAAGTAGCATCTCTTTTTCCTCCCCTTGAATCTGGTTGGCCGTATGACTTGCTTTAACCAATAGAATGTGGTGGAAGTGATGATGTGTGGCTCCTGAAGCTAGCCTTTTTGACCCATTATAGCTTCCGCTTTCAACACATTTGGGACACTCCTTCTTGGACTGTTGTCTTGATAACTGTCATGCTCTGAGGAGCCCAAACTAACCTTGTGGAAATGCAATGTACAGGGAAGGCAAGGTTCCCTGGCTGAGAAGCCCAGTAGAGCCCATTTCCCAAATGATCTCCTGGCTGGAAGCTGCCACAAGTAACAGCAGGTGAGACCAAGAGAAGCCTCTCATCAACCCACGGGATCAAAAGAATAAATCATTGTTTTAAGTCACGGAACATTGGAATGGTTTGTTATACAACAATGGGTAATTGAAAGGTGTACACTAATATAATGTCTCTTAGAGCAGTTAGAAAAACAAGCATTTATAAAGCTAACCACTTCATTGACTTTGTTGGTTACCTTGTCTAGGTTAATGACTTACGTTTGGTACAGGCTTTTCCTGTGTAACCAGGGGGACAGTCACAGCCTCCAGTTTTTTTGTTGCACTGACCTCCATTTTCACAGGGTCCACAGGAGAACTGGCACTCTGGTCCCCAGAGGCCATCAGGGCAGACTTGCAAAATAAAAAGAGAAAGAAAGGAGCTAAGATGTGTAATAAATCTCCAGTTGGTCCCAGCTTTCCGCTTGACTGAGTTGGAAAAGTGTGTGAGTGTGAGTGTGTGTGTGTGTGTGTGTGTGTGTGTGTGGTGTGCACATGTGTACCACTGAGCTGCAGAGAAAGAAACATGTGAGTAGCCTCCAAGGATTTATAGCACTTCCAAAAATATTCCCTGAAGAAATCAACATGATGTTGTATCTTGTCACTTTGGAAACACAGATACAGAGGTTGGCTTTTTGCTGAAAATATGGTTGTTCAGACAGTAACAATGGAAGCAATTTAGATGTATGTCTTAGGAGGCAGTTGCACAGAACAAAACCTGAAAATGAGATGTAATTTGTAAAGGAAGCTTAGGAGGCGCGGTGCTTGGGAAGCTGTCCCCAAATGGTTGCCTGAATCCTGTTCTCCTAGTCTTTGCTTCTTTTGTAGCCAGAATAATCACTCCAGAGGTTTGTAATTTGTGTATTTTATAAGAGCATTCAATGTAGAGAGTGGAGGAAGAGGAACTGTGTGCTGCTTTGTTGGATGGAAATGGAAAACGATAGCTGATGCTGTAGGGACCACTAAGTGCTCGGTTAGAGATTTCAGCCCCTGTCCCGCCAGTGAAGCCACTGGAATTAGAAACCCGGTGGAAAGGGTTTTTTTCACACAGGAAAACAGTGGAACTTTCCTAAACATAGGACAATTGTGGAAAGTTACCTCAAACCAGATTGGGCTGTGGAGTATCTTCTCGTCCTGGGCAGAATTTCACTGAAGAACAGAATTATTAAATTTTCTGGGATGTTTATATCATTCCTGGCTCTTATCTGTTGATCACTTACTCTGTGCCAAGCACTTTACCTAAGCGAACTCACATTTTCATAAAAAATTACTATATGACATGAGCAACTTCATCTCCATTTTACATCAGAAACTGAGGCTTAGAGAGGTTAAGTGACTTATTCTGGGTCACACAGCTAATAAGGAGCAAAGTTAGGATCTGTACCCGGATCTCCTGACCTCTAACACTGGTACTCTCAGGCACTCCACCAAACTTATGCTAAATACTAGGTACTCTGCACCTTTCAAGTCAATTAACCTGCTCTTAGAGACCCACCAGAGTTCAAAATGTGAAGTTCATCCAATGTGGAACTACTGTAACAAAAATCTGTCCTTATTATGATGACACAAGGGTTGATTAGGCCTCCTTAGATGAACTCAAGTGGACAGAGCCTTGTACACGCAGAGGTCTGCCTGCAGCTGGGGTCCAAAATACCCCAGGCTACAAACTAATCAAAACAAAAACCACCGGCTGTTTTTCTTATCCTCACTCTCTCTTTTGCTATTGCATAGATTAGTGTGGAAACCAGCTCTTCTACTCTTAAAAGTTATTGCTGATGGGCTAAATAAGTCCTGGTGCTAATTGTCGAGAGCAGTGTTCATTAGTGCCATTGAAACAATTTGCGGTCTTTAATTAACTATTCATCTGCAATCTAGATCCAGGTTTAGAGTTAAGATTTTTAAAGATATGTCGGGCTCTAGGAGCACTTGGGCTACTTCACTTCTTTCAAAAAGAGAAATAAAAACAAGCCTGATTTTCATCGCGCACAGCTCTTGGAGAGCTCTTTTTCCCTTGATTCCAGCTGCCAATCATGGCGATCCCATTCACCCACTCCGGTGTGATTCATAATTTCATTTTGTGGTTAGACAAAAATATCAGAATTGAATAAAGTTATCTGATTGAAAAATAATATGTTTTCCAGAGATTATGGTGACCTCTCTATTTTGCTGATTTACATATACTTTCAACTCATTTTCCTTCACAGTGGGAATCTCAAGCATTTTCCAATATAGTACATTCAGCCACCGCTTTAAGAAAATGTTATCAGAATAAATTAAATTTACCCAGGTGTGTGTATATGGGATTGTCTCTTCATTTGTTGACTTTCAGGGCATCACATCTCTAGTGGGGAAATGAATAAGGGGTCCAATCTTAGCCTTAAAAATCGTTTGAAGCAGAAGGAGGTTTAGAGATTGGCATGCGACCCATTCTCATACCATATAAAATACATTTGTGTAATGTCAGCCTTCGGTTTCCCCAAGCTCTTTACCCATTGCTTAGAAAGTCACAATCTGGCTCCCTAAATAGTCCTCTCTCCACGGAATCTAGTAGGACATTGGTGCTCACAGACTCCTGTTCCATAGCCACAGGACAACCTGGAAGACTCTTACTCCCTTTCATTCAGCTCTGATGAGCCCTGCAGACTCTTGAAGATGATAATGCAAACAGCAACATGTAATACACGAGGGCCAAAGACAGCCCTCAAATCCAGGGCCTGTCTCTGTGAGCAGTCCCAACCGTATGACGGCTTCCTTTCAAATCTCTCAAACCTCCTGATTTTACACAAGATTGCCCTTTGGATCACTGCAAAGCCAAAAAAGTTCACTTGTTATTAGTTATGATAATTTTATTTGTTTATATGTTCGGTCTTGCTAGATATTAAAAAGAAAAAAAAACACTGTGATAATTTCCCCTGAATAAAATAGTAAAAAGTGCCTAATTCATAATATACAATAACATGAAAAAATGTATAAAGAACAAAAAGAGTTGCATTTATGTATTCATTTAAGAACAAACTTATTGAGAAACTCCTGTATGTAGGATTATTCTAGGATTTGGGGGGATACTTTGGTGAACAAAGTGAACAGATATCTTTCCCCCATGGAGCTTAGCTTCTATCAGGAAAGACATGTCTATAAATATTTGACATGATAATAATTAGAGTATATGGTATGTTAGAAGATGGTGTGCACTTTGGGGAAAAAGTTCAAGAAGACTTGAAAGTTGAAATTTTAAGTTGTGTAATACTGACAAGTTTCAGTGAAAAGTTGGATTAAGGCTTTTTAAAAGTGTCAAAGACCCACATAGATATCTGGGGAAAAGATGTCCGTGAGTCCACCAAGGAGAGACAGCCATTACTAGCATCTTGGAAAACCGTTCTCCAAATTTTATATCTACCTACACACACACACACACACACACACACACACACATATGTGACATATTATGCTTTACATAAACTTTTATATTTATAGGTTTATAAAAAAATTATGTAACATTTAGAAATTGGAGAAAGGGCCATACTGATAACAATATTTGAGCTTTCCAAAATTTTTCTATGGTTAAAATCTTTGAATTGTATTTGTTTGAATGATCTGTCTTTAGAGATAAAGAAAATGCTTTTGTAACTCTGAAAGCTAACAGTGCCCTTGGTTGATTCGGTCAAATCAAAGAAGTGATGGGCCAGCTTTAGTCTTCTGGGGACAAGATTCTCTGCAATGTGATCTTTCTTCCCTTGCTCAAGCCAGCAAGGGGGTAGGTTACCAGCAGAGACCTAGATGACAAGGTTAAATAACTTTATTGCCCTGTGTCTCAGTTTCCTCACCTGCAAATAGGGGATTAATAAAGCTTATCCATCTCCTGAGGACACTGGTGGATTAAATAATTAATGATCAGATGGTGCTGAACAAAGGCTGAACATTGTTATTAGAGAAGAAAGAAAATTTATCATCAAGTTGTACCTTTCTGGCATCGGTTGCCTTGGTAACCAGATTTGCAGGTGCAACTGCCATTTTTGACGCTGCATTCTAGGGTGTTCTCCTCCACACACTGACATTCGGAAGAGCAGCCAGCCCCATAGGCCCCCTTGGGACAGTCTGAAAGCAGATTGAGGCAAACTCATCAGCTGAAAACCACGCTTTGTGGGGTTTTTTTTGTTTTTTTCCCCCACATTGTTAGCGCACAGGCATGTAGAACTGCCGGGCCTGATTATGGGGAAAACAAGGGGATCATCTTGACTGCCAAAAAACCAACAAACAAAAAAATCAGGAAAACAAATGTCTTTCAAATCAGGCAATTCATTTGCTTTTTGGCAACTTGATGTGAACAGCGAAGACTAAAGTATTTAAAAGGCTTTGGTGCTTCCAGGCGAGAAATCGCTTCTCCATGAGCTCCATTGATGCCTGTAGGTAATAGTGTCTGAGGACTGCGCGAACCCTGCCAGGCCCCATACTCATCCTGCCACAGCATGGAAACACGGACAAGCACTGATGTGAAGGCTCACCATTGTTTTCCTTCCCTTTCATTATATGGCAATTGGAAATAATTTTACATCACAGAGATCGCACAGAACTTTCCTCAGGACAGCAGCATTATCTTGGCCACATCTTTGGCAAATGGAGCTTGCCTTCCCTTCATTATTTTCCTCATGCCTTTGAGTGTCAGGAAGGGTAGTCAGCACAGGAATTCTAATCTGAAAAAGCCCCACCTTTGCATTCAGGGAAACCTACCCTTAGTTTTCTCTTTTGGGAGTTACTTGTGGTCGTCCAATTCCCTTTCCAAAATATACTTCTGACAATTTTTTCTCCCCCTTACCAATGCCCAAGGGACTTATCAAATGGAAGATCCTTCAAATGCCCTCCGGGCTCACAGTAATTGTATTTCTAGGCTTTGCCGAGAAAGCTGCTGTTAGAGAACAAAATAAGCCATTTGACTTTCTGGTGAATAGAAAGTATTAGCGTCTGCTAATATCTGCGATTATTAGCAGAGATCATTTAAAGTGGTGGTTACGACACCCTCATGTAGGGATTCTTGTCCCTGCCAGGGATAGACAGATTATCCCTAAAGCAGAACATAATTGTGAACAGCGCCCCTGTTCACTGTTAATGTTATCCAATTTGGATGAGAAATTTTCCTATCCCTTGTTTACCTTCCCTATGGATCCCAAGTTTTGAGTCCTTTCCCAGGCCCACTAAGCCCCGAGGTGTCTCGGGGACATTATCTTCCTTGATATGAGCCTCCTCTTGTTCACTCAAGTACACTCACTTTCTTGGGTTGACTTCCATGCCCTCACTCTTTCTGGTTCAGCATGTAGATCAGTGGTTCAGAAGAGAACTCAGGCAAACTGGGATGCTTAAATGTGACAATTGGGTATATTAAGGACATATAACTGTGGATATATGCTTAGGAATAAAAATTTAAAAAAAAAAGGAAAAGTGGAAAAAGTAACCTCTTTTGTCAAGCCAGTGTCTACTCAGGGTTTGTTATCCATTAAAATGTGTCCTTCTAAAATTCAAATGTTGAAGCCTCCCCCCGACTCCACCCCCTGGTCCCAATAGCTCAGAATGTGACCTTATTTAGAAATTGTGCTGTTGTCCATGGAATTAGTTAAAATGAGGTCATACTGGAGAAGGATGGGCCTCTAATTGGATATGACTGGTGCCTTTATAAAGAGGGGAAATTTGGACACAAAGACACACAGAGAGAATGCCATGTGAAGACTGGAGTCATGCTGTCACAAGCCCGAACGACCAGAAGCTGGGAGTGAGCCTGGGACTGGTCCTTCCTAGTACCTTCAGAGGGAGCACAGCCTGCTATCACCTTGATTCCAGAATTCTAGCCTCCAGGACTGTGAGGCAATAGATTTCTGTTACTTAAGGCACTTGGTCCGCGACACTTTTTAATGACAGCTCTAGAAAACTAATATAGGCTTGCAAACTCAAGCTCCTCAGAGCCAGGCAAGTAGCATTAAAACATGAAGCCTCAAATCTAAGCAATTAGAGTCATGAAGAACTGTAATGTGTATATTTTATTCTAAAGATGTTCACATTCAAAATGCTGTCATCACCACCACCACCACCTGCTCTTTAAATATTTGACCAGATGAGTTATGATTTAAGTGTTTTTTACAAAACATCTGGTATTGCCTTATAAAATATTCAAAAGTTATTACTAAAAAATAGGGTGTATCTTGTTACCCTAGAGGAACAATAGTAGAAATGATGCTGTCTTTGTTTCTAGGTGAGTTTTCTTTTCTTGGCATGTTCTAAGGGGTATAGGATGTTCTAGAACCCACCATCTGCACCTGCATTGTTCACATTCATCCATGCCTCCTCCCCTTCTCTTCCACATTGCTTACCCAAGCCTAACCTTTCCTCATGACCCAGGTTCAACTTTCCATGATGCCTGCACTGGCTCTGTTTTTGGAGTAATCACAATTTACTCTGTTTTCTAGGGGTATTCCTTTCATAAAACAGACAAGATCTATGGACATTCAACTAAAAATGCAATATAAAACTCTGAAAAGTCTCTGCTATTAAGAAATGGGTTGCTG
The DNA here is from genome assembly GCF_001890085.2 of Hipposideros armiger. Classification (NCBI taxonomy): domain Eukaryota; kingdom Metazoa; phylum Chordata; class Mammalia; order Chiroptera; family Hipposideridae; genus Hipposideros; species Hipposideros armiger. The sequence goes on along the minus strand of NW_017731433.1, from coordinate 1,921,177 downwards.
TATTACAGGGGTTCACTCAGGAAGGATTTTCAGAGGAGGACACATGGAACAGAAGAGGACCAGGGTGGAGATTGTTTCAGGCTCACAGGTGCTTGCAGACAGCTTCACGACAGAATGGTGGGCATCCAGAGATGTCCCACTGGGAGATATCCAAAAAGTTACTGATGGGCTGAATAATTTATTGGGGATTGTGTTTTCTGACATCTTTTGCAAAATGTGATTGATGGTCAAAATGCAAAATGAAGAGCCAGTTTTAGAAGTTTTAGGGAATGATCCTGCTATGTACAAGAATTCCGAAATAAAATAGACTTGTTTTGGGCTTTTGATATTCAAGTCCCATCAAGTGTCAAATCTCCTTTTAAAACCTCTCTCATTAGTTAAGATAAGCACTAACTATAAAAAAAGGCAAAGCATTCAGAAATATTTTTCTTTCATTCATCAAAATCTTGATTCTATAATTTAAGGAGGCTAAAAAAAAGACTAGAACATACATCATCATATATATGATATGGCTATATAAAATATATTATGGCTTTTACTCTCTTCCTTTGTCTAACACATTTTTGGTACTTTTCTGAGTGTCCTTGATCACACAGAAAGCAAATTTAGTGCCTGTGACTTACTCAGATGACAAAACCTTCCATAGCGCCCTGGCTCACACACACAGGCGCCATATACCCCGTGGCAATGGCCATTGTTGGCACAGTTACATTTCCTTTTGCAGTTCTTTCCAAAGAATCCTTTTGGGCATCCTAGAGGGCGGAAGAACAAACAAAGCAAATATTAACCCACATGCAAAACTTCCTAGAGCTGTTGTTATATGAAATAAGGATCTTGCAAAAGGTAAGGTATTTCCAATCTGATTGGACTGAGGCAAGGGAAATCTTCTAAAAACCACAAATATGATTTTATAACCTCTCTACAATGCCATTGCTGTCAGGTTAAACCTCCAAACTTCCCAAGACCTATGAGCTTCTGCACTGGTGGACCTCATGTGGTACTGATATCTCCCTGACTGACTTTTGTTACTTTTGCTCCGCCAGGTGACCTTCTCCTTGTTCCTGTAATGCACTTTCCTCTTACCCATTTCGGAGCCTGGCAACATGCGGCCTCCTCAGTCTGGAATGCACTTCCCTCACATGTCCCCTGTCTTATGTCTTCTCATTTTGCAAGCTTCTGCTTAAGTGTTACTTTTCTAAAAATTGCTCTGGCTCTCACAGCCTGTATTTTCCTCATGGTCTGACCACCAATCACACATTAATATTTAATTTGTAATACCTACTAACATTTGTAACCTATGCCTGCTTTGAACAAGACTGAAAGTTCCACATGAAAGGGTCATTTTTAGCTATTTAATTTTTTTTGTTACCATATCATAATGCCTGACAGTACCATGCAAACACTTAATATGCATATTTTGAATAAATGAATAAATATTATCCAGGGGAATACATAACTAGGATGCCAGCAGGAGCCTTCTTGCACCTCTCAGAGAATGAAGTAAACTTGGTTTCTCTCTCTGCAGTTCCGTGAAATGTAAGAATCTAATAAACGCCCCATGATTTTTGGCAATGCTTGAAGACTTATACCTCCATTGACTCTCTGCCTTCAGTTCTGGGGCCTGTATAAGTGATTTTATTTTGTGCTTTATCAACCCCTTCACTGGATTCCATGAAAATCCCCCACACAGCATTCACTGGTATTTTGTGAGTTTTTCATCCATCATTTCTCTTCTCTTTTCCTCTCTCCCGCCTCTCCTTTTTTTCTCTGATTTTCATCTCACTTCCTTTCTGGTTTGCCCTAGGAGCAACATTTTTTTTTATTCTTCATTTTATTAGAGCAAATAAATTTCCTCCAGCTCTATATCCAAACCTGCACATACAAATTCAACTTTTTGCTCAGCAGAAGAAAAAGGCTTTTTCTATATCAGGATTCACCCTGATCACAGTTGGAGATTTAAGTATCACTTATTTTGTTCTATAACACACATCATCAGTTAAACAACTGTACTCTGTATATATACAGAAACAGCCTTTTACTTCATCAGAAAAAGGCTACCTTGAAAAATACAGAAGCAACTTTCTCTTAGTTTATTTCTCATTAGAGACTTCTAGACCTTAAAGAGTTGTTTCTGACCAGCACCAGACATTCCTACCATGTTCACAGGTTTTTCCATGCACCCCTGGGGGGCACTGGCAGTGCCCAGTCAGAGGATCACAGGTGCCTCCGTTCCGACAATCACAGATGCTTCCACACTCTTTCCCACTGGTCTCTGGAGAACAAGCTATGAAGAAAATGGAGAAGTTGAGCATGCAATGTAACATACTCATTGTGATACAAATGGAGGAAAAAAAAATCTTGTCTTCCTATTAGAATGGATATGGAGTAACTAAAATCTCTGTAATTTGTAGACCCAGGAAGTGCCTCGGCATGCTCCTAGTTTGGATGGCATAATCATTCCTGGGGGATTACTGATACAGCTAGTTAAAATGACGGCTGAGGAACTGCTAAGAAGGTTTTCATGAAAAATTGATCTTGCTCCACAAACTCTAACCCTCTCATTTTTAAAGTTTCGATATCTTTGCTGCATAACTCTAACCAACCTTAATGAGAAACAAACTGCATCTTTTATTTGGAAAAATATAAGAAAATGTAGGGGGGAAATGGCACATATTTTTAACCAGGAATGAATGCAACTAAAGCTGTCTTGAGGGTCCCAAGGTATTTTTGCATTGTCAAAGAATGATGAAGTCAAGCAAGCAACTGTTTTGTTGGTTTTGGGGGAATGCATAGTATTCCAATAATAAAAATAAGTTGGGAAAATGTCTGTCTTAATTTTAACTTGGGTAAATACAGTTGTTGAGAAAATTTCAGTAAGCATTTTGACATTTTATCAATAGGCTAAATATTATAAAACTACATTTATATAACTGCCTTTACCCACCCATCCACACCATTCTAGATACTTATATGGAAAATTGGCTTCTTATTCACTTTTTTCTTTGCTTTTAAGCCCTAGGCTACTATAAAAAGGAAAGGGAAAGGAAAGAGGAAAACAAAAGGAATAAGAGAGAAACAAACTGACAACAAATATTGATTTATGCCTACATTCTTTGAATTCTTACAGCAACTATAGAGAGGTTAATTTTTAAAAATATATTTGGAAACTAAAGCCAAGGAGGTTTAACTAGCTTGCAGAGTGTCTGGATTATATCAAGTCATCAAACCAACGCTACTACCTGGCACTCCCTCAACAAAGAAGAATATAATATCACATAGTACAAGGATTTGCTAAATACTTCATTAGCATCAAACAGCACAATTACCCTGGGGAAGCAAATCTGAAAACAAATATGCCCCAAAGCATAGCTGGATGATTTGGAAGGAGTCATGAATCCTCTGCTTCTTACATAACCCATTCATTTGTCATATGAAAGTACTCTTATGCTCCCTTTCTATTGGGTAGAGTCTCACAATAAGAAATGACATAGACAATATGAAATCTCTTCAAAGTAAATGGAATTCTGAAACGTGCTATTAAAATTAATATGTGATGATTTAAAAATTGTTTCATTATAATTACTTGGAAAAATTCCTAAGACACCAAAGCAGATATCTTCATCATAGACCAATAAACATATTGGGCTAGAAGATGTACTCAGTGAGAAAACTTACTTTCCAGATCTCTGCAGAATGTTCTTCTTTTTTTTAATTTCCCTTGCTGCATTTGAGGAGCTGGTACTTTTCAAAATAAGGGTAATGAATGATTGGTCACTTTCATTTATTGCAGTTTATAGGAATTTTTAAGAAAATGTTCTCCCTCCGTCTTTTAGTTAAAGAATTAGTGAGCATTTTTTTTTCCATTTGCATTGCTCTGTTTTCATTTTGGTAAAAAGAAAAAAAAAGAAAGACACGGAGGAAATGTAAAAAAGATACAATTTTCTGCTTTCAGGAATAGACTCTCCTGTATAGGGCCATGTGAACACTTAAAACATCCTCAAGGTTTTCTAAAACCAAAAAAGGGGTCATCATATCTTTATTTATCAGCAAGCTGATTTTTTTTTAAAGATTTTTATTGGGGAATTGGGGGGATGGGAACAGTGCTGGGGAATTGGGGGAAGGGGAACAGACAAGTTGCAGTGCCACTGGCCCTCATATGTGGGATCCGAACCGGGGCCCTCTGGCGTCCCAAGCCAGTTCTTAACCATCGCGCCACTCGGCCGGCCCCAGCAAGCTGATTTTCAATGTTTCCAGATTAATTTTGTATCACACATGTTTTATTCTAATGTATTTGAGATAGATTTTTAGTTTCATTTCTCATGCTGCCATCTTAGAAATGAAGGGTTTGGAAATTGCATATTTACCAACAAAACTTACAATATAAGGTAAATATTTGCTTCCTAATAGCTGTGCAATAACATTTATTGATCCCAGTTTTATACAGTTGCAGTTTAATGTCAAGTTGTAGATCAATATAGCTGGGTGCTTCAATACCACATTGTCTTCATTTGCTCATTCATGTACTAGATGCCTCCAGTTTGGAGAAACATGAATAGGACCTGGCCATGAGCTTTCAGCTGAGTAAGGCAGATAGAACAGAAGCGTAGCTGACAATATCCCATGTGGAAAGAGAGAGAGTGACTTTAAATTCACTGAAGTATAAATAGCTGTGGTTAGATTGGGGCCATCTAAAAATGTTCACACAATAAGTGACAATGGACAAAGGTGGCTGTTTAGCAAAAGACACAAAGACAAAAAAGGCAAGCAATAAGTAGTGAGTGGTTTACTTTACTGGAAATAACAATCTGGACCAAGGATTGTAATGAGGATAAAAAGTGAAAGGGGTTTATGAGGGCCTGATCTTAGGGGGTCACCAGGGAATAAATCAGAAGTATACATTTTATGGATCAGGAATGGGGCTCTCAAAGTTTTTGGAGCAGCAGAGAAACATGATCAGAGGGGTTTTTGAGGATGATCCTCAACACCCTGCCTAGTAACCTTGGTTAAACCATTTCACTCACTATGTCATGACCCAAGATTTGCATTTATCTCCTAATAGAAACAATATTTGTGCTCTTTCTTCCTATATGCAAGAGGTTTAAAAGAAAATCTGCTCATATCATCCTCCAAGCTAATCACAAAGATCAAGAAAACTTTTGTTAAAATTTTTGTAATGCAAATTTCAAAAGAGAAAGAGAAAACAAAGATAGTCAATATACTATTTTGCTTTTATTACTTGGCACTTTTAGTACCTGCAAGCATACTTCCACTTAAAACATAAGGGGAAATTTTATTAAAGGGATCACTTTTTAAATCTTTGATATTTTTTCATGAGGGACTTATAAAAACTTAAAAATATCATCGGTGTATAAAGATATTTTGAAAAGTAAAAGAAAACATAAACAAAAAGAAGCAGGAGTCAAGCAATCCCATTAACTGCACTTTGTAGCACAAATTCTTTCCTCTTTTTTTTTTTTATTGGGAAAGCTTGTCAGGGCCTAATGATTTATTTAAATGGAGGGATTTTTATAGGTCTAGAATATTAGGATCCTTTATTAACTTTTATGTTCCATGGATGAACAAGAAACATCATCTCAAGTTTCCCAGGGAACACAAAATCTCTCCTTTTAATCACATGTTCAGTTTAAAACCTCAGCGCTTCTTAGGCATTGTTTATGCCCACCGATAAATTGGTTTCTCACTCATATCAATTGCTTACGTTGTTAAAACATTTTAGGAAGAACACGCATAAAGAACTCATCGCTAGTAGTTTAGATGTAGTAAGGAAGCACTTACCACCCTCTTACCAATTCTTCAGGGTATCACTTACTTTCATTACAAAGAATGCCACCCCAGCCAACTGGGCAGGAGCACCCACTCTTTCCTTCCTGGCATCTGCCTCCATTCATGCAGTCTTCACAGCTCAAGCTGCAATCATGTCCAAACGTGTGATCTAAACAGACTGGAATATGATACCATCTTAGCTTATACTCTCTACATCACTGAAAATAGAGATGAAACAATTTCACACACACACACACACACACACACACACACACACACACACACACACACACACACCCTTGAACTTATTTCCTAGAGTCCCAGAAAAAAACGAAAACAAGAAGATATCTTTTTAATCGTTTCCAATGATAATATTGAAATATAGAAACCTAAAGAATATTTAGAATATTTAAGAAAGTAAAATAATCAATGTTCCTACCATTTGTTTTTCCTCACAGGCTTTTTAATGCAAAAGTTGTTTATGCAAGTAAACCTGTTTGTTGAGATTTAACATGCATTCACAGAAGTGCACAAATTTCAAGTGTACACTTTATATTTTTTTCCACAATGTAAATAACCCCATTAAATGCCACCCAGATTAAGATATAGAATATTGCCAGCACCCTAAAAACTCAAAGGTGACTTGATGATTCTTGGTCATTAGCCTTAAATATTAAGCACTATCCTGACTTCCATCACCATAGATTATTTTTCCTTATTTTTGAACTTTATACAAACAAAATTGTATTTTCTCATGATATCAAGCTTCTTTCATTCAATACAATGTTTGTGAGACTCACCCACATTATATGTACACACGTTTATATTCTATGGCTATATAGAATTCTATTATTAAAGGTATTGTAATGTGTTTTTCCATTGTATTCTTTAGGAAAATTACCTTAATATGAAGAAGTATGGAGAAACTTGATTTGAGTTGTTTTAGGGATTGTTTCATTTCAACTTTTACCCCCGTTCTAAAGGGGATTTTCAGATGTCTCAATCAAAAAAGTCTGTTATGTTGAGCAAGCCCTCTCTTCCTGGGCAGATCGTGAACTGCAACTTCTACCTCCCGGTCACCATTATACTGCTGATAACTGTGCTTAGCCCCTCACCCTCTTAACAGCTGTTGTTGAGGTTTCCTGGCTTCTCTGCTTGCAGAGCCCATGCATTAGCAAACGGCTCAAGGAGAAAAGCAGCTAGATTGTCCATTTCACTTGTCTGAGTTTCTCTTCTCTCTAGATCTTGGCCACTCACATTCTGTCTGGCTGCCTTAGTAGCACTGTACTGTTTTCATTCAGCCAAAGTATCAGGAGTTGAATTAATAAACATTAAGCATTTCTACTTTTAGGCAGATGTATTAATTGATCTTATTATTATGATTCACCATAGCATAAAAATGTTCCTGCCATTTTCCTGAATGCATTCTGAGCAATCATCAAGCTTTGACACTGTTAAAATACAACAAATAGAGGGAAAAGGAAAAGAGCATCTCTGTTTTACAAAGAAAAAAAATAAAAAAGAAGCAGCAGACTGGCTGCAAACTGTTACTTTTGAAAGAGGTTATGTTAATTTATTTTGATCAGAAGTGATTTGATGCTTGAGTTCTGTTGCATGGATATATGCGTAGAAAACAACCTGCTCATTTTTAAAGATATTTTCTTGGTCCACTTGAGCATATTAAAAAATTGGTTCTTGGCATTTTAAAATATAGGAGTGATCCAGATTTGAAGCTATTCAAGGAAAATTTTAACTATATAAAAGTGACTTCTGTGGAGTTTTAATAGTTAGAACGAAAAGGTCACGATCCTTCTCCCCATTCTGTTAATTTAAAGATACTTTTCAGCTCCATTTCACTGTATCACACTTCAACAGCCCCTCCATCACCCTGTACCCCCACTTGTATGCATACCTACCTAGCAACCCTTTATTCTGCAAAGGGAAGAAATATTAAAAAAAAAGATGGATTTGATAGGAAGCTCTGAAGAAGTGTTTTTGGCTCTACTTTTCTTGCTAACATAATGTTTAAACATTTGATGGCATTAAATACAGATCATGAAATTGTCTATAGAGGAATTTATGTGAATTCTCCAAAAATAAAGAAAAGAAGTGACTACAATGAGATACACTCTTCCTCACCAACTTTCTGAAAAGCAGTCAGTTCTCCTCGAATGTCTTTTTTCTCTTCCTCATCTTCTTCATCTTGATAGTCGAAAGGCAGAGACATAGTGACATAATGAAGCAGTTGAGATGGGCTTCTGAATAGAAGGTTGGCAGACCTCACAACTTCTAATTCCTCTTCTTCCTCCTCTAGCTCATCATCATCTAAAGCTAAGACCATACAGGGAAATGTCTGGATTCAACATGCTGGTTAAAAGAAGTAACAACGGAGCAAGGGTTGATGAGAGAAATGAGAGAGTTTGAACCAGACAGCCAAGGTAGGGGCCACTGAAATGTAGAGCTCTTTGAGGCCATTTCAAAAAGTCTATTGTAGGTGAGAAGCAGCACGCAGAAAGCTGAAACGACAGCAGAGGGAACAAAAGGAAAAGAAAGAGCTCAGTTTGTGAAGAGAGAAAAGGGAGAACAGGATGAGTTAAGGGATGTGTGGTCTCTGAAGCTCCTAAAGAACAAAATGAGGGTGGAGGTAGTTTAGAAGACATAACGTTACAATTCTTCACAGTGACTTACAGATGCAAGTTTTCCCATCACTTCCAATTCTGTAGCCTTCTTCACAAGTACAGTTGTATGTCCCCAGAGAGTTGATGCATAGTTGGTCACAGACTATGCTGATATCCAGACACTCATCTACATCTAGGAAAATTTAAACAATGCCTGCTGTTAGGTACTGAGAGATAAAATAGACATCACCAACATATGGGCATATCTGTGTTCCACTTAACACCTTTATTAATCAATAACAATATATTATCACATGGAAAGTATAGTAAGCAAATTCTTTCTCAGGTATATCCTGCCAATTATTTTTCTTTCATTCATTGCCAAGTTTACTGTAGTTCATCTACATAGACAAGACCTTTCTGAGACCTTGTTTATAAGGTTTTGATGAAGAATTTAATGTAAGTTTATTGGTCTCAGGCTGGACACCATTTTAGATCACGTTCATTCATTCTTGAAGTATTTAATATTTGTGATGAAGCAGTTATTCCATGCAGAGTTGTGTACAAGGCTTGTGGAGAATTTTATAGATGGAAGAACCCTAGGCCTTGATCTCCTTTGACTTACTAGAGAATGTCCGTGTCTGAGCCCAGACTCTGGTCCATGTGTTCACAATATTAAAAGTTCATTTATGAAGCTGAGTATCTCTTCTAAGCTTTGCTTCAGCATGTGGATACCTTTTCCACTTGGCTGTGGAAGTACCCGAGTACATATATTCATGCCATACAATCATCTCTTGGCTTACTCTGTTTAAGGGCAGATGGTTGATGAAATTCAATTTTTTTTTTGGCCCTGTTAATTGGATGGAATGTGGTAAATGGTAATATACTCTACTGCATTTAGAATATATAGATATCATAGTTGTGTGCTCTCTGCTGTTATCTACACTGCAAGGCTAAGGAGCTTGGCATGTACATAAAGAAACACACTGCCATCCTTGACATAATTCAGGAATTTGTTTCTTTAAGCAAAGAAACTACTTTTTTTCCATGGTATCAAATTTATATAATTTGACTTATTTAAAAAAATAACAATCGTCATATTTGCTTTGATTTCAAGAAAAATGTGGCTCAAAATAATGGTGATAATGATCATGAAATTAAAATTTAAAGAGTACGTATTTTAAAAATAAACTTTAAAATATAAATGATAGCAATGATTTGAATGAGCTGTTCTTAATGTAATGGTAAAAAAAAAAAAGGAAATTAACTCTACTCACTAAATTCAAACTCTTCTTGATATTTAGAACAGAACCTAGAAATCATCTGAAAGGCAAGTGAACCAATTTTAACAAGTAAGTTAGGAAATTGTAAAATGACTTCTTAAAACTTGCATGAACTAGATTAACATCCGATATATAAAGGATTCTGATATAGATTTGGACTGTGGTAAACTGACAACCCTTTTGCTACTGTTCTCTAATTAAACTGATTTTCAGCCTCCAACTTTCTAATTCTAGTCAAGCTTGCCATGAGTGGTTCCTATGGCAGAGTGCTGTGGCATAGAGAAGCTCTCATATGTCTGCATTAGATAAAAAGGATTATGGGCCAATGAGTGTTATAAAAATAATAGCTACTTCTAGTTCAGTGACTTCTCCATGTCAACCACTGTATGAGGCACTTCACATTTATTACTTGCCTTAATTTACCCACTAATCCTATTATTGTCTTCCATTTACTGACGAGGCTATGAGGCTCAGAGCAGTTAGAGTCACCCAAGTTCACACAATAGTGAATGACACAATCACACAGAAATCCAAGTCTCTTTAGTGTCAAGGCCTTCCTTTTCCCACCCGAACCCCTTTCCTCAGATGTTCCTCCTTCACCAATTGCCCCAACACATCAGTGATTTTATGTTAGATTTCAGGAACTTACCATCACATCCACAGCCATCAGGACTGATCTGAAAGCCTTCCTGACAGCTGCATTCATAGCCTCCAAAATAGTTGGTGCAGAACTGGGCACAGCAGGCTTCTCCACTCTCACATTCATCAAGGTCTGAAGGGGCAAAGGACACTTCTGTTGTTTAAGAGACAGAAATGGAACTGGCCTATGGAAGGGCTGACAAGCCTCACTTCTAAATTAAAATTGTTTTACTAATAACTTCCTTTTCTCAGGCTACATAGTACAGACATCAAAGAAACTATAAGACACAAAGAAGGAGGCCCACATTTGGGTTTATGTTTCTTGCATGCTTCTCCTCTGCCTGTTATTTATTTTAAAAGTATGTAAAAAAAATCTCCAAATTCATTCATCAGCACAGGAAAAGAGACCTCTTCTATTTTTCCAGTTTAAATAGCCATTTGACTAAGTAAACCGAGAACTTGAACAACAACAACAAAAAGGCAAAAAATAGCTTGAGAAGAAGAGCCCCCAAAATTCCACTTGGCGAACATCTGATAGCTGCAAAGAGGAGGCAGTCTTCGACTCGATGATGTGTTTGTTCTTTTAGAACTTCAGATGAAAGAGCATTTCCAAGCTAAAGGAAGTCACACAACTGGGAAGAGAAGTGGTAAATGCAATTCTGAGAGCGGGCAGACAATCATTTTAAATATTATGTTTTAAATTACAGAATCTTTCTGAGCACTTGCTTGACCTTTCCAAAGATGGGTGGGTTCAGGGTTTTTATTACCATCGGTGACACCATCACCCTGTCATGTCCTATCAGATAAATAGCTTTCTAAATGATGATCTTTAAATCTCCTCCAGCACTATTCTAGAATTCTAGAATCCTGAATGTTTCTTCCTAAGACATAATTGCCCTGGGGAAAACAAAAATGCACAAGAAAATGTCAAATTGAAACTCTTTAGCCAAAGAATAATCTATTTGGCTTGAGATTCAAGGTGATCATTTCTAATGTTATTGGTTAAGAAGTACCAACAGACTCTTTGCCCACTGTTTCCCTTAGGCTGGACACTTGGCAATTATGTGGTCAGGGTTTTGGGGTACAGGCCCTTGGTTCAATTCAACCCCCTTTGTTGAGTTGTTAAGTTGGGTGGCCTGTCAATGCTAAGGTTACAAAATCCCATTGCTTCATAACTACATGAGCAGCCACAGATATTGAAAGTGTCTCAACCTTGGAAAGCGTAACATTGTAAGGAATTGCAGATAAAAGAAAGGATGCAAAGAAAATGCAATCAATCAACTAAGGTGAAGGGTCACCATAAAATATCTAAATGAAGGTCATTTGGACACAAAACATTCTTTCTCCTGCCAAATGTCACAAACAGTGTTACTCATGAAATTCAAGGTGATATTTTTTTCCACTCTTATATTAAACCATTCTTTGTCCTTTGGATTAAATAGTATGAATATAGAGGACAAAAATACATTCAAAATTGTTTGCTTCATCTAAGACTATCCTGTGTGGTGTTGTTGTTGCTGTTGTTGTTGCATTTTAAGTCTTCTCAAATACCACCAGAGCCTCCAAACATAAACGTCTCAAGATTCCCTGTTCTCAGCTATAAGGAGCCCAGCAGCATCACAACTGGAAAATGAGTTCCTCAGTATATCATTTTATGATCCATTTTGGATTCTTCTTCTATTATCATTCTTCTGGATTTCTAACTTGTCTCATGTACACTATCCACAGCCGGGAAGTCATCTGAAATCCCATCGTTCTTACATCACAAGCCTTTCTTAAAATGCACTGGCCCTTCCATCTTTACATCACCTGTTTCCTGAATTTCTTAATTTCTTTCCAGATCTTATTTGGTGAGATCTTTACTTGCTTATAACAATATTTTTGAACAACAACAAAAAGGCAAAAAACAGCGAGAAGAATTGCAGAGAAATTTACCTATTCATGAAAATTTATCTCTAATCAAAAATAGTAATCAATTGCAGCCAGGCAAAACAATTAAATAGTTCAGTTCTGACTTCAGAAAAGCATCAAAAGTAAACCTTGAAAAATAATTGATCTTCTGTACCCCCCTACATAGTCACTGAATTAAACTGCAAAGTTTAGGGGAAAAAAAAATTCTAATACTACCCAATGTTAAATGTAGCAAACTTATTGCTGGCCAGACACTTGCATTTTGTATAACTGTTTCAAATTGTGATAACACATCTCTAGGTTTTAGTCCTAATACATTTTTTGCATTTGGGAAAGACTGACCATTTGCCAAATGGATGACTTATTTTCACATTTATTTGTATATTCTCATATATAAAAAAGTAGATCCTAAAATGAGTTAAAAAGAAAACTCTTGGGCTGGCCGAGTGGCTCAGTTGGTCAAGAGCTTGCTCAAGAGTGCAAGCTCTGAGCAACAGCAGTTCGATTCCCGGCCCAAGCTGAGCTCTGCTGAGCTGCCAACAGGTGGCAGGATGGCTCAGCTAAAATAAATAAATAAATAAATAAATAAATAAATAAATAAATAAATAAAGCAAAAAGAAAACTCTTTAATTTCCATGGCCTTAATCTGTTCTCAGGCAAATAAGCAAAGTATGTATATGTACATTCCAAATAAATCATTGCCTTACTCTAGTGAATATGTGGTCTTTAGGAATGAATGTTATTTATTGTTGGAAAATGAAATAAACTTGAGCCATAAACAACATAACATTGTCACGTTGACTGCTGAAAGCTCATAAATATGCAATTTCTTACATTTGACCCTGGCAGATGCTATTTTATTTTCTAGCTATAAATAAAAACTTTACAGAATTGTACTTTTTAAAGAATAAGGTACCAAATTGTATGTTGCAAACAAAAGGTTTAGTGCAATTCCAGTTTCCCTTATCAAATAGTCAAAAGGGGAAGAAAGACCAGTAGGAAGGAAGGGAGGGAGGGAGGAAGAAGAAGAGAGGAATACTTTATTTTTTCCATAAATACAAATGTTAGCAAGTTAGAAAAATATAAACATATTTTTCATTACATAAAATGAAGCCAGGAAAGCAACTGGGTTCACTAAGTTAACCACTGTAGACTCAGAAAAATGCAGGAGGCAAAGTTGGATCAAGAAATACAAGTAATGACATTGTTTTGGTTAAATAGCTTATGAAACAAGAATACTTCAAATCCCATGAAGTTCACTCTATTACATCATAGGCCAAATTAACAAATCCCAAATAGTTAGACCTTTGAAATTCACCTCCTCTTTTATGATACTCCAATTTGTCTCTAGCCATACTGATTAGCATAAAATGGTCAAAGATTGCTTTTAGTATTCATATTATAATTTTTAAGAGGTGATATAAAGTGTGACAAAATAAAACAAGCAACTATGGTGCATTTCTCAGAGGAGAGCACATTGCTTTAGGGGTTTGTAGGTCACTTCAGGTCCAGAGGACATAATAATATAGTTTGATGCTCCTTATCCCTATTTTTAGTAGGTATTCCTTTTTCTCAGCAGCTCTAGATTAAACATTTTATTATGACACAAGGCTGGGGCAGAATTTATTTTCCTCATTGTCCCAAATGGCATAAGTTCTAATAGTATGCTAGAAAAGTTATCTATTAAAAATGGGTTTGAGCTGGGATTTCTGAAGAAGATCTTCAGAATTTTCCTTTGGAAAGTATCTTCCTGCTATACCAGAGCTGAGCATGCATCCAAATCATCACCCAGTTGAAAACCAATGAAAGCGATTTAGTTTCTGCTGGAGGTAGAGAGAAGTAGGGTGCATGGTAGCATTTCTTATTTGAACTACAAATCATACTAAATGGTTAGATAAGCCTTGGGATATTTTCCTGAAATAAACTATTAAGTCCATATATTTTGTTAAAATGTTTTAAATCTCCTTTAATTTCAAAGTAAATATCTAAACATAATATTGTCTTCTGCCAAGTAGAATTTCTTTTACATTATCCAGTAGCCAGAGACACTGTTCAACGTAATTCTCCTGGCAGTATGAGAGATGTGGCTCGCATTGCAGCAGTAAGTATTAGAGAAGAATGGGCTATGAATCCCAGGCAACTCTGCAGGCAGATGGCATTTACTATACATTACCTATGCATGTTTTCTCATCTGCATCAAGCTGGTGTCCATGGTTACAGGAACAACGGGGCCCACCAAGTGCATGTTCACAGTGATGGGAACAACCACCATTGTTCTTCTCACAGCTATTGACAATTTCCAGTTCAATCCCTTTCCAAACAAGCAGAAGGTGGTTATTAGCATAACAACAGAGAAACCTGAATATATGTCAACAATGGATACACTCTGTTGGGAGAATGGCAAACTTTATTGGAAATTTATCAACACTCTACACATATAAAAGTTGAAGTCTGAGGGTTAGCCAGCATTGTAAATGTCTATGCAGTATCAACATACTAATAAACCTATAAATAATGTTAAGTTGGTGAAGTGATGCAGAATTAGTTCACCAGTGGTTATTAAACACTTAATCTTAAAGGGCACTTACCTCTGGGAATTCTCAGTATTTTCAGGATATAAAAAATTACATGTATTGAATCAATAATCAGGAAGCAAATAGAATGTTTGCCAACTGACACTTCTGTTCTCAAGCTAATGGTATGTTATTATCTATCCTTTTCAGAAGATAGGAGTACATGAAAATACTGTTAAAAATAGACTTGGAACAAAAGTATGAGCACAAGACCAATGAATTAGTTGATCATATTTAATGAGTACCATCCTAATGTGCTAATCAGCTTTGAGGTATATGAGAGTCACTTATTATATAAACATAGTATTACTCTAAACACCAATTTGCTGATTCCGGTACATGCTAATTAGGGGCATTTTGGGTAACACCAGCCTCAGCCATGGATGCCAATCGCACTGAGTATGCAGGCATTATAATCACTCATTTTCTAAGTGAGAGAACGAGAAATTTAAAAATGCTTGATTAGGTTACTCTGCTATTTTTACCATTGCCTACTGTTGTTATTAGTTTGTGTTGCTTGGGTACACCTCTTATTCATGAAAGTGTACACTGGTTCATTTCCTTCCACTCTTAACTCCCAAGTCCTCTAAAAGTAGAAAGATAAGAAAGGACAAGGGTACTTGGGATTGTGGTACTCCTTGAAAGCCAATGTCAGCATTGAGACTGCCTAGGTCTCTGCTACAGTTCCTGTACAGTGAGAGTACGGAACGCATCCTCTCCCATCCCCGGCACCCAGTCCACGGTAGGCAGCAGCCTTACATGTCCCAGAGTACCCAGGGCACACCCCTGTCATCGTACTCGTCCTCTGTGCCATCATTGCCTGGATTACTCAGCTGATAACAGATTCTCAAAAAATAGGTTTGGAATGATGCAATAAACGAAAGAAGGAGTATGCTAATCAATTTATTGTTGAAAATAAGAACCCCTTTGGGTCTGGAAACAGCTAGCTTAGGACTGAGAAAATAAGAAAGCTAAGGGAAAGAATAAAATAACGAAAGGAACTGATATTTTTTATAATATGCTAACATATATACTCTGTAGGGAGATCTCTTTCAAATTTTGGCTTCTATTCTTGTTATTTTTCTGTGATCAGTGAGGCTCTAAGACTTCTGGTGGTAATTTACTTTAAATATAAATGATAGTATTATAACCTCACTAAAAAAGATATGGACTTAAACAAGGGAGTACTAAGATCTATAACTGTCTACTAGAAGTAAGCTAAGATTTTGCATCCTTGATACAGATAACAATGTTTAATAATAGTACTTTAAAAAATTATAGTTTAAAAAACTTTTAAAAATAGCCCTTATGGTTTCTCATAGGTAGAAAATAATTATTTGCTTGATATATTAAATATACATTAAATGCTTATGGAATTTAAGTTCAACTATATATTGCTTGGTAATTTGGGGGAAGTCTTATTTAACCATGCTGGTTCTAGAATTTTCCAATTTCTAATCACAAGACAGTGATAGTTCATTCATATCACACTGTGGGGATTCAATATTTACTATGCAGTGCTTTAAGAGCCTTTGAGAAGAAATTACATAAATATATTGTTGCTCTAGGAAAGAGTTAAAACAATATACTTCTAAAATAGACTTGTTTGGGGCCAGCCAAGTAGCACGTTGGTTAGGAGTTGGCTTGGGATGCCAGCTCTGAGCAGCAGGGCCCTAGTTCGGATCCCACATGAGAGCCAGTGACACTGCGCCCTCTACAGCTAAGATGGTGAACAACAGCTTGTCCTGGAGCTGGGCTGCTGTGAGTCGCTGGTGACTGTGTACGCTGCAGTGGGGCTGGCCGGCAGTGGGCGTGTGCTTTTGTGAGCTGCTGTGAGCAGCCATCCAATGGCCGGTGAGCAACTGCCTCTCTGGGAAGAGGGCAATGATAATAATACCAACATAGGCCAATGAAGCGACGTCCTCCCCAACTAGACTGAAGAACAAAAGGACAGCAACTTCTCTGTTCCCCTTCCCCGATTCCCCAGTGCTGTTCCCCTCCCCCAATTCCCCAATAAAATCTTAAAATAAAACAAAATAAAATAGACTTGTTTTATGAAGGATACATAATTCATTGTTAAACATTACCATGCTTTGAAAACATTTACTCCACCTACAGGTTTTGAAGCAACTCAAAATACCAGTTCTCATCAAGAAAGTTTTGTATGTCAGTTAGTAAATATTGAGGTCTGGTGAGAGCTGCACAAAGAACTTAGCCAAATATTCACATAAGGGAAATAAATGTAAATGTGCACTTCTACCAAATGTATTCAACTCTGGGGCAAATTGCTTTCCCAAGTAAATTCTACAGAAAGCCTGTGCCTTATAACTCATTAGCAACATGATAACTGAGAATGCACTCGTCAGATTTCAAGATTTTATTTCAGGCATTTGTAAATTGCTCCTTCACCCTGGCCACATTAAAAAGCCAAAATATTAATAAGAAGGTAAAACCCCTCCACATTTCTTTCTGCCTGAAATGACTCCTCGGGGCATTAAGAGAAAGACTTGCTTCAGAAGATGTTGTATCCTAATTAGTAGTTAATTATTCTCTCCCATCTTATTTAGTTTGCTATTTAAAAGACAGATATCACCATAGCAAAACTGCACTGTCTTTAAGCAGTAGAAATATACCAACAGATGTTAAGATTTCATCGGCAACTCAGGTATTAAAAAACAGACTTTTAAGCAGTGGAAAAGAATGAAGAATTTGGTGACTCTAAGAATGTCTCTTCCTGAGAGAGTTTAGTTAAGAACACAACATTATTTATTTTGTTTATGACTATCTTTATTCTTCTTCCTTACTTAAAACTGAGAGACATATAATGTAAAAAAATACATGATGACATTGAAAAGACAGTGTATTTGGCACCTAAAATCCCAGTTTTGTCACTTACTAATTTTTATCATTGAGTTTTGGGCTTCAACACTAAGTTGTGGAGAACTAGGAAGGGCATTTTTGGAACTGAGTCTGCAAACCAGCAGTTTTGTTTTGGGCCTGTCACATTTGCAATGCCTATTGGTTAAGATGGTGATTACATACTTCGATATATTCACATATGGTTAAAGGCAAAAGAGAAGTAAAAATAAAAATCCGACATTGAGAGAGGGGCCAAAGATGGAGAGGAAAACCAGGAAAGGGTGAAAATATGAAAGAGAAGAAAGTGTTTCAAGAAGAATGGGGGTTAGTCAACTGTATTGAAAGCTACTGAGAGAGCAAACAGGATAAAACCAGAGAAGTTAATGTGCAGTCTGTTAATATGGAGGTCATGGGGGACATGGAGGGATAGAAGTGATAATCTAATTAGTCTGGTATAATGAGGGAATAAACGATGAGAAGGAGGAAATCTTAACAAAGTTATAAAAATGTTTCTGTGAAGGTGATTAGATTATAGAAGCTCTAGTGGGATGTGGGCTTATTGGCGGGTACCTCCGAGAGGACACTGCACCATGTTGATAGGTTGATAAGAACATTCACCTATCCATTCGATAATTGTAATAGCAAAGATTTTGAGATAATAATAGAGAATGGAATCCAAAGTACAATGGACAAGACAGCCTTTGATAGCAGCAACACCACTTCCTTTAAATTAATGAGGTGAAGATTTCAGATCAATTGCTAGCTTGGATGGTAGTTTGCATCCATTTTATGGATAACATAATAGTCAAGGTAAGGATAAAGGCAAAATAGAGGTGACGTAAAGATTTGGAAGAGAAACAGGAGGTGTTAAACATTCATTTTAATTAGGATGCAAGTAGACATGTTCTGATAGTATAGATTTGTCCAGCCACGTTGCTTAATATTTGACTTATGGTCCTAAATTTCAAATAAAACCAGTTAACATGGTTGTGTTTTAAACATAGCAAAACTCACCTGCTAAAGTAAAGATACGAAATGGGGAAAGAGGAGAAGTCACTGTGAACAAAGGTAAGGTCTGAAGATGAGGAAGAAAAATGAATTGTTAATGATCATGATCACGTGAGAGTCAGAGATACAGAAATTGTCCAAATAAAAATAGTTATGTCATTTGAAAAAAGAATGAAGAAGTAAGGGATGGGCAAGGATAGGAAATATTGAGGTGGAGAACATGGAACATGAAAGAATTTGTATTATATGTTTTTAAGCTTAGTAAAGTAGGAAGTATATTCATCTACAGATTAAGCAGCAGATCAGCAGGGAAGTGATGAGAGAAGGAAATAGCTGCATACCTAATAATAGCAGCTAATAATTCAGCATATTAACATTTTAATATATTCATAATAAGGGATATGTTAAATTGTATAATTGAGCTTAGGTGAGGAAGAAGCTAAGGTTAGATGACAAGGATCATAATTTTTTGAGTAATAGGAGTAGAGGGATGAGTCAGTGAAAGAGAACACAAAGTCAGAAGAAGCTGCTTAAAAAGCTATAATGGAAATGAATAAAAAAAAAAGAGGGGAGGGAGAAGAAAGGCTCACATAAAATGTACTCTTCAGAGCATCCAATGTGTCAGGCATTTTAATACAATCTAGAGCTTCTCTTTGTACTTCCGGTTCCTTCACTCCTGTTAGTTCCTCTTCCTTGAGTTTTACATTGGATTTACCAGTATTCAATAAATATTTCATGGCAGAAGTGAAGGAGAAAGGCAGTCCCTTCACCAGGAAAGCCATGGGTCCAAAGAAGCCCCAATCAGAAGACCTGAGGATTAATCCTTGCCATCTACACTGGGGATCATTACGCCAACCATTTTCTATTGACTAGGCCTCTATTTCTTCAAACTAAAATGAGAAGGTTGGACTTCTAAGCTCTCACACCTACACCGCCCCAGTGGAAAACATTCTCAGGAGCTTCTATTTTGGCAGGATATTCAGTGTCATTCTTTTGTTCGTTACTCTTGTTTAATACTTGTCAAATGCCACACATTTCCAGGGCTGCAATTGTTGCCACTTACTGTAACACTGTTTTCCATCAGCTCCCAGCTCAAAGCCAGGGTGGCAGGCACAGGTGAAAGATCCCACTGTGTTTACACAGAGATGGCCACAGTTAGCAAGCTCCTCTGCACACTCATTTATGTCTGCAGAGAGAAACACACAGTGGCTATGTCTTTGGAGCTCCAATTAAGATTTATGTGTAAACCATAAAAATGAATAGAGTATCCATTTCTCCTCAATCCCCAACATCAAGTGTAACAGTAAAATACCACTTCAGCTCCATATTTGCAAATAACTAACTGCTAATGACATTAATTTTAGTGTTGGTCTTATGCTCTCAAATACTTATTTCTATCTATTAAAACCTACTAGTATCTATTAATTGAGAGAAAGAGAAAACAAATAAAAACAAATTGACCTTATCTGTCCCCTAATAATACAGGTAGAAGTCATTGTAGTTTGTCTTAAGGAATGCATGTCACATTCTCAACCAAAAATGGTATCTCCCTGATTTAAGGTAGACAATACATGTAGCTATAGATAAGGCAGATTTGGGGCCTTACTATGTAGCAATTTATAGTATACATTGTAAATATGCTTGTTTCTGGGTCGTGCTATTTAAACGGTGGTGCCCTCTCTTTCTCCTGACACCAATAGCCCAGTCTATTCAGTGCCACTTCATTTTGTGGTCCAGGTAGTCCCTGCTCCTTCCCTGTAAATGGATAGATCTCATCATTGTTTTTCTTACTAGAACTTCCTCCTTGTGCTGTCCTGAATGTCATCCTTATCAGAGTGCTTAGGAGAAATACTCATTCCTGTAAGGTATTAGTAAAACCATAAGTAGGCAGTAACTTGGGGGGTAGACTTTCTACGAATAATGCACCAGATATTAAAATAAAGCTTGAGAGAGAATATATATCTATATCTATATCTACATATATATATATATATATATATATAGAGAGAGAGAGAGAGAGAGAGAGAGAGAGAGAATGTATATATTTTTCAATTTTCCACAAATATTTAAAAAGAGCCTATTCTGTGCCAAGTGCTAAACTAGGCAGGTGCTTTGTAAACAGAAGACCAAAGCAGATATAGTCTGTGTTTTAACACAATCCACAGAAAATTTTATCATAGCTTTGGCTTAAAGAAAAAAAAACTAAACACCAATTTTTATGTCTAATTCTTTTGCATTTTCTCACAGTGTTTATCAGTACCGTAAGTCAGGGAACATTTTTATATTTTCATAATTAATCTAAATAAACTGTTTGTCATGTCATTAAAATGCCATGATAAAAATGAAGGATTCTGTGATTTCTCAAAAGTTATTAAAACAAAGACTGTCCCATAGGAATGACTTCATTTATCAGTTCTGGTCATGGAGTAATTTATCACTTTCATCTTTGATTTGAAGTATGTCTGTTTTTCTATTTTTAGCAAGAGAAAAATATAACCTTGAATTTATAGAGTTTCTTTCTTTTCTTTTTTTTTTTTTTTTGTTTCAATTATCCCTAACTTCTGAGAACACTGATTTGTAACACATATTTGCTTTTCAAAGCTTATCCCCACCTTCTATAGCCTATAATAAAAAACTCCCTGTGTGGTTATGGGAGGTTTTAAAATATTAATTCTGGAATTCACTTCAGAATGAGAAGCAGAAAACAAAAAGCATTAATTCTGAAACTGCACCAGAACTTTTTATTGTAAGGAAAAATTTCACTGAGTTTTTATAGTATCATAACAACACCTTTCAGAATGATTAAATAAGAATACAAATGTTCCTTTTTAAGCATAAATGAAAACACCTTTCTCCTAGCTGTTCTGACTATTCAAACTGAATTACCACAAAATTTCAAACAATTACACAATTAAGCCATCAGCTTCCACTTCCTACCTCCACAGGCCTTTTTGTCTTCAGACAGCTGGTAGCCTGGGCGACAGGCACACCTGGCCACTCCATTCATGCTCTGACAGATGTGGGCACATCCATTCCCACCTGTGCAGGGGTCCATCTCTAAAAGCAATTAAGCAGTGATAGTTTGCAATTAATTAACTTTAGGAAGATATACAGAGTGGAAGGGTGGAGAAAGGTAATGAGGGAACTGGGGCCACTGGATTTCTCACATAAAGATGGTAAGGACTCTTGAAAACTCTTTCCTACTTTCAGATGGAATGAATACATCAAAAAGTATCCCATTATGTGATCTGAATCTCAAAATCTGAAAAAAACAAAACAAAAAACAACTAAAGGATCAAGGCCAAAGAAAAATTAGCTTAATTTCACTCTTCTCAAAAGTAGATCTGCTGCCCATAGTTAGTCAGCAGAAACTCCTCCATATACCTTTGCTTTTTTTCTCCTCCTCTCCTCATCTTTTCTACAACCCTGAGCAGCAGAATTATCCTTAGATAAAACTTTCTACCTCCTCTAGATCTCCTCTACCTCTAGATAAGCAAAAACGGAGAAGATAAGCAAGGTGGAGAGATATGGGAGAGTCTTAGCTACCGCTGCCATGGAAATGAAATAAAGAAGCTCAGGTCCACTGGAATTAGTTAGCTGGCCTCTTCTCCCTCACTTGCCCCTGTCTTAGTATTAGTTATATGAGGATTCTCTGAAAGCCCAAAGTAATGTGAAGACACACATCCCATGAGGAGTACTTACACTCAGAGTTTATTGAATTCATGAGTCAAGTGATTCTGGTCTAATTCTATGAATCCAGCCTTGTGTCCATTACAGGCTGCTGGGTGCAACTGCAGATTTCTACTCCTGCCCTCTCCCATATTAAAAAAAAAAATAACACACAGAATATAAAAAACAAAACAATGTATAAAGCTACCCTGTCCCCATATTCTCCCATTTTTAACCCAACCACTACCATCCATAAATGCTTTCATTAGTTTCTCATAAATCTTTCCAGACTATGAAAATACAAGTGATACAAATATCTATCTGTCTGTCTATCTATCTATCTATCACCTATCTATCTATCTGTCTATCTATCTATCTACCTATCCATCTATCCATCATTTATCATCTATCACAT
Source organism: Hipposideros armiger (assembly GCF_001890085.2). Lineage (NCBI taxonomy): Eukaryota > Metazoa > Chordata > Mammalia > Chiroptera > Hipposideridae > Hipposideros > Hipposideros armiger. The sequence goes on along the minus strand of NW_017731433.1, from coordinate 1,898,418 downwards.
TTATCATTGTTCTGTTCCTTGTTTTTATGGTAGGGAGAGATTGAGTTGAATGTGTAGATCAGTTTGGGGGAGTATTGCCATTTGAACAATATTAAGTTGTTTGATCCATGAGCATGAAATATCTTTCCATTTATTTTAGAACTTTAATTCATTTCAACAATGTTTTATATTTTCCAGTAAATAATTTTTGCACTTCTTTTGTTAAATGTGTTCCTATGTATTTTATATTTTTTGATGCTATAGTAAATAGAATTGTTTATTAATTTTATTTTCAGAATCTTCATTGCTAGTGTATAGAAATCTAATTGATTTTTATGTGTTGATTTTATATCCTTCAACTTTGCTGAATTTTTTATTAGTTCTAATAATTTTTTAAGTGAATTCCTTAATATTTTCTATATACAAGATCATGTTTTTCTCCAAATAGAGATATTTTACTTCTTCTCTTCAATTTGGGTGACTTTTGTTTTAGTTTTTTACCTTTTTGCTCTGTCTGGAACTTCCAATATAATGTTGAATAAAAGTGGCATGAACAGACATCCTTGTCTTGTTTCTGATACTGAAAAGAAGCTTTCAGTACTTCCCTACTAAGTATAATATTAGCTGTGTGTTTTTCATAGGTTTCATTTTTCAGGTTGAGGAAGTTTTTTTCCATTTCTAGTTTGTTCTTTGTATTATAAAAGTATGTTGAATTATGTCAAGTATTTTTTTTTTCTTTTCTGCATCTATTGAGAGGATCATGTGGGCTTTGTCCTTTATTCTATTGATATGGAGTATTACTTTGTTTTTCAGATGTTGAACAAACCTTGTTTTCCTGAGATACATCCTACTAGATCATAGGGTATATTCCATTTCATATATTGTTGGTTGTGGTTTCCTAGAATTTTGTTGATGACCTTTTATATTTACTGGGTTGTTGGAAAAATTACTCATTTTTGCAATGAAAAAATAGAAAAAAATACGTCATGACTTTTCCAACAACCCAATATATTCACATTCATATCGGTCCAGTTTTCTTTCTTGTGAAATCTTTGTCTGGTTTGGGTATCAGGGTAATACTGGCTTCATGGAATGAGTTGGGAAGTGTTTTTTTCCTTTTTCACATTTTGAAATGATTTGTGAAGAATTGTTTTTCTCTTCATTTTATGAATTTCTATACTAATCTTTACTATTACCTTTTTTTCTAATATTTCCCTGTCTTTTTCTCCTTGTGTTCCTTCTGTACAGTATCAGCTCTCTAAGATACAGTTACATTTAAGTCTACAGATTCAATATGCTTCCCAATTTCTCTCTCTCTCTCTCTCTCTCTCTCTCTCTCTCTCTCTCTCTCTCTCTCTCTCATAGACACATAGACAGACAGACACAGACACACACACACACACACACACACACTCACAGACACACACACACACACATTGCTGGACCTTTTTGGTTTTGTTTGATTTCTTCATTGCATCTGTATGTTTTGTCACAGGTTAAGAAAAAGATGTTGACTTACACAGCCATGTTTATACCAGAAACTTTATTTCTTTAATCCATATTCCCTACCACCAGCTTTCAAGATAATGAGATAGGTAACTTCTCTTCTTAACTCTGAAAACTGAGGTGTAAATTCTATCAGACACAAGATTATATAGTTGATTTCAATTATCTTTCATATACTTTTTTCGTTGACCACTACCTCTCGGAACCTCTTCTCTAGATTTACTGTAATCTCTTATTGTCCCTAATGCTTTCTTGATGTCCAACATCTCCAAATATGAGATGTCTAATGTAGTTCCAAGTGCATATAGAGGAAATAGTTAAACAATTATATATAAATGTAGAACAGTAAAGAGAAAGGAAGTCAAGGGTTCTACACTTCACTTGAACTGGTAAAATGATGCCACCAGTAGATAAGCTAGCTATATATAATGCAATTTCTGGAGCATATAGTAAAAAAGTAACATAAAATGATACACCTAAAGCTTCTATGAAAGAAACAAAACAAAATTATAAAAAATGATAAAGTAATCTACAGGAAAACAGAAAAAAATACAAAATCCCCCCAAATAAACAGAAACAACCAACAGAAAAAACTAGCATACAAGCTAAAGCATATCAATAATTACATTAATGTAAATGGCTTACTACACCAATTAAAAGGCCCAGATTTAGAAAGTGCATCAAAAAACATGACTCAACTATATATTGTCTATGTGAAACTCACTTAAAATATAATGACATAGACCAAGCAAAAGTAAAAGCATGGAAATATTATATCATGCAAATATCAATTAAAAGAAAGCAGGAATGGCTATAGTAATATCAGAAAAAGCAGATCTCAATGCAAAAAAAATATCAAGGAGATATTATATAATAATATGAGAAATAACAAGAGTCAATCCAACAGTAAGACGTTAATATATATATATATATATATATATATATATATATATGCACCAAACAATAAAACTTCAGAAAAAGCAGATCTCAATGCAAAAAAAATATCAAGGAGATATTATATAATAATATGAGAAATAACAAGAGTCAATCCAACAGTAAGACGTTAATATATATATATATATATATATATATATATATATGCACCAAACAATAAAACTGCAAAATATGCAAAGCAAAAGCTGATAGAAATGAAGGAGAAATAGACAAATGCATAATTATAGTTGGAGACTTCATCATCAATTAATACAATAACAACTAGACAGAAAGCCATGAAGAACACAGAAGAATTAAATAGCACCATTAATCCACAGGATCTAGTTGACAATTATAAAACATTCCACTTAATAACAGTAGAATATACAAACTTGACAAGTGCCCTCCAAAACACACCAACATGGACTGTATCATGGATCATAAAACAAACCTCAAAAATTTAAAGAACTGAAATCAAACATAATATGTTCTTTAACCACAATGGAGTCAACTGACAAATCAGTAACAGAGATTATAGAAAAATCTCTGAACACATGAAAACTAAACAAGATATTTCTATGCAATATATGAGTCAGAAAGGAAGTCTCAAGGGGAAAAAAACCAAAAACAAAAACATCAAGCTGAATAAAAATGAAAATCTAGCACCAAAAATTTGAGGACACAGCTAAAGCAGTGCTGAGAGAGAAAGAGAGATTTATAGAACTAAGTATGTTGGAAAAGAGTGAAGGTCTTAAATCAATAATCTAAGCCCCCAACTCAAGAACTCAGAATAAAAATAACAAAATAAACCCAAAGCAAATAGCATGAAAAAAATAAGGAAGATAAGAGCAGAAAGCAATGAAATTGTAAACAGAAAAACAATAGAGAACATTATTGACATAAAAAGTCGGTTCACAGAATAGATCAATGAATTTGACAATAAAAGAGTGACAAGGAAAATATGAGAGATTACAAAAATGACCAAGGAATGAAATGGGATATTACTATCTGCCCTGATGACATTAAAAGTATAATAAGGAACTACTATAAACAACTCTGCAAATATAAATTTGGATATTTATGTGAAATGGACTAATTCCTTAAAAGAAATACAAACACCACAACTTGTTCATATGTATGGCCCTATAGCTGTGAAAAAAATAATTCATAATTTAAAGTTCTCCTAAAAAGAAATCTTCAGTTACAGATGGTTTCACTAGAGAATTCTACTAAACATTTAAGAAAGAATTAATATTGATTCTACAATTTCTTCCAGGAAATGAGAAAGAAAATACATTCTAATATATTTTGTGAAGCCAGTATTATCCTGATATCCAAGCCAGATAAACATAATACAAAAAAAAAGAAGAAGAAGAAAGAAAGATAGAAAAACAATACTATGGATCAATTATTACTCATCAGTAATAATGCAAAACATCTTTACAAAATATTAGCAAATAGATTCAATAATATCTATACAAAAGTTATGTAACAAGACCAAACAGAGTTTACTGCAACATGCAAGGCTTGTTCATTATTCAAATGTCAATCAATGCCATTCTCCGTATTTACAGAGTAAAGAAGAACATTCACATCATCATGTAAATCAATGCAGACAAAGCATTTGACATAATTCAACACACATTCATAATATAAAGAAAAAAAAATCTCAGAATACAGGAGCAACAGGTACCTCCTGAACTTGCTAAAGAACATACATAAGAAATCTACAACTAAGATTATACTTAGTAGTAAAAGACCAAATTCTTTTCCCTCAAGACTGGGAGCAAGGCAAGGATGTTTACTCTCATTGTTCTGTGTAACATAGTGCTAAAAGTTTCAGCCAGTGAATAAGGCAAGAAAAGGAAACAAAAGGATTTTAGATCAGGTAGGAAGAAATAAAACCATTTCTATTTGCATATGACATGGTTGTCTCAAAATCCTAAGGAATCTACAAACTTCTAGAACTAAAAAATGAGTTCAGCCAGTTAATAAGATACATGATATACATACAAAAATCAATTGTATTTATATATACTATTAATGAACACATGGAGAGTTAAATTTAAAAGTCAATGACATCTGCAATCACTAAAAAAATGAAACTCTAGGTGTAAATCTAACAAGACATCTATAGGATTTGTATGCTGAAATCTATAAAACACTGATGAAAGAAATCACAGGTAGATAAATAAATAGATGCACTGTGTTTATGAATTGGGAGACTCAGTGCTATGAACACACATTTCTCCAAAATTAATATACAGAACTAATGCAAATTCTTATCAAATATCCCAGCAAAATTTTTGTATATATAGACATTTTTTCCCCAAAACTATATGGAAGGTAAAGGAAGTAAATAACAATACATTTGTGAAAAAGGAGAATGAGGTGGAATCAATGTCTCTACTTGATTTCAAGACTAATTGAAGCTGTGTGGTAGTGGGAGAAAGATACATACAGAAATCAATAGAACAGAATGGAGAACCCAGAAACAAATCCACACAAATATGCCTATTTCATTTTTGAAAAAGGTGCAAAAGCAATTCAGTGAACAGGATAACCTTTTCGACAAATGCATAGGCAACCAGATGAATCTTGACCTAAATCTCGTATCTTACACAAAAATAGATCATCAACCTAAAGGTAAAACACACACAAAAAAACTATTTTAAAATGTTTTTTTTTAAATCAGCTATTTAACAAAAACTCACAGACACAGGCAACAGTTTAGTGGTTACCAGAGAGTAAGGGGTAGGGGGGTGTTAGATGAGGGTAAAAGGGGTCAAATATATGTTGATGGAAGGAGAACTGACTCTGGGTGGTGAACACAGAATGTGATACATAGATGATGTATTTTAAAGTTATACACCTGAAACCTATATAACTTTACTAACAATTGTCACCCCAATAAACTTTAAAAAAAGAAAAACAGAAAAATGACTTTGAAAAAAATCAGCTTTACTAATAACCACTAGAAAACTGGCATCAAACCATATAAAAATATTTAAACAGGTATATCCATACCATGGAAAACTTTAAACTATTGCTACATGCAAATGCTTGGATGAATCTCCAGAAAATTATGCTGAGTGAAAAAAGCCAATCCATAAAAATTACATACTGTGTAATTTCATTTACATAATATTCTTGAAAAATGGTACATTATAGAAATGGAGAATATATTCATATTTGTGAGGAGGTAAGTATGAAAGGAAAGTGATTGTGGCTGTTAAATTGCAAGAAGAGGGATTCTTGTGGTGATAAAAATCATCTGTATCTTGACTGTATCAATATCAAAATCCTGGTTGTGATATTGTATTATAATTTTTTAAGTTGTCACCATTGAGGGAAACTGGATAACAGTACAAGATATTGTTTCACAAACTGCCTATGAATATAAAATGATCTTGAAAGAAAAAATACAATGAAAAAAGCAAAGCTATATGAGAACAAAATGAATAGAGTTTTAGTGACCAGTGGAAAACATATCAAAAGGAAAATATAACTGGAATATCAGAAGGAGAGGGAGAGAATAAGGAAAATAAAAATTTTTGAAAAAATAATGACCAAACATTTTACAAATTTAATGAAAACAAAACCCACATACTCAAGAGTCTCAGTGAACCCAAGCATGATAAACACAGAGAAAACTCAACCACATCATGATCAAATTGGTGAAAAACAGTGATAACAACAACATTTTTTTTTTAGCTGAACCATCCTACCACCTGTTGGCAGCTTAGTTCTGGCTGGGAATCAAACCAGTGACCCTGTTGATCAGAGCTCACACTCTTGAATGAGCTCTTAACCAACTGAGCCACTCAGCCAGCCCTGTTAATGAGAATCTTAATAGAATCCAAAGGACAAAGAAAAGATAAAAATGACTGTTGTACCTTGTTGAAAACCATGCAATACAGAAGACAAGGAAACATCTTTAAAATGCTGGGTGCCAATAAAAACAAACCTAACAAAATAGAAGTACATATCCCAAAATGGATATGACATAAGTAGAGAAGACATAAAGACATTTAAAAAAAAACAAAAAAAACTGAGTGTATTCATCACCACCAATCTAAACTATAAGAATGTTGAAGAAAGTCTTTTAGGTAGAAGGTACATGACATCTTATGGAAATTTGAACCTACATAATGGAATAAAGAAAGCAAGAAACTGTGCATATGTGGATAAAAATAAAGGCAGTTTTTTGTCATTCAAAAATATATTTAATATATATTTGTGTGGATTAAAGCAAACATAATAAAAACATATTATTGGTAACAACAATATGGCATCAAGGATAGAAAAGACAGTCTGGGGAATATAATCAATAATGTTGTAAATATTTTTTAGGGGGCCAGATGGACTCATGTCTTGTTAGGGAGACCACTTCATAGATGGTGTAGAGGCCTGACCACCGCACTGTAGTTCTGAAGCTGATGTTGAATAATATTGTATGTTAACTATAATTATATATACATATAGTCATGGGATGTGGAGTAGAGTGTGGGAATGGAGTCAATGGAATTGTAATAGATAAGCATGATATCGGGGGTGGGAGGGCAGTGGATGGAGGGAAGGAGGTTGTTACTTTGCGAGGGGTGAAAAGGGTAACTATTGCATTGTTCTGTACACCTGAAACTAGTAATAATAAAAGACAAAAACAAAACAAAACAAAAACGTATTATTGTGTTTGTTAATATGACAATAGTACACAGCAATGAAACATAAAGAATTGGAAGTATATTTTTATAAGATTCTAACTTTATACATAAAGCAGTAAATATCATTTTGAAGACAGACTGCAGTTAAGTTAATGATGTATATTTTCAATCCCAAAATAACAACTATTTCTAAGGCGGTATAGCTAGTAAAGCAATATCAGAGATAAAATGAAATATAAAAATCCTTCACTAAAGGGAAGACAGAAAAGAGGAAAAAGAAATAATGAACAGATTAGATCAGTAGAAAACAAACAGCATTCTCATAAATTAAACCCATATTGAAAACTACAATAAACATAAATGTTCTAACTACTTACATTAAAAGGTAGCATTTTTCAGACTTGGGATAAAGCAAAACCAACTATATGCTACTTACGGTAAACTTATTTTAATTATAAATAATAAAATATATCTATTTATAAAATATATCAACTTTTGAAAAACATGAAAAGGATATACTATAATAGCAAGTGACCAAAATAATCTGGAAGAGCTATGTTACTTTAGGACAAAGTAGACTTCAGGCAAAGTTGATTAGTATGAAAAGGGACATTCATACTAATAAAGGGATCAATTTTTCAAGAAAATATAATACCATCCTAAGTGTGTATGCACTAAATAACAGAGCTTAAAATTATACACAGCATAAACTGCTATAACTGAGAGGAGAAGTAGACAAGCCCATACACAGAACATTCCTCTACTAACAATTGATAAGACAAATGACAAAATCATAATAGGCTACATATGTCAGTAATAAGCTACAATGTTAAGTATGACTTAAAAAAACTATTAAATATCTTAATTCACTGACATTTATAATTTCAATAATTGCAGAATATACATTTTTGCAAGAATATTTAACAAGATAGACTGTATTCTGGGCCCAAAACCAAGTGATTATAGATATACAGAGTATAATACCTGATCAAAATGGAATTAGTAGAATACAAAATGATATTTGGAATTTACTCAAATGTTTAGAAATGTAACAATGTAATTCTGATATACATGACTCAAGGAATAAACATCAAGGGAATTAGAAAATAGTTTGAAGTGAATGAAAACATCATCAAGATGTGTAGGGGAAAATTAAAGCAGTGCTTAGGGAAATTTATAGTTTAAGTGCTTATATTAAAAAAGTGGTAAGGCCTAAAATTTAGAAACTTGCAAAAGAAGATAAAGTCAACCTAAAATAGAAAAGGAAATAATAAAGAAAAGAATGAAACCAGTGAAATAAATAAACAATATGGACAATCAATACAGTGAAAGGTTGGTTTTTGAAAAAATCAGTGAAATTGATAAACCTCTAGCTAAACTGATCAAAAACAAAGACAGGACATACCGTACTTTGCTGTGTACAATGCGTATGTTTTTGCCCAAATTTGTGAGGGAAAAATAAGGATGTGCATTATACATGGGTAGTACTAAATACATATCTGTATGTTTTTAATCCTTTTATTTATGCTTGAGTTAAAAGTGTAACTCTAGAAATCAATAATGATACCTGTATGCAAAATAATACCCTGGAATATGATCATTGGTTTTGAACTTGCAACAATGAAGAGTTCTTGGCCTTCTATGATATGTAAATATTGTAAATTTGGTACTGGTACATAAAATTTCTTGTATCTTGTATCTGTTCTTGTGTTTTGTTATTGTCTGTTATATAAAATTTCTTGTACCATAATATGTTAAAAAATAAATGTTAAAATTCCTTTATAATATGAAAAACAAGTATCTAAATGTAAACTAATAAAATTTGAATTAAAAAATTAAAAGATTTTTTCCCTGTAAGTTTGGGCCTAAAACATGGGTACACATTATACATGGGAGTGCATTATACATGGCAAAATATGGTCAATTAAGGGAATATTATGAATAACTTTTGCAAATATATTTGTCAGTTTACATGAAATAGACAAACACCTTGCAATACATAACATATAAGTATTACAATGTATTAAGCTGACTCAAGAAGTAATGCAAAGCTTAAATAGCCTTATCAATTTTTACAATTGAGTTAATAAATACAAACTTTTCTTCAAATAAAATGCTAGGCCAAGATATCTTCACTGGTAAATTAACTCAAACATTTAAGTAAGAAATTATGCCAATTGTATACAAACTTTTGCAAAAAATAAGAGGGGATGCTTCTCAACTCACTTTATAGAGCCAGCATTAGTCTTTACCAAAAGTAGACAAACATTACATATATATATATATATATATATATATATATATATATATATATATATATATATATATCACCCAAATTACCATAGATGCAGAAATCCCACATAACCTCTTGACTGACAATTCCAAGTTTTGACAAGATAGTAGAGAACCCGGAGCCCTGATATATTGGATAGAAATATAAACTTATGTAACTCTGGAAGACAATGTTATATAACTCTTGGCAGTATTTTAAAAGATTAAATATGCACTTACCATATGACCCAACAATTCTACACTTAGGTATTTACATAGTAATAAAATGTTATTCAGTAATTAGCACTATTCAGTCCTATATAAGCAAAAATATAGATGAGTATCAAAAACATTACTGTTGAGCAAAAGAATACAGACATAAATGATTACATACTAAATTATTCTTTTTTTTTTACCTCCAGAGAACACAAATCTAATCTACAGTGACAGAAAGCAGATTATTGGTTGTTAGGGCTGGGGGTAGAGTAATTATCTGGGAAAGAGAAAAAGGGGAAATTTTGGGATGATAGAAACATTCACATCTTTATTGTGGTAATGGTTATGTGGTATATGCCTTGAAATGTATAATATTAAAATTGGACTTTATTAAATACAAATTATACCTTTAAAATGTTGAGTAACAAGATGAGCAACAACAAAATGAGGACTATTTTTGTTTGATTTGGTTTATATTAAAGGTAAATAAATTGATATTACTCCATTCTTTCTAAATGTCCCAATAGATTTTTAGCCCTGTTTAGAGTGCCATATTTTACTTATTCTTGTTTTCTTTTAAAGCAGTGGTTACAACCTCACTTATTTTCTGCTCTTCTCACCCAGATAGTCATTGTTCTGACTACCTGATTGACTAAGACCTATTCTTTTTCTAAGACTCAATCCTATGTACAATATTCTCCGTGAAATATTTTCCAGTGATCTCAGTGATGGCTTTCATTATTGAAAACAGCCAGTTTTTCTCAAACTGGGTCTCTTACAAGGAGTAGTTATAGGGGATGTTAGTAGATGTTATGTAATAATAGTGTCCAACATTGAATAACTGTTGAATAAGGCAAAGCAGTTTTCCATTGAATTTCTCAGAGCCTGTAATGGTCATCCAAAAGATGATAGGGTATTTAAATTTGTCACACTTATTTGACCATTATACTCTTTTTATTGTAAACCAATTCAATAAGTTAATGTGCTATAGAACAAATATGGGAAATGACGGATGATGCCATACATTTAGTTCTTATAATAGGCTATTTTAAACTTTAAGACATCAATAACAAGACACAATCTATATCATTGAATAGGTTACAATTTCTTCAAGGCAGGGATCTGACTCATATACCTTGAGATCCTCATCTGTTTAGCATCTATATAGAAGGTGCTTCATAGATTGTGTTTTGATGGAAACAGGAGGTAGCTATCAGGAATCTGGTTTAGGTATTCGTGTTTCAGTTGCTAATTACCTTGAAGGACACTCAATAGATATACAGTGGTAGACTCTAAATGCGTAACAGTGAATAAGACCATGTGCCTGCCCTCATGGAACTTTCATTCTGGTGGGTGAGATAGACAGGGTCTAAGTAAACAAATAAAAATGGTCAGATTATTGAGTACTGTGAAGAAAATAAACAAGATTATGTGAGAGACAGTAGCTGAGGAGGACAGCCTGACTGGCAAAGAGAGTTCACAGCAGAGGTCTTGATACACTGAGACAGAAAAGGCACAACATATCCGAAGAACAATAGGAATCCTTGATTGGCTCCCTGTGTAAAACACCGAGATCTCGGGTTAAAGAATTTGGAATTGATTTTTAGTTCAATAGTAAACCACTAAAGAGTTTAAGTGGATAAGTGGTAGGGTCAAAAGTAAAATTTCCAAGTCTCTTGTGTCTTGGTTCCATAATCCTTTTTCTTTATTAAATATTATTAAAATATGTTTATTTTATTAAGAAAATGCTTTATTTCAAAATGGTCACCCTGAAACCACACAGGATAAAATCTTTCACTGACTTTGCAATCTTAAATCCCTCAGTATCTTCCATGCTTATGTACACTTACGACATTTCAAATTAAAAAAATTGCTGTTTCTTTTTCACTTCCTATGTAACTTGGAGAACATAAATAAGAAGGTAATTTGGATGGATGAGTTGGTAGATTTCACTAAATACATTAGTTTAACAGCATTTTGAAATAATATATTGCAATTTATCTTGAACAACTCAAACTCTGCCTGGAAATCATTTTAAGGACTTGATTATTAGTCTCAGTTTAGGAAAATGTTTAACTAAAAAAAAAAATAACCTCTTTTATTTTATATATTTCCAATACAACTTAAAAGTTTATTTAAAATTTTTAGCAAATATGAGAAAAAATATCAGATTTAAAAATTCAAAACTTGGCTATGATTATAATACTTATCTCAAATGCATCTTTGCCATATACTTCTACTTTCCAAAGGATGCATTTAATAAACAGCCATAGAGATACTCTTGAGTTATTTGTAAAATTAAACACATGCCTACCTTGTAAGCTATATGGGCCAATTTATACCTCTTAATTTTTAAGAAAAAAAACCTTTTAGAATCTGTACAAATATACACTGAAGCAGCTAAATGTCATTTCATTTTAATCAGTGACATAAATTTCAAACTTAAACTGAGAATTTTTTCTCCCTGAAAGTCACTCTATTACATTTCCTCAGGTTTTCTAGTGACCAGAATTTTGGCAGTTAAAGACAGAAGGATTAAAGATACCATAGAAAGGATCTGGCTACTTCTTTTCTTAGTGTGACTACCTTCCAACACACTCATGTAACACTTTCTCTAAATTGCTTTCTCAAAACATATGTTGATAACCTCTATGCACAGTCCCATAGGCCCCAAAGCATTTGCTAAAAGGATTTACTAGTTAGAGTCCCCTGCATATACCTCTTTTTAGAGTACACTTCTTGACTTTCAAAATTTGAAAGCCAGTGATTCTACTCATAAAGGTGAGAGAGATATCCATGTTTAACAAAGCACCGATGTGGCTAAACAATGTACATCTTCATATAGGAGGCTATAGTGCTATTTTACCAGAAACATGTTCTGGCCCAAGAAATGTATTCCTAAGAAAAGTTACTTGAATATATGGTAACAAAAACTATCCACTCTGAAATTCCAATAACTTCTTTAATTGTTGATATTTGAAATATAATGCACTCTCTATTTGTGCAGTAACCCCATAATGTAGAGGATGTCTGGGAACTTGGTACTTTTTGTCTCTGAACCTATTCCTACTCTTCTTTCAAAACTTCACTTAGGTGTTTTCAGCTCTTTGAAAGCCTTCTGTGACCCCCTCCATGCTGGCAAGGTGCTATCAACTTGGGTTCCCATAATATAAGAGGCACATTTTTATCACTGTGCTCCTACACTATGCACTTGTCTCTGTCACTAGACCATGAGCTTCTGGAGGGTGGGTACCTTTGATTTTTGTATCAAAGATCTCTTCATTTCCAACCCTAGTGCCTGGCACATAATAGGAATTCGAAAATGTCCCTTGCATGAAGGAAATAGATGGCAAAGCAACATGTGACAGGATGGTGAGGAAGGTAAGTAGATTTTCTATCTGGTGAGATACCAAATAGCTAACTCAAGCCTGAAAGAAATAAATCCTCAAAGCAAAAGTGAGATGAAACAATCATTTGGTACATGCTTTTCTAAAAGAGACAGAAACCCCCCCCCAAACCTTTAGACTTTCTTTTTAAGTTTTGCTCATTATTAATATTATTCGTTTCGCACACTCACTGTGTCTGTTCAAGTCCCTCAGCGAGTCAAGGCTTATTTCTAGCCCAGCGTTATGGAACCCTTTCATCTAATCCTAGATAAAATGCAAGGAATCTATTTAGTTCATGGAGAGAAGTGCGGCTGCCTTTGGAGCTTCTACATGCTTAATGAACTGCATGTTCCCTTTAAAGACTAATCCAACCCAACTAGAGTTAGGGTCATTATGAGGCTTACAAGGGTGCTCAGACATGAAATGCTGGCTAAGGATCTCACTGAGATTCGTAATTGACAGCATCTCGGCTTATGGGACAGTTAGATTGTATTCATCAAAGAACAATATAAGACTTTGTATTGACTGCATGGAGAAGCAAGCCACATCTTCCTAGGCTGCTGTAGTTTAGTCTAGCTGTCAATTTGGCAGTTCCTGGGTTGCAAATTGTGGACATTATTGCTTAACATTCATGTCTGGTTCACATCCCAGCAGTGACAGTTCACCATCTACAATCGTGTTTCCTAACTGCAGTCCAGCCCAGCTGGAGAGCCAATTTCTAAAACAATTGCAGCTAGCTCTGACAAGAGGTCTGATAGTCAAATGTTGCATTCTCTGAGGTACTTGGAGACTACCTGCTTTGTGAAGCATTAATAGATGCAGTAAGAACACCAATGGACAGGAACTAAACATTCTTTTAAAAGTTAAATATGTAATTTAAAAAGTTTGATTCCTCAGAATTGCTGTAATAATTATTGTCTAGAATATTCATGTTGACATTTAACATGTTAAACTTTCAAAATGTCATAGAGAAAAAGATCAAAGAGACATCAATGTGTAGCCTGACTCTGCCAAAGCCACTGGCTCTGTGACCTTGGGACAATCACTTGACTTCTTGGAGCCTAAGTCCCTTATCTATAAAACAAACATAATACTAACTATGGAATTGTTGTGAATATTAAGTGAAATAAGGTATGCAGAGAAACTAATACAGTACCTACAATATTATAGGCACTCAATATGTTAGGCATTATTAGTGTAAATATAGTAAAGAGAGAAAGTGAAATGGACAAAATCATAATAAGCTAGCATCAGAAATAGAGATTTTAGTATTTAAGATATTTGAAGTAAAACAATTATGAGTGGTAAGAAAATCCAGAGTGTATTTGGGCTTGTGCATAGCTAAACCTGACTGGAGTTGGGGAAATAAAGAATCCTTGTGTAGGGAGTTAAAAGAATGAAGACAAGTATAGTAATACCTTGGTTTGCGAGTATAATGCGTTCCATAAACAAACTACTCATATTGCAAGACATCGCTCGTTTACCACGTTAAAATGTATTAGAATGTTTGCTTGCTTTGTGGAACACTCGCAAACCATGTTACTTGCAATGCAAAGTTTTACTGTACTATACTAAAGTCAGCAAAGATTTACTGAATTCTTACTATGTGTAAGGTACTAGGAGAAAAATACATATAATGTATTCTCATTGCCCTCAAGGAGTTACACTATGTGGGAGATGAACAAGTACGTACATACGGGAAAAGATGCAGAGGAAGTCCGAGCATTAGAAAGAGAACTGGAGCCAGGAAAAAATAAGGTCTCAAAATCTGAAGGAAGAAACTTTCAAGAAGAAAGTCAAGGGCAAACAGGGTCAATTGCTGAGGGGTGCAGAGTAAACAAAAAGGGCTAGTGTTTTATGAGTGCGTCCCTTGTGCTAAGCATAGTTTCAGGCATTTCTCACCTATTTGTTCAAGTAAGGTAAGGAAAAGGATGATAGCAGGAAGTAAGGAGATAAATTTGGAAGCGCCAAAAGCTCTGGCCACATTTGGAAATCTTTAACATATAACAATCATTATTATAATTATAATTATTAAATTTATGGATAATATTTGTATAGTGTTTAATATGTTCCAAGCTCTGTGTGGATGCTTTGTATACATTCATTCATTTAATTTTCACAGCAACTCAATGAGATAGGTAGAATTTTAATGTCTGTTTTATAGATAAAGAAATTCAAGCAGAAAATGTATCCAAGGTCTCTAAGCTAAAAAGTGACAGAATTGGGACTTGTGGTAAAAGACGACTTCAAACTCAGGTGACTGAATTCAGAGCCTGTTTCCTAACTCTTACAGTATATTGGAGGAAGAGAAGCCTGGGTTCTTTCATGATAGCTTTAGAGATGGATTGCTTACAAAGACAGGTTATAAAGGGTGATGTACCCAGCTGATGAGAACTTCCAAAAATAATTGAAGAGATAGAATTAAAGTTGGACCACAATGATGAATAAAGGGGACAGAATAATACTCCATTATTCTGTTACTCAGCTATAAAGAAGAAGGAAATAGTACCATTTGCAACAATATGGATGGAACTAAAGAACATTATGCTAAGTGAAATAAGTCAGTCAGAGAAAGAAAAATACCGTATGATCTCACTTATACGTGGATTCTAAAAAACTGAATAAATGAGAAATGTAAACAGATATAGTCACAAAGACACAGAGGAAGAACTGAGGGTTGTTAGTTGGGAGGGGGTAGGGATGAAAGAGAAGGGGAAGGGACGAGACAATACAAATTGGTAACAACAATATGGCCTCAGGAATAGAAAAGACAGTCTGGGGAATATAATCAATAATGTTGTAAATATTTCTTAGGGGGCCAGATGGACTCATGTCTTGTTAGGGAGACCACTTCATAGTCAGTGTAGAGGTCTGACCACCGCACTGTATTTCTGAAGCTGATGTTGAATAATATTGTATGTTAACTATAATTATATATACATATAGTCATGGGATGTGGAATAGAGTGTGGGAATGGAGTCAATGGAATTGTAATAGATAAGCATGATATCGGGGGTGGGAGGGCAGTGGATGGGGGAGGAGGGTTGTTTCTGTGTGAAGGGTGAAAAGGATAACTATTGCATTGTTCTGTACACCTGAAACTAACAAGAAAAAAAAAGAGGACAGAAAAGCTAAAGGGAATATCAGGTTTTTGTTCCTGGGAATGGGAAAAACGGCACTAAGGAAAAGTTTGGGAGGACACAGGAATCTACTCTTAAATCTCAGTAAGCGAGCAATGAGAGCCAGCAATAGGAGGCCCTGGGAAGGTTGGCCTGGATTGGCTCTACGTGGTATGAGCACAGAATTTGGTGTCATTGATAAGTCTGAATTCTAGTCCTGACTGTCAAGAAACAGCTTTGCAAACCTGAAATCCACTCCTTTGTGCTTTAGGTTTCTAACCATTTATTGTGAGTCTGGCAACTTACTATGTTCTTTACATGCATTATCTTTTTTAATCTTCATTTACAACCTTATGGTATATGTACAACTATTATGCTCAAATCACAGATGAGGAAATGCCAACAAGTTTAAATAACTACTCATGGTCACAGTGAGTGAGGGAGCTGGGGCTCCAAACCAGCTCTATCTGGTCCCATAGTCCTATATACTACTATGTTGTAGGCTTCCTTAATAATAACCCAATGTTACCAATGAGAAAAAATAGGTTTGAGAATTTTGAACCCAATTCACAATTATGGTGCATAAATACCAGAAAGCAGGAGTCAGGAACAACAGCAGCAGAGGCCTTTGGGGGTCAGCTATGTGAAATCCAGCACGTGCACAGCACCAATCCTAAGGACCCAGTTCTAGTGCTGGCTAGGGGAAACCTGCGCCCAGTGTTGTGAGCAATTTTCTTTTTCATCCGCGGCGCTTATTGAGTGGATGGTTGGTAAGGCATGTACAGAAGTAATTTGGAGAGAATTTTTCAACACTGGATGATTTAAAAGTGCTGAAAACAATGAAAATGAATCTTCATTTCATAGCTCTTCCTAAATGTGGAAATTATTTCACAAGAACTTTTCTATTCATGGTACAGGAGGCATGTTGGCTAGTACTGGTTTACAACTTGGGATACTAGACTTTTCAAGAAAATCAAATTTCCAGATACACACACACACACACACACACACACACACAAAATGTGTGTGTGTATATATAATTTATATATATGTATATATAATTTTAATTTTTAGTTTGGGAAATGCTAAAGTACAAAAAGTTCAAATTGTTTCCAAAGTGCTACTGCAGCTTAATATGTGCCATCAATAATTTCCACGTGAAACGGAATTTTCTGACATACCAATATGAAGAACAAGCACAGTTGGAAATTCTATTAAAGCAATGTGAGATAATTCCTTGATGTATTTGCAAAAGGTACCATAGGTCAGTGAAGACCATTGACCTTAATCCTCCAATATGTCATTTGTGCAGCTTCTAAATGATCTCTGCAATTATCAAAGGATTCAGGCGAACATTTCCTTAGGTCAAATACTACAAAAATAAGAAATACAGGACATTTTCCAGATCTGGGCTAATCAGTCATTAAGCCCTTATTGAGAGATCATTACAGATGCAGGGCACCTGAGTCTTAAGGATTTTGTAAAATTTGAATTCACATGAGTGACCTTTTAGATTTCTAAAATATTTCATAACTCTAAGGTTAGAACAGGATTATTAACTTGTTTCCCACAAGATACACAGTGGTGATGTGATTTTCTAGAAATCAAGAAAGGATTTGAATTTAATGTTTTATTGCTTCTAGTTTTCAATACATGTCTGTTAGGCTAGGCTGCCTGAAGGTTTAACTTTGCATAAAAAGTAGATGCCATAAATTGTACAACTAACCCTTGGACCCTATCGATTTTAATCACTGGAATTTATCTTAAGGAAATTATCATGTATGGGAGGCAAAAATTTATCTATAAGAATATTTATTGCCATTTTCTTTAACTTAACTTAAAAGGTGCAAATCTAAGTTTCCACTACAGGCAGTTGGAATAGTGCAAGTATAAAAATAATAATGGGTTATGCATCATACAGTCAGCTTGAAAAATCTTGGGTTACACAGTTCTAGTTCCTGAGTTCAATTCCTGGTTCTGCCACTTCCATGCTGTGAAATCTTGGGCCAGTTACCCAATCTCTACTGTGTTTCATTTCTGCTTTGTAAAATGGAAATGGTAACAGTGCCTACTTTATGTAGCTGCTACGAATTTAAATGAGATAATACATTAAATTTACTTTTTGGTGGAGAGTGACACAAAGGTAATTCTAAATAAATGTAAGCTGTTATTATAGTGCAGTCATTAAAAAATATGCTGTAGAAAATTAGATTATGATATTAAATAATAATGTAAAATATTTTAATAAAGTGAATTATATAATAGAAGATATAGTATAATTGTTTTTCACAGAGGAGTGTTAATTTATGCAAATAAAATACTTGTTACACACCAACATGTTAAAAAATGTTACATCTGTATGGTGTTATGGGTGGTTTCTTTTCTGTTATTTTATTATCCATTTGTTCCAAATTTCCTTCAATGAACCTGCAATGCCTTTATAATAGAAAGTATAAAGCCATAAAAATAAAATAAATCATGATGCATACATTGATCTGTGACAAAGTTAAAAGGACCTCAATAGAAGTTGCTGCTATCAGTCTGTCAATAGTTCCTGAGGCAAGAGATGCTAATGACATCATAAAGACCACAGGGAGAGGAGAGGTGTGGAAGGGGACTCGGTATTCAATATAAAGTAATAGAATTTGAAGTTGATGACAATTGGACCAAATAGTCAATGTCTGCTGAAAACATAAAAGGCACAATTTCAACATTAAGATCACTACCACTGAAGTATGGAATAATTATTTCTAATGATCTGGAAATAGAGTGATTTTCTTTGAGTTAAATATGTAAGGCCCTGATTAAATTCATTAACTACTTTATGCTTCATTTGGGGTTATTCTTATTTTTAGTTCAGTTTTAGATGTCATTTCAGGATCTGGGCAAGATCATTCTCAAGGTGAAAGGCAGTGGGACACAAACCTGGAAGGATGTTCGAGCTAAGACCTCATAAGACATGTCATTTAGTATGTATACATGCATCTCTGTGGTGGTTATGATCAATTTCTGTCTCCTTCCCTTGACTTGTCCTATTTGATGCTGTACTTCTTTCCAGTCCCTATCTCAGTCCATGGCCCAAAGCAGATAGTCTAAATAGTCTTGAATAAATGAACAAATGGATGAGTTTAAACAAGTTATTTAGTCTCTTCAAGACTCAATTTTTGTCCATTTCTGAATTTAGGATAATGAGGCTTCAAATCTTTTGAGACCACCATAAGCTTTTTAAATAAAATCTTACACAAAAGCCTAGTGTACCAAATGGTTAAGTGTAGAGTTTCTCTGACTGAATAGAGGATAAAGTTGTGGAACAGTTCTATACCCATATGCTCCCCTTGTCACACACATCAACACCCATGCACACAAGTGCACATATACAGCAAGTCTTCCTCTAGTACCTTCTTCAAACTATTCAACCTGTTAAATTCAAGCAAGTTCCTATGTGCATTTAATTTGAAAGCTACTAAACTAGACAATCTCTAAGATTCTTTCTAGCTATGATTCTAGGTCTCAACAAAGGCTGTTTAGCTGTTCTCCTTTCTCTTCTCCAACTTCTCAATTGATTAGCAAATTACATTCTATTTTTGGAAAATTCAGCCCATTAGCCTATTTCTCTTACATCTTGGTTTGTAATGCCAGAAGTGCAAGCATAATGTTTATTGATGCTCTCCCAGGCATGTCATGGAGATATTCCTGAGCTCTCTCCTCTGCCCTGCTTACCTCTTTCCTAGTTAACTTGTAATGGCCCCCAATGTGGATATTTCCTCCACCTCCCTAGTTCCAAATGAACTCAAATTCAGAAACCTAATAACTCTCTCCTTATTAACATCCCTGTTATCAAAATGATATTATTATTATGCCTGACTCCCAAATGGGAACCCTGGAATGCTCTTCTCTTTGTTTCTTTAACCTCTCATCATATCCTCTAGTTATTCTTCCTCAACTCAGTTATAACTCTTGCAGTTACATCATTGCTGAATTTTGTTTAATAATACCTGAAACATTGTAACAGATTAATCAAAGTGATTTTCCTAAAATACCAACTTTATTATGTCACTTCCAAGCCAACAACAGATATAGACTCCCCTACTTTTTTTTTTCACCAAGCCGAAACTCAACCTGACTTCTAAGACTTTATAAAATTCAGTGCTTCTACTCTCCTTATAAAACTTTTACATTTACAAATTACAATTTCACAAAATTATTTTTGTTTATCCACATGCAAGGTAAACAAGACTGACAATACCCTGTGCTGGTAGATATGAAAGAACTAGTCAGTCCTTTTATACACTGTTGGGAATGTAAATTGGTTCCCTTTCTTGAAGGCAGATTAGTAAATTATTTAAAAATATTTAAAAACTATATATATTTTACACAGTAATTCCACATTTAGAAATATATTCTAAGGGAATACTATGACAAATGTCCAAAGATCATGCACTAAGACATTAAGTTTCCATTTATCAGGGACTAGTCAGATAATCAATGGCAACTGGATATTGTGATCTAACAAGAAATATATATTTGGTCTTCATCCTCTGGCTACTGGCACAAGAACTTCTAAAATCCTTAGAATTTCCTGAGTTATGGGGATGAGAGAAGCACCTTTTGTTATTCATAATAGGCCTTTCAATCACATCTGAGTCTATGCTAATCAGATGACTCTTGGTGGGTCCCTAGATAGCTTCAGGATAGGAACTGGTTGATAGAGAAACTGACTATGTGATTAGAGGGTTGCCCCAGCACCCCCTACTCCTCCCCACTCCAACCCACACATACACTGCTGTACTCCAGGGATAGGGAGGAGGGGAGAGAGGCTAGAGACTGAGTTATTCACCAGTGGCCAAAGATTTAATCAAGTAAGCCTATGTAATGTAACCTACATAAACATCCATAAATGATAGGGTTTGAGGAGATTCAGTTGGTGAACACATTGAAGTGCAGGGAGACTGGCACACCCAGAAAGGGCATGGAAACTCCATAGCACCACCTCTCAATACCTTGCCCTATGCATCTCTTCCATTTGGCTGTTCTTGAGTTGAATCCTTTATAATAAACTGGTAATAGTAAGTAAAGTGCCTTCCTCAGTTCTGTGAGCCATTCTAGCAAATTATTGAACCTGAGGTGGGGATCATAGAAACCCTAATTTATAGCCAATGGTCAGAAGTATAGGAGGCCTAGGACCTGGGATTGGCATCTGAAGTGGAGGCAGTCTTGCCAAACTAAATCCCTAAATTTGTGGTATCTGTGCTAACCCCAGGCAGTTAATGTCAGAATTGAATGGACTTGTGGAACACCCAGTTGGTGTCTGCAGAGAATTAAAGAATTCCTTATTATGGAAAACCCACACATTTGCTGTCAGAAATGCTGTGAGTAAAAGCAGTTCACAGCAATCCATGCAATGGATTACTAAATATTAAGAAAATACTACATTTTTATCATTTGGTAGTAGAGGTTTCACATATTTGAAATTGATTATACTGACTTTCACATTTTAAAATTCATATTGTGGTGAAAATAAAATATTTCAGAGTAAAATTCTATTTGGAGGAAAAACACAAAGGAAAGTATGTTACATGAAAGAAAAATACTTCAGAATGGCAATAAGTATTTCATAAACTATGTAAAAAAATCAAATGATAAATTAGAAAAATATTGGAATCTATATTATGTTTTAAGGGGTTCATTAATATCCACAATATATAATAAGCTCATATATATCAACAAAAAAGGCACATGACCATAGAAAAATGGCAAAATGGCATAAAGAGGTAATATAATATAAAGTATATTCAAATGGCCAAAAAATGCATAAACAAATTTCAAACTCATGTATAAAAAAACCAATAGGCAAACAAAAACAATAATCATATACCTGTGGGCCCATCAAACTGGTGAGGCTGAGAATAAACGGTACTCTGACATTCCCAATAGATTGTAACATGGCTTTATGATTGTAGTTTGGCTACATATATAACCTCATAATATGACCCCATAAGTATGTTTTTAAGATTTTAGCCTAAGAAAATGAGCATGTTTGTAAATAGAAAAGTGTTCACTGTAGCATTGCTTTGAAAAATAAATGAATAAAAGTCCTTGTTATTTGATAATGAGAAAATGATTAAGGACATTTTGCTATATTCATTCAATGGAATATTGCACAGACATTAGAAATTATGTAGCAGAATAAGTTACACAGAAATATGTGCATAAGGTATTAAGAAAAAATCAAGTTAGTTTACAAAACCATACAATTGATATGATCCCAGAATGAATAAAAGCAAAACAAAAAGAGTACATATATTTTCTGAAAGAACCCATAATGTGATAAGAATGTAACCAATAACCACTGGTGTTGAGGTTTGGAGTTGCGGGTGAAGCTTATTTTTCTTTTTCACCCAATGGTATTTTATAGTTCATCTTCTACAGATATTTATTATTTGCTTAATAAAGAAAGAGAAAAAGGAAAAGCAATGGTAGGAACATGAGAGGAAGTCAGAAAGAAATAACTCCACTAAATACTAGTTGAATGAATGAATGCATGTGCATAAATCATTTGAAGAGTGTTTATGGGGGAGGTTTTTATATTTGCATATTTGTGTCTGGGGCAAGGGGAAGTACCAGCTGGGTCCTGAAGGATCACATGGCAGACACTGGTGACAGCCATCTTCCTTTCTAGCGTGCTCTGGTGGCCTGCCTCAGCCCTACAGGAATGTAAACCAATGATGAAAATCCTGTTATCTTCTCTGTTTTATTCTTCTGACTCTAGCTCCTGTCTCTTCTTGTCCATCTTCCTTTCTGCTTGGAGATCTCCGCAGTTTCTTGTTTTCAGTAAATGGAGAGAATTTTAGTACAAGTTGTTAAGGAGAAACTAAGGAACGGCAAAGGTTAAATCAGTAATAGATACCACAGAAAACATTTGAGATCTAGAGAAAAAGGAAGCCCTCTTCTTCATTCCTTCTTACTTTTTATTCCAAACCTCCAGTAATGGACAGATAAAATGCCCAATTCACAAAAAGCTGGAATTACTTTGCTAGTAAAGTCACCAAGCTTTACACACCTGCCTCTCAACCCAGTGTTTTTGTGTGTGGATTGGAGGCCAGTTGGTGGGCCCTTCACTCTCAAGTCTTTAAATTTGCTACCAGGTGGTGGTTGTGAATCTTTAGCATTGGTTTCCCTTATGTATCGTTAACCTGGAATTTTTTCTGCACCCCTTTTATTATGCCAAAATGTTTAGTAAAATCACTGCTGGTCTCTAAGACTTCGTGTGTGTGTGTGTGTGTGTGTGTGTGTGTGTGTGTGTGTGTGTGTGTATGGATGTAAATAACATCCTTGTTGCTTTCCCGCTACTGCCTTGGACAGTGAGTGACACATTCATTGTCAGCAAAATCACAGCCCTGTGTTTTGAGCACCAAAAACATCTTTCCAACTGACACATGAGTTTTTGCGGGTGATTCTGGATTAAAAGCTAGGTGAACCAAGAATCATCCACAGGGAGATTAACATTTTTTAAAGTCAACTCCTTTGACATGATTGTATGGTTTTAGACTTTCTTTAAAAATAGGCCAATCAATGTGATTAAATCAATGAACTCTCAGCCATTTGACTTCATCATTGGAAACAGAGTGAATATAATCTACATAATCCAACATCTTTTGATAGAAAAATATGTTTAACAGCAAAGCCCCAAACATTAACTTGACATAAAGTAATTAAACCATGCTGAGGTAGTCTAAATCAGGTGTTGGAAAATGGCTCCCTTCCCCTGTCCTGTGTTATTCAGTATTCCACGATGTACTTCTAGGAAAAGGGGTGCTGTTACCAAACGTCAGTTTACAGCTGAACTAGCCTATTAACTAAATTCATAATGAATACTTTCCTAGGGGCAGAAAAATCACCCTCATGCCCACTGCCAAACAAAAAGGAGGCAATCCATATATGTTTGTTGAACAAATGAAGAAAAGTCTTCCCATCTTTTTTTGGATTAGGATTAGATGACTGTACACAGAGCATCTGCTTATGTAAACACAGAACTTAATTAAGCAGAGTAATTGAGATAATGTCAATAGTTGCTAGAAGGCACCTTTGCTTTGGGACTATTGCACTTTCCTACTAAGTATACCGAGATACCAGAGCAAAACTCTGTGTCCCTGATTCCAACGCAAGTGTAGCAAAACCATGGACTTGGGAAGTTTGTCTACACTATATAATAAATCAAGTCTTAGTTCATCTACAAAATTCTAAAAGCAAGAAAACTTCATAGGTTAATAATTATCTTTCTCCCACTTCTTTTCAACATCGCCCGTTGTTACTTAATCATTGCTGGCAAACTGTGGACTTTATAGGTGATGAATATTAGCCATCACAAGACCATGAAGTTGCACTTGTAAATTCATACACACCTCTTTTGATGCTCAGCAAAATAGCCTCTTCAGTTTACTATTGGTAACACTGAATTACTGCAGCATTATAATCCACGACACAAAACATGCATAGTTGCTCAGATAAAACATGCATAATTTCAGTTGTAAAGGACACTGTTCTTTGCCAACTGTGTCAAACTAGCAAGAGTATTTTTTCTTTCAGTATATATGCATAATTGGGGTCTTTGCCTCTTCCCACCGTCTTGCAGTGTTAAACTTAATTCCAATTATTCTCATCTATCTATCTATCTATCTATCTATCTATCTATCTATCTATCTATCATCTATCTATCTATCATAACTATCTATCTTTTGCTCAGGAAAGTAAATTCTAGGGTCCATGAAAAGCTGTCATTCAAGTGGCCCAAGAAAGATTCCTAAAGAAGGAACTCCTAGAATATGTAGACTTAAGAGAGTTCATATCTTTGATAGAGAGAAAGCTTGGGGACTTGGGGACTGAGAAGCAGTGATATAGTACTAAGATCCCAAGGGAGGTTAGTAAGGAGACCTTTGTTGCTGGGTTGGAGATATGTTGACTAAGAAGCTAGAAGGGAAAAAACACTGGAAAGTTAGGAAAAGGGAAAAAAAGACCAAATTTTGGGTAAAAAAAGGTGTAACCATGGGGGGGGGGATGAGCAGGGGTGGTTCCAGAATTTCTATACAAAAGGATCTTAGGAAAAAGCATTCCATTTGGAAGAGAATGCAGTCTTGAAGCCGTGTTTATAGAGAAACAAGCATGCTGTTTATATTTAGATTTTATGCTAAAGATTAATAAGAATATTAAACTTTTAAAGGATGGATTTATTTACACTTTACTTAGGACTAATAAAAATGTATTGCCTATATTAAAGATGATACTAATCATTTGGGGGGTACAATTGGGGAACAGATGAAAATTATGGAAGGAGGGCTAAGGCCTCCCCTTGACAGCCACTGAAGAAGTGGAGGTTAGCATGGCAAGGGTTTTCAGAGAATTTTAATTAAATAAGTAAAAATAAAACAGAAAAGGTGCTTTTTATCAAAAACACTGCTATGACTATATACAGTTTTTTCTATTGAGTCTGCAGACCATTTCTTCTTGATGTACTGTCACAAAATACACAGCAGAGAATAAAAACCCTCATCCATCCTACATACACAAAATGCTTAGTTTGTGCATGTAAGCATTTTCCAGAAATCTTTGTTTGAAATTTCTTATAAACTCAATGGTATGCTTAACGTCACTTTACATTCTTGACTCCGTTACAGCTCATCACCATGAATCACATTGCTATCGCTGGCTGGCCTCTCTTAAAAGTGAGTGAATATGAACCTTGAGCCACAAATGGTTTCAGAGATGAAAAAAGGCAACAGCTGTTTATGGAAAGCAACATGTGAAATAGATCGTAAGGGGGAAAATGATTGTTTTAAACACACAATCTTTCAAAATGGTACATAGTGCTAGAAAAAGTATATTGCTTTCAACACGCTGTCCCTGTGCAGCAGGTAATATGCGCTCACTGTGAATTCCTCTCACAGTGCTTGCCACCTCATTTCACCTAGTGCTGTGGAAGGCACCAGGACCTGTAGTGTTCATCAGTGATCTGAATACACTCCAGCTCATAGCTCTCACTGTTAATAGAGCAAGAGCTGACAGCTTGAATGCCGGAAGAGGCAAGAAACAAAACAAAACAGATGTCAAAAACCCTTTGCTTGTTTGGGCATAACTGGCAGGCTGAGGAATCAGTGGCTAAAGGAAATCTATTTCTGTTTCCTCCCTACCCCTGAGGGTTTGGGGCTAATATATTTTGATATGCTTGCCCTCCTCCAAAGAAAATGATCACATATATGTTAGTCCCAAACTCAAGACAAACCACACAATTATTATCTACAACATTCTCTTTCTAACAAGATACATTCCTTTCTTTGTAACAATGCTCACATTTGGAGGACAATATCTTTTCAGGGAGTTGGAGTAATGAGAAGAAAACTTCCAGCTGCTGCTACAATTCATAACACATTCGTACCCACTATACAAATGGAAAATTCCCTCCAAAGGGTCTTTATACTGTTTTATTGATAAAAATCAGTTTCTAATTCTATTTTATTTTCACCTAGCTCATAGTAGGGTGTCTTGCATACAGTGGTCATTTAACAAATACTGCTAAATGATTTTCCAAGTACATGGATGGCAGTTGAAAAACTATGCTGAAGATTGGGAATGAGTGTAATCAATTTTTGAAATCAATTTTAACTTAGAGAGGATAATAAATTGGCTCTCTTCTGCTTTCATCTACATTGAATCTGTGAGTTCCACAATGGCAGTAACTATGTCAGTTTCCTCATCGCTGTAACACCACTGCCCGGCACAAAGCATGGATTGTGTTCGCTCATGGGCCTACCTTGAGGGTGTTAAACTTATGCAATTGCAAAAAGGTCCCACATTTGGTTGAACGCTTGGCCATCACCATATTGAAATTCTTGATACTTTTTGAAAAAGTATCATTTTTGGACCTTCTCATTTTTGGACCTGTCCCTGTAAATTACATAACCAGTACTTCATACAGTACATGTCTAAATGAATAAAAACACCTTCTCATTTTTGGATCTGTCCCTGTAAATTATGTAACCAGTACTTCACATAGTACATGTCTAAATAAATAAAAACAAATAAAGGAAAGCAATGACTAGCTTTTACATTTTATGAGTTCCAAAATTTTCAACTGTACAGAGGTCTTCAAATTTAGTCTCTATAACTTCCCTGAAAGTAAATCCAGCCTAAAATATCCAAATCCTCATGAATGACAACTCTTTAGAAAAGAGGAGGAAAGTTACATAGCTGTATTATTTCAGTGTATTTCATTGTAAATTATTTTTCATATCTTGCTACCATGTTGTGAAGTATTCTAGACATGACTTGCAATGTAGAGAAATCAAAAGCTAAGGAGTTGGCACAGAAAGGAAATGATGATCTTATTCTTTCAATACTTGATAAATATTTATTTGTGTTGTATCATGTGCTCAGGCTTGAAATATAAAATATAAGGGATTCTAAAATAAATATGAAGCTAAATTATTGTTTTCAAAAATTGTAGGGGAAAAAAGAAGATAAGAGTGTGACACTTTCAAATAGCATTTAAACATTTGTTAAATGGCAAAATGCATAGAATGATGGTCAGAAGTGAAGAATATAGATGTGTCCATATAAGCAGAAAAATATGTAAAAATTTAGTTATCTAAGGTAATGGTAATCATCTGCCCCTGTATCAATTACCCATTCATTCTGCTGGGTTAGCTCAACTCAGTAATAAGCCATACTATAAAACTATAATAATTTAGTCAATGTATTTTTGATAAAACTATAAACAGGTTGGTTGATGAAAAGAATATTATATAGACAGAACCTGGCATATAAACTTAATATACTTAATATATTACAAAGAAAGCTTAAAATTATTGACGATGAGGTGGATTACTCAAAAAGGTGCTGGGATAATTGTTGAACCCTCTGGGAAACACACAATTTAAGTCCTTGCCTCATGCCATATAACAAAATAAATTCCAAATGGATTAAACATTTAAATCTAACAAGATAAAACTGTAAAACTCCTAGACAAAATTATCTGCATTTATCCATAAGCTGGATAAAAGACTTTTAAAACTCAAATAGAAGAAAGAAGTACAAAAGAGAAACATAAATATATTGGTGCTATATAAAATTTAAACATATATATTAAAAAACAAAAATTGAAAAACAGAAGATACTTGTAACACATGTGATGAGAAAACAAACAAATCAATCATATATTAGCTATGTAGAAAAAAGGAAGAAATACACAGGTAATTAAAAAAGAAGAAATACATATGGTTAATAGACATATCAAATAATACAAGTTCCAGTAATAATGAAATACCATTTTAAATTATTGTAATGGATACCTGGATACTATAGTATGCTGCCCAGATTCCATTTGGGGCCTGAAATTATAATTCCTTTCACTACTGGAGGTGTTGGCAACTGACAGATTCCAACTGAGTACTTCTCTAGAAGTGTCATTAGCTTTAGAAAATCACCTTGTCCAAGGTCACATCCCCTACCCAAGCAGCCTGCATCTAATGGCACGTCTAGTGCAAGAGTACGAAGTCCTGCCACCTTGTACAAAGATGGGGCCATCTGAAAAGCTATTAGAGCTCTGAAGTTTCCACAGAATTAGCATCTCAACTCAACTCATCCATTTGCTGGATTCTGTTTCCCTCACCTGTCACATGTGTTGTTCCCAAGAGCACTCTTCAAGAAACATCCTGTATGCACATCTCTAAGTCTGTTTCTAAAAGAGCCCTACTTATGACAGCTGGTAATGGAAGTAGGTTGAGAGAAATCTAGAATTGTAATGAGAAGAAAGATATTAAGTGTCAATTTCAGTCTCAAGATCAGCTGCAGTGGCAGGCTCTGTAGGTCATTTCACTAACCTTACTCCTGCAAATTTTCCTGGAAAAGAAACCAACCAGAATCCTGGAGGAGCTGTCCCACTAATTATTCTACAAAGCAGGTAGATCTCAATGGTACAAGGCATGAACTGCAGTAGCGGCTCTGGCAAAGCCACTCAATTTTTCCCTTCAGATCCACACACATTCCTCAACTGCTGGCCATGTTGGCACCACATAGCTCCTGGTCAGCTCCTTCGTCAGAAGAGTTGCCCTCAGCTAAAGAGAACCTACTCATCAAGGGTCATGTCCCTCCTAGGGTAGCCTGAGGTTTGTTACAACGGTATCAAGTCTCAGTCCCCTTGCCCCAAGACTGGGCTATTTTGAAGGAACATCCTAACTTCTGAGTTCTCTGTAAAGACCTGTAGAACACTTGTTAAACTGCATTGCGCTTCAATTTCTCTGTCTTATCCTGCCTCCCTAACCCCTCACTTGTATTGATCCCAGTAAACCTCTTGCACAAAATTCTTAGTCCTTTTTTTAAGAAACTCAACCTATGACACTTATTATATTGGGAAAAATGATAAAATAAAAGATAATGTATAGGTATTGTTAGGGCATAATGAAAAAGGGCAAGTTTTTCTAAAATTTTGCTGATAGAAATTTAAGTTGATATTTTCTGGAGGATAAGTTGATAATCAACATTATTTTTTATGTAGTTATTCTAGGCATGCTGATTTATTCTAAGGAAATAATTCTGGAGGTATTGAAAGATTTGGCTATAAATGTGCTCATCAGTGACCATGTTCACTATAGCAAAAGACAGAGAGAAAACACAAAAAAATCCAGATGGGTAAATCCCTAAAAAAATTTATCTATTATAAAATTGACTATAAGTCATCAAAATGATTTTGTTAAATATGTAATGGCGTGGAAGAGGATGTATATTAAAATTTTTAAAGTTTCTTAAAAGCATATAAAGTATGATTTCATTTCTGTTGGAAAAGAAAAAGAAGGCTATGTTAACTGATTCCTAAGACTCTTCAACTTTGTCATTTTTCCTCTTTGAGGGGAAAAGATGGGATTAGCAGCCTGAGGACACTGTCTGCTCAAGGCTTGCATGCCTAGCTTAAGGAATTGCTTTCTTTTCTACTGTAAACATTGAGAATTCTGCCTCATGTTAAAGGTCCTTTTTGAAAGTTGATAATTATGCTTGTCTAATTGTTCTCTTCAGGATTTCCTCTTTAAGATCAATGCTTTTAAGATTTCTTAAAAATGCATACATTTCTACATAGCATCATGGAAATGATTATCCACGTATGTCCCAAAGTTTAAAAATGTACTCAATTGATGTCACCTTAGGCCCTTAATTTGTTTTATTCATATATATTCACAACCATATCGTAGTTCAGAATTATTTCTTTGAACAGTTGCTTAGATATCCCTGCTAGAAAATCTTCTGTGTTTAGCTATCCTTCTGCAAAGAATTGCTTCTGAACTAGCTCTTGGGGACCTGAGAAGAATCCTATTGTCAGGCACCACCTATGTCAGGGAAGATAAAGAGTGGAATTGTTAAAATTAGAGAATACAAAGCATTGGAACCCTTTGTTAATTAAGTCTTTCCCCTGGAGTACCCTGCTTTCCATTTGCTACAATTGAAAGAGTTGAGGGACAGTCACGTTTGTTGAGAAAGGAGCACAGGGAGTCCTAATTTAAAAGGTCTTAAAACCATATAGATGATTGATTGATAATGATAGACAAATAGACAACAAAAGTGCTAGAAGTACATGGATCTCTGTTAGATTTGTCTATAGCTCTGACCCAAGGATTTGTCCAGGCCTCAGTTCACAAGTTCTATAAGAATATTGACACTGGTTAACTTTGGGTGCTGGTATTGATGATTTTTTACTTTTTTCCATTTTTAATATATATTCTATAATAATTACACACACATTGCTTTTATACTCAGAAAAAAATTATGACTATATATATATATTTATATATATATATAAAACTGCATTAACTGTAATACTCAATATATACTATAACAAAAGATGAATACGTCATGTTTGACTTCTGCAATTACAAGAGGTGCTCAAAGTAGTTACCATCAGTATAATTTTAATACAGATTTTTCCTTTCTTAAAATGTGTATACATTTTTTTGGCACCCTCTGTGTGTTTGTGTGTGGGGAGATGTGCTTGTGTGTGTGTGTGTGTGTGTATGTGTATTTAAAAGATGGAATTCAAAACTTTAAAAGGTTATGCAAAATACCTTAGCAGCAAATTCATCAAAGGAAATACAAAACGAGATATAAGTTTTAGAATCTGAACTTAAAGAAGTACAATGTACATTGTTTCACTTATCAAATTAGTAAAGACAAAAAGGGACAAAGAAATTTCATGCCAATGAGAACAACACAGGAATTATTATACAGTGGTAATGGATCAACAAATTGTATTCAAATTTGGAAAATATTTTGACAGTAGGTATAAAGAATTTTTTAAAATATGCATTCTTTTAACTTATTTTAATCCTTCTGCTTGAAATTTTGCCTAGAAAACAATAAAATATCTAGATAATATATGCAAATAAATATTAATTTCAGCACTATTTAGAAGAGAAAAAAGATCCCTGAGATATTTGTTTATATAAATACATATCAAAAGGTATTTGCCACCATTAAAGTTATACAAATAATTTTAGGTTAAGATATATTGAGGTGTGTGTGTGTGTGTGCGTGTGTGTGCATGTGTGTGTGTGTGTGACAGAGAGACAGAGAAAGAGAAAGAGAAAGAGAGAGAGAGAGAGAGAGAGAGAGAGAGAGAGAGAGAGAGAAAGAGAGAGAGAGAGAGAGAAACATGCTATTATATGAATATAAAATAGCAGCATGGTCTCAACTATGAAGAGAAACAAACAAGCAAACAAAAGACTTGAACAAAATCAATCCAAATATTAACAGCATTTTTTTTCTGAGAGTGGTGGGGTTATGGTTGCTTTATTCTCTTCTTATTTATACTTTTTTTGTACTGCCAAAACTTTTATTATCCTAAGGATGTAATTCTTAGGAAATCAGAAAAAAATAGTAAAAGAACAAACAACAACATCAACAAAATCTAAGCTTTCCTTAGAACCTTTCATTAAGTGTGTATTATTAAACTAAGGAAGGTATTATATGGTAATTAGTTCAACAGAATATTATTCAAAATATCTGGATTTTAATTCTCACTCTGACTGTTTCTAACACCATGACTTTAGTCTTGCCTATTTACAGATCGTTTGATCATAGGAGATTTATTTAATTCCTCTGAGCTTCAGTTTTCACATCTTAGAAAGATTATAATGAGTATTTCACAGGATTGTTAGGGGGATTAAATAACTTTAAAGGGGAAAGCACCACGCAACTGCCTGACACCCTCTAGGTGTTCTACCATTGTTTGTTGAAGGTAAAACAGCTGGGTGGTTCCACCATTGAAAATCACATTTTTAAAAGTATAGAAACAGCTTTGCTTCACAGTTCTGTGTCACCATCTCCTACCCAGACAAAAGAATATCCTAAATATCTGACCTCTCGAGAGTAACCAACTCCACAGAGCAATAGCAGTGGGAACATTAGTCCTGGCTTCAAATCCTTTTTCTCCTTTTTATTTAATTTTTTAATTCTTTTACCTTTTTGTTGTTTGCTTGCTTGATTTGGGGAATTATTCAGCCTGAATCATGTCCCCAGGATTTGTTTTATTGTTTATGTATTAATTAATGGTGAGCTTTCCTTCATTCTGTATTTGAAGCAATGTATTAAATTCATATAAGAGTTTTTTTTTCCTTCTAACAGGAGGAATGGGATATAAAAAAGGAGGGATATCTGTATTCATTTCTGGATATTTTTGACCTGGTAGTTCCAAAGAACTGCGAAGCAGAAATTAATCCCACTGCCTGTGGAGTTCTGAGGATGAGCAGGGCAGCAGATCTCATTTAGAATCCTCCTTTGCCATCTATTAAGAAGTGAGCATGGCAGAGCTGGCCATGGGGGAGGCTTTTTGATTCTCAATTCCTCTGAACATTGTCAGTGTTTAATCAATAGCTAGTCCGGGCATCATTAAACATGTGCTCTTGGTTCAAGGTCCTCTGATCGGGATGGTTGAGGGAATTTGCTCAGTTTTGCTGTAAAGAGCAAAAAAGGGTGCCTACATTCAGGTTAGCCTACCTAAAAGAGATACAATTTTAAACCGTATAGCATTAAATGAGACCTGTTTTAATGTGTCACATGGAATATCAATTATTCTTGATTTCATCATCTTTGCTTCCCATGCAAGATGAATCCTACTGAATTTGAGAGTTTGCACTTATTAATATATGCTTTCTACAAGGAGAGGGGTTAGAAAATACGTCAGTCACTGGAATGGAAGAAAGTATATTCTTCCACATCTTAATTTTTGTAGTTCGATGATGCCACACAATTTTCAATTGTACCGTGAGCTTAATCAGCTGTGTAAAAAGCGGAACAGTCTGTTTCAACATTCAGAGTGGGGCTTCAGAGGCCTAATACACAATTTTTTCCTTCTAGTTTTAATCCATTGTTCTGATATGTATGTGATATGGCACTTAGCAAAACTGTCACTAGCCTCATGGAGACTAAGAGATGAAATAGTGTAGTTCTTATACCACAGGGTCTCATAAAAGTTATAATGAGACATAAGGAAGATTATTAAATCATTTTCTTTTGGAAATAAGGCTCAGTTGAAATTAGACTGTTTTCAGACTTAAAGAATATTTTAAAATGTGAGTTTGCAGGAAGCAGGGCATTCTCCCTAGACAAAAGAGGACTAATTAATCAGCTTGCTATAAAAGAAAATATTTTCCCTGGAATCCAGGAGAAATGTTGACATCTTGAACATTTTTTAGCAATATACCATATAGAAAATGTTAGAGGCAGAAAATCAATCAAGCCATTCCACTGCAATCATTAAGTTTGAGTCATCTACTTTAGTCACTCTAAGCTAAATGAAGGCAGTCACTGAGATTATGGCAAAGCCAAATGGGCAAAGGCGTTCTTTTTGCTATTGGTTTATAATCTATGAATCCCATTTGGTAGGGGCCAACAGGACAAAGGCTTCTAGTATGTATGAAACCACATAATATAAAACCTTCAAATCAAATTTTAAACACTGTCAAAAAGGAATAACTTTTGGAACCCCTTTCATTTTATTTTATTACACCTACTTGTGTTGTTATTAATACAGCAAAATTTTAGAATTTGATGTAAATTCTTAGAATGAATATTCAAATAATTTTATTGGCTATGATAAAAGTAATTTTAAAACAGTGAAAAATAAAACTACAATATTTAAATGGTCAATATAATATTATTTCTTGTAAAATAAAATTCAGAGGGCTGAGTGTACAAAGGGAAAAAAAAAAAACAACTTCAATTGCCTGACATTCTGTCTCTTGACTCTGATAGTCGAATGTGTTAGGATCTCTCACAAGTCCAGCCTTAATAATCTCTTGACTGGTTCTCCCTGATTCCACATGTGCCTGACCTGTTTTCCACACAACACTGTGATGTGAGCCCTTTAAAGTTTAAATGGTGTGTTTTTTCTTCCTTAAAAACAGACACCTCACTTTTGCATAGACATGTTTGTTTGTTTCAACACCGCTGGATTCAACTGGTCACCTGTGACGAAAAGGCATATCCTGGATCTACCACTTATGTGCTGACTGACCTTCCTCAAATTGCTTAAACTTTCTTTTAACTTTCTAAGTTTCATTTTTTTTCACACTGTGAACACAGTGATAACAATAGCACCCACCTCACAGGGTTTTCTGAGGTTTAAATGAAACAGTGAATATAAAGTGCTTAACACTGTGCTCTGATAGATAACAAGCACTCCATAAATATTAGCCATTTTTATCATTTAACAACATGCCCGTGTTCACACAGCAAGTAGGTGCAAAGCTGGGACGCTAACTGAGAGTTGCTTGGTGCCAAAGCTTATGATCTTCCTACTGAACACTTTGTGTATCAGATGTCTTAAGGGAGAGTTGGATGAATGTTGGCTCTCATTCAGTTCACAGTCAAATCCTCTAACACAGGCTTGTAGTGCTGAATTTCTATATTGTCAATTAAAGTGAGAGCCATAAGATTTAGACCCCAGGCACTGGGGAAGCAAGGTTGACATTCTGTTGTGAAAACTTAAGAATTTGACTTGCATTCCTGCCCAGACAGAAGGCCAACCTACCACAGCCCAGACCAACTAGTTGGGTGTCTGCAGAACGAGCCAACTTTTTATTTTCCAAGAGGGAACACAGAGAATCTTCTGAAGCTCCCGAAGTTGGAATGACATATGACTGTAAATTATCATACCATATAGCCTGGGGAAGAAGTTTAGCAAAGGTTATATGGCAGATGTCATGTCTCTTTTTTTCTGTTTACCTGTCTCCTTCTTCTCCTTAAAAAAGTATAAAGCATACCTCAGTATTCTTACTTCCCCACACTGCCTATTGACTTCAGAGCATTAATCTATAGGGCTGTAAATCCAAGTCTGTGATTCCAAAGTTATGTAATATTTACCCCCGTGAACCCGTTTCACTTTCTTTAAAATGAGAATAATATCAACCTCTTAATGTTGTTGTGAGGATTAGAGATAATATTTTATAAACCATAGTAGTTATTATTACTAATGAACATAGCCAAAAATACTTCCAGATTGCAATCACCTAGATTATAAAGTTTGAAGCTCCGGGTTAATGAATGTGTTTGAAGGCAGAGAACTTGGACTATGCTTGCTCAGCCTCTTGATGACCTGTCAACCCAAAGGACTGAGCCTTGAAGACCTGCTTTTCCCTGGGAGTGCTCGACCCACCAGCAGTCTCAACCCACCCAAACAGTGAGACTGCGGGGGCAGGAGACGTACAGTCTCGATTGTTAGGTCAATGTTTATGTTTTTGTTTTATGGCTACTAAAGAGATGTTCCCTGAAAAGCTTTCAATGTCAGAGCTCAAGTTCCTTTCCTGCCTGTCTCCTTATCTTTGGCTTAAATTTGAGCCTTAATGTGAGCCCATACTTGAGAATGCCACCTTCACCTTGCCTTCAGATCTCTAATTCTCAGAATTTGTATTATTTACTCATGATTCGGAATTCAGCCTGAATTTCTGAATAGTGACCCCAGCCCTTTCACTCTGGATTCGTGTCTTCCTCTGATTGGAAATGACACCCTGGAATCTCACCACAGCTTTGCCCTCTACTCCCATTAATAACCACATTTACATATATATAAATATATATGTGTAAATATTTTGATCTTTCTTATAATAACCATATTAAAACTATATATATTGTTTTATGATGTAGCTGCTCAGCATCAGGCTCTAGGCTCTGGGAAGCTTCAGGTAGTCTTCCCAATTTAGTGATGTGGAATTCCGCCAGAGATTGTTCTCCTGACATTCTCTGTCTCCCTCATGTCTTGGCACTGACAGCAAGACCTAAGATTTCAAAGAACCAATACACAAACCATCTAACTGAATGGTAGGTTTATATCTCTGCTGCATCTGATATTTAAAATATTGTGCACGATGTTTTTGTAAGGAGCCAGGTGATAAAATCTAGGTTCGAATTTAGCTAGTTTTATTCTATTTACATTTCCTCTACTTCCAAAGATAATTTGAGGCAGCATACAGTCTAAAACATATCTATAATAGAACCACTAAACCAAGGGCTTATAACAAAGGGGGGAAGGAACCAATAAAGCAAAAGAAGAATCATGTTATAAAGTGGGATAAAAATAGCTAAAATAGGAGTATAGGTTCTGTAGAGTCCCTACAATTACGCCTTCAATTTAGTGCTGGGTTTCCAAGGAGTCAAAGCCATGCATTATGTAATTCTTATCTAATAAAGAGAAACAGATCATAAGAGAGACAAAAGTGTCCCTACTTCTAAACAGAGCATAATATTGCAAAGATCTTTATATTTTAAATACTGAATGAATACAAAGTAATATAATTAAATTAAACCCTTTATTTTAGTCACATGCTAAGTACTGAGGATACAACAGAGATTAAAGTCTAATGGGAGAGGAAGGCAAGAGAAATCTTCATAATCCATTGTGAGAGTGTGTGTGTTATAGGTATGCCCTTGACTCTATGTGTGGTGGTATTATATAATATTTCACAAGTGCTGTCTTCACCCAGTTTTGAAGTCATGGCTAACAACTCTCAGTTCCTCTTCACAGATGGTTTGCTAAGCTTCCCTTTCAACTACTTCTCTTATTGGGCTATAATATTCCTAAATTACACTACATACATATCCAACTGCCAGAGGTCCCAGATACCTAACGTCCATGGATGCTCTATATAACCTGCCTCCTCTAGTTCCAGCTTGCTGTCACCCTGTCTTTGGTGTAGCCCAATGCGTAACCCTGAGTGACACCTTTCTTTTATTTGGAGCTGTAAATAACAACCAGTTCCGCCATTCATCTATCTGAGTATCTTTATGTTGTGCCCCACCATGAAAAGAATACTTAAATCTTATAAAACAGGGGGTAAATGTGGTTTATAAATATGGGAGTAGATCTGGGAAGTCATCTAAAGAAGGTAATTTCAAACTGAATCTTGAAAGGCAAGTAGGAGTTAGGTAAAGAGAGGTAGGGAAGGGGAGAATATGAGGAGAGAAGGGGGAATATTAACTTGCCAATCAACAAGCAGGTGCAGAAGCAGGGTGTGTCTGACAGATGGAACACTAAGAGGGAAGGTGTAGGGATGTGGAACCTTGCGGCACACTTAGGTAACTGCAAATTTTCAGTGTGTGAGCCTGGATTACGGAGTGTGAACTAGAAACATGTCAGGTGAGATAGAAACAACCAAGAGTCAGCCCCTGACAGTTTTTAAGCCATAGTAAGGAGATTTTGGATAATTCTAAAAGCTGTGTAGAGGCAATAAGGAGCTTTAAGCACAGTGAAATATTTTTAAATTACATTTTCAAAAATATCTGTGGAAGTTTAGATAATGGATTACAGGGGGCCAGTATGAAGAATGATGCCAGCTAAAAGGCAACTGCAATACACCTTTCTATAAGAGATTATGAGGGCCTGAATGAAAGCAGCCATAGGGGAGACAGCTATTTGGAAGATATTACAAAGGTAGAGTCTATTGGTCCTACTGGGGAGCTAGAAGTGTGGAGTGAGAGGAGGAGCCATGAGTGCCCCCAGCTGTACTTGGGTAGCCTGAGTTGTCACTACTCACTAAGATGGGCAACCATTCTATTGTGTTAAATACAAGAGAAGAGGAAAGTGGCAGGGGTAGGGGACTGGGTGGGAAAGAAGACATATTTAGTTTTAGATCCACTAAGTTTCTAAGGCTGGGGTATATGCTCAATGAGGGACTCCGACAGTAGCTGGATCTATGGGTCAAGAGAACAAGGTGACTGATCTGATTTAGTTAATACTGATTTAGACATCATTTACTTCTAGCTAACTATAGTAGGTAAAGCTTTAAAAGTGGAACAGATCACACATGAAAGAGTGGAGAAAGGGCCAAAAATCAGAACTTTTGAAGGTCATCAAAACTTTGGAGGTGGACAGAGGAAAAAGACAACATAAAAGAAGTTAAAGAGCTATCATAAGGATGGAAGAGAACCAAGAGAAAGTTGTGTCCTACTACCCCAGGAGGAGAGAATGTCAAGAAGGAAGGAGAAGTCATTACCTTCGAGACTTGAAGCAAAATGACCGAAAAGTGCTCCTTGAACTTAACAGTCAATAATTGATGGATAACCCTGGTAAAACTAATTTTAGGAAGGAGTTTTATTTTAAGATAGAGAGAAAGAGGTTGATGGTAGAGGAGAAAGAAGGATATAAGATTAGAAACAAGCTTCTAAGGGGAGGGCACGATGTGATTAGACTGAAAAAACAGCAAAGCACTTTTCCTCTGGGTGAAGAGTAAAGCTGACAGCTGAGTTAATCCCAAAGTTCCTGGAGGGGAGTAAAAGTGGAGAGTCCCCTTAGCTAAGGATTTCTGTTTTCTCTGGAATATAAGAGATATATATTCAGTAACAGATTATGAAATCATTGAATTCCAAAATAAATAAATAAACGAATAAACAAATAAATAAATAAATAAATAAATAAAGTCTCTATGATTGTTGTTAGAAAATGTAAAGTTTGAAACGATGTGTCTCTTTTCTTATGAGCATCCAGAAATCTATACTGAGATACTAGATTTGGATTTAAGTTGCATGCTCCTATCTGGCATTTGCAAGCACTTAATCCTTTGCTTCTTTTAGATGTAGGCAACACTAGTTTATGTTTAATGTCTTTTCACACTTTGTACCCAGGGAAAATGTATAAGCTGCCTGAAGTTTGCTGTCTCCAGTGCTTTTGGAAACAGGGAGATATAAATCTTCAACCTAATGATAAATGAGAATGGGACTATTTTATCATACAGTGAAAATATAGTTGTGAATATTTCTCTAAAGCTCTGAAAGCACTAAAAATAATAATAATAATAAAACATGTGAAGCAGGGAGTTGTTAAAAGAATCAATGAATGTATGTTTATTAAAAACCCAGCAACAGAAAAAACCCATCTGATCACCAAAGCAAGTTTATAGCTGCAGTGTCTGACCTTCCATAATTTGATTTAGTCCTATAACTGCAGCTAAGTGTGAATATTAATAAAATTAGCTAATATTTATTGAGTGCTTGCTCTGTTTCAGGAACTGCACTAAGGATTTCATTTCTAGTGTTTCTTTTTCTCACCATCTGCCATGATGGTAAAGCTGAGATATTGCACAGCTCAGTGACGAGCTCAAAGCCGCATAGCTTGTTTATGGTATAGCTATGGCAAAGTTAATATTGTTTCCCAAGATATGCTGTTCTTAGATTTGCATTATTTTTCTCACAATCTTAAATCCCATGCTCTATTTTCATATATGAATAATTTAAAATTAAACTCTTGTACTTCTAGCTTCACGCTATTCAAGATCTCCCATTCTCAATATCTCTGTGCATTGAATGGGTGCTCTAATTGTAGGGAAATAATGCAAGAGTAGATACACAATAATTCTAAATTATTAATTCAAGTCACCATTTATTGAGCATCCACTATGTGCCACATACCGCTTTAATCTCTTTAGATTTAAATTTATCCTACAGAGTGGGTATTCTGTAATACACTGTGAAATTATTCATGAAACATAAGAAAACAAAATTATTTATTGATCAATGTTAGAGTTTTAATATTTGATACAATGTATATTATAAAAATTTTACTTTAAAAATATTTTACAGATGAAACAAGAAAAAAATTCTAAATATTATTGTGAAGGAAGACAGGTGAAGATACTTTTCACATAGAGAGAAAGGAGAAATGAAAAGGTAACTAACTGGGAAGTATGAAGACCACTGGGCTGATCTTTCATTGCTTTGTTTTGTTTTGTTTTGTTTTAACCTCAGATATGGAAGGTAGAGTTCATCATACTGCTTAGTTTAAGGAAAATTGTTATCATTTTCCAGTCCTTGGAAGGAGCTCCCTTGTTTTATTTTTAGTGCCAGAGTCCACTCTCAATCTCCCCCATTCCCTATAGGCAACCATTCTAGTGTATTAAATACATTCCTCTTTATAAGGTATGTGCAGTGTGTAATATTGATTTTCGTGAATTATTATCCTGGCTTTATTAGGTATAGATACAAATAGACAGAGATGACATGGACTCTGAAGATCAGAGGGACTAAGAAACTGGGCCAAGATCACACAACTCTTCTATGATGCAGTACAGTTCAGACAACTCTCAGCCCTACTTTCCCAACTCTGCAAACTGTAGAAAAACTGTAGAAAAAGGGAAGGTTTCTAAATGTATTTGTAAAATCCAAGTAGATGGAAAAAGTTTTTGAACTGGGTTAATAATCAACATTCTGGATGAAAACTTGAGAAGCTTATGATTTTTTTACAAGGCCACTGGTTGGAGATAAGGAGGGCAGGGAGGAAGTGTTTCTTAAATTTAACTTTTGGGAATGAAATTTATCATCTAACCCACAAAAGTGATTATTAATAATATTGCAAGGGCGATGAATCTGATAATGAGTGAGAGGTGCCATCAGCCTGACAAACTAAACAATTTTTTTTAACCTGACATCGCCCTATTCAAGACATCAGCTATAATTTGAAATGAATTCTGTTTCTAATTTGTCTTCATAAAGAATGCAACTAATTGCAAGGTAGTCATAATGAAAGTCTTTAACCTCTTTCTTCTCCAATTTGAGGGTAATCTCTTTGCATTCCCTAGAAAGAATCTTATATTCTTTTCATCAAATAAAATTTCAACATCACTGATGAGAACACTGAGATCAAAACAAAAGAACCTAATGTATGAAGACCATCACATCTAATGGTGTTCTCAATTTTTTTTCTAAGTTTAGCATTATCTTAAAATGTGCAACTCATAAAAATCTGATATAAGAAAATGGATTCAAGCTCAAAGTTTTACTAAGAATATATTTAACCTAGCTTCTAGGTTGTACCTCTGTCTTCTTGCTGCCCAATTTCTGCTTATCTGGAATTAAAATATGATCTCTGACTCTATTATGCTGCACACATAATCACATAGAAAAACCTTCAGTGTTCAGTTCCAGGTAACCATCCTCTGCATCCCCCATTTACTGAGACTAAAAAGAGGCCACTGAACAAAAACAGACCCTGACCACTCCCAGCAAGTGAAAATGAAGAACGCTTGTATTAAAGACTAAAATAATTAAAATGTTGTTTATCTGAGGTTTCTTTGTGCAGACATCAGTGATTTCATTTGTTTACATGTGAGTGCAGATGTTAATAAAACTTATGTGCGGAAGGCATGAAAGAGAGGTAAGCAAACCATGCAAACATTAAAACTTTCAATCATTTAATTATTTCACTCCTCTGGGAAAGCCAATTTTAACAAATAAATCAGGGAAGGACATGATTATGAATGGAGATGTGAGCTGAGCATGTTTCACAAAGTTATTAAAAATGGAAATTCAAGAAAGATTTTGTGAAATATACCAAATTATAGCTAAAACCTTACAAAGTAGTTCAAATGCAAATTACACAGCTAAATACAGAAAAAAAAATGGGGTAATATAAATTATTTTGGTATCTAGCCCCTGGCTGTTAAAAATTATCCACATAGAAAGAGTTTAGTTTACATTATCATTATTTTTAGTAATGCCTACTAAAGTCTGCTTTGTAACAATGAGAAAATCACCAATTAAAGGCTATCAAAGGATAACATGTTCTATAATAGATAATGCTGGCCAAGCCTTAGAGCTAAATACACTATAACAAGTTTGAATTTTACTCCAACAAGCAAACCCATCTGGGTAAAATCCTTATATCTTTTTATATTCTGTTATAATAATAGCTAACATTTAATTAACACTTGCCAGATATTTTACATATGTTGACTTATTTCTAAAAGGAGGAAAACAAAATGGAGGTAGACTAGAGACAGGGTGAATAAAGGAGAGCAGGCCAGTCTACTCAGGCTGCCATAACATAATACCATAGACGGGTGGCTTAGTCAACAGAATTTTATTTTCTCACAGTTCTGGAGGCTAGAAAGTTCAGGATCAAGGTTCAGCAGAGTTTGGTTTCTGGTGAGAGCTCTCTTCCTGGCCTCAGATGGCCCCCGTCTCACTTCCTCCTCATATGGTGGAGAGAGAAAACAGGTTCTCTAGTGTCTCTTCTTATATGGCACTAATGCCATTATAATGCCTCAGGAGCTCTCTCAAACCTAATTATCTCTTAAAGGCCCCATCTCCAAATACTATCACATTGGGACTTAGGGCTTCAACATGTGGATTTGTGGGGACACATAGAAAAGAAAAAAAATATCCAAATTCAGGACCCTGGTAACCAGATATAAGAACAGAGAGGCAGCAGTTAAAGGTGGAAGTTGTGCTGTCAAGAAGTCAAGGGGAAGATTTAGAAAAATAAGTGGTTACCAGTGTTAGAGGCCATCAAGGAAGGTATGGAGGAGCTGATAATTAGGGGGCCATCAGTATCTTTCAGTTGGTCTGAAGTGCAACTATACTTATATAAAACTATATGTTATAATGTGTCATTAATACAACATAAAATTATGGTGAGAAAGAGAGAGGAAGAGAGAAAGGATTTGGCTAGAGTAACCAGAGAAGGCTTAATGGGCCAAGACATTTAATATGGAACATGGTAAGCAGAGTTTTGACAGGCGAAGACTTGAGGTGAGAGTTTACCATAAGAATGAAGTAAGATGCGGAAGTGGAAAGGGCATGGCTTACTTGGAGAATTGAGAGTAGCCAGGCTTGTTGGAGCATATCATAGAAATGTAGGAGAGAAGTGGTAAATTTGCACTTACAGGCTGGTGATATAAGGTAGTTTATTTTTATCAATAGCTATTATGAAAATACACTGTTTTAACCCTCAGCTCTAATTATCAAAATAGAACATAAGAATTTCATTTCATAGTACCTTTATGACTTTTCTTAGTCTATTTTTATATTTATTAGAAATTATTTTAAAACATTTGATTAGGAGTGAAATCAGCCAGGTTTCCCTGAAAACTGCTTTTTCCTTTTTCAGGATAAAAGTTACTTGATCTTTTGAGCTCTCAGACTTCTTATCTCTAAGGTAGGAGATTGGGCTAGATTATTCCTTGAATTTCTCCCAGATATGATCCTACAATATGGAAAACAATATTTTTACAAAAGCATCAAAGTATTATTTTTTCAATAAAAACATTTAAGTTCCACATTCATTTTTATTAAACTGGATATAAAATTCTCACACTCTTGTTTTTATGCTTGGGCTTTCTAAAGTCTAAGTTCTCTAAATACTTTTAAAATAATCACTACACATAATCTAATGAAGCCATAAAAAATGCAGGTTAGCACATAATTTATAAAGAATCAGTAGTTATGGAAACTCCATTAAATTATTACACTTCAGAGACGTAGTAACTGTAAAGTCACTTTGCCCAATGTCTACATTTTACACATGAGGAAACCAAGATGTAGAGAGGTTAAGTGCTTTAAGAACCTGAGCTGAAGGCCACACATCAACTTGGGTCCCGCTGTGCCACTGTCCTACTCCACATGCACAAATTTTAATGGTGGACTAATAAGAACAGAAATATCGCTGTCTTCCCAGTGATTGCTAAATCTAGTTTCCACTTTAAGCTATTGGTTTCCAAATAAAGCGAAATTTGTAAGTATATGAATTGTGAGGTGATATCCGTGTTAATGGAGACCACCAATAGCAAAGCAAATCTGGCAGGAATTTCACATTTGTCTGCTTTCCCATGCTGTGTCTGTGCCCTGTCACCAACCAGGTGCAGCGGGTTTCACTTGCTGTGATCCTTCTCCCAGGTGGGACTGGCTTTCCTGATGCTGACTTTCAGGGGAGGTGACAGTGGGCCAGGAACTGTCACATTTTCAGCCTCTGCACACAGCTATTACGGGTCATTTCCCTTACACCACTTTGTATGACCATCATTATAGCAGAGGCTGACTAGTAACTGCTGGGCATATGTCACCACAAATGCACAGCCCTTAGAGAGCGAACCTGGTTTTAAAGTGAAATAATCTGTAACTCTGTAAGTGTTTGGGGTGCACAGAGTTTACTTTCATGTGACTGTGACTAAAAGAAAGTATAAAAAGCACTGGAGGCTCTAATTCAAAAAGTCACACTAGCGTAGGCTTATGACTGAGGGGCAGAATGGGGCAAAGGAAGGAAAAGAAGGGAGGGAGGAAGGAAGAAATGGTGGCAATTAATTTCAAGTACT
This sequence comes from Hipposideros armiger, assembly GCF_001890085.2. NCBI lineage: Eukaryota > Metazoa > Chordata > Mammalia > Chiroptera > Hipposideridae > Hipposideros > Hipposideros armiger. The sequence continues at coordinate 1,853,734 of NW_017731433.1, read as the reverse complement.
CCAAACTAGTGGAATAGTAAAATTCCATAACTTCATCTTCTCTTCTCTGACTCTACCATGGGACATGATGAATTTCTGTCTACTACAATTCTCAGCCTCCTGCCATGTAAAAAAAATCCCAAAGGGAAAGTGATCTAATTTAATTTTCCTGTTCTTAAAAATATCTGAGTTTCCTACAATATAACTCAAAATACAGACCAATGTGAAACTCAGTTTTCTAAGTAAACACGTTCCTTCAAAACAAATAAGCAAACAAAAAGTTCTTGTCCTTAGGCTCAGGTTATTAATCTTTAAATATTAAGTGCTTAAATTCTTCTTCAGCTCATTGTTAACAAGACTGCTATAATTGTGTCAACTGAGATTCTTAAGACCATTCTTTGAAACCAAACTATATATATAATTTGTACACTATGTCAAAATTCTGCACAAGGAGAAGATCACCATATAGAGCTGTAAATAAATTACCGTATTATCAATGTATTTGTACAATAGGAATTGAGCTTTAAGGAATAGAAATAGAAAAAGTAAACCATAATATCCTTATCCAACTCCATTTTGATCTGATCTCATTAAAACAAAACTTGGAAAATTCAAGGGCAGTAGTGGTGAGGAATGAGGAAAGAGCTTAATGATTTTACTAAGAAATAGCGAATAACTACTAGGGTTTAGAAAATTAATTGTACCTGTAAATTTAATTTTGTTGGCTACTAGTGTATTTATTTTGCCTTATCACAAAGACTAGATATCTCAGATTTATATACATCACTACTTTGCAAAATATTTTTTTATATCAGACACAAAAATTCACCAGCTCCACCTTTACCGAAAAATATCACAATTGTATGTAACGATAATCCAGCTGCTCCTAAATATTTGTAACTGAGATAAGTGATAGTGGGAGTTTAAGGATGTTATCAGCTGAAGACCTTATAGGTTGGGGGTGGGGATGGGAAAGGGATTCCTATTGCTAAGACCAAATCCTGCAGAAAGAAAAGGATATTTTGATGACATAACTATGCATGTCCCAACACCTGTGCCTGCTCTAGATACAATCAATATGATGCCGAGTTCCCTGGATGTTAGGGAGTGACTTATATCAGTATTTCACTTGACTTTGGAAAAGTCCTTTTTTTTTTTTAATTCCCTCTCAGAACCTCCGCTTTCTGTTATCAAAATCAGACCTCTGACTAGGACATCTTTAGCTGTTTCCTTTGGCCTGCTTTCATTTCCTGGAAGACATATTTAGAAAAAAAAAAGGGACTATATGTTATGAAACTAGGTGAAATTTGCTGATTTCTATTCCAAGTTTTATAATTACAGTAAGCTTATAAAATACCAATAATTTGAGTAGATGGACTACTTAACAAGCCCTAAATAAATTAAACCAGTGATTAAATTGTGCTGTACAAGATGCTATTCTTTTAATATAATAAGTGGGTTTTTTTGAAGGGACCTGGTGATGAAATTAGTGTTTGTCGATGCCATCTGAGGATCATTATTCAACAACAAAAAAATACTTTTATGTAAATTGCTTCAGCTAAAAAAAAAAGAGCATTTATAAATCATACAGGGAGCATAGTATCTTAAAAATTTACTCTGTTGGGTTTTTTTCTTCTGTGTATAAAAACACATACTCATTTTAAGCAATTTATAAAATTCAGAAACATACAAAGAAGACTTAAAACAATAATACTAATACACAAAATATATCCAAGAACATTTTGTTGTACAAATAATACATAGTAACCTTATATTTAATGTATGTAGTTTTAACTATTCTTGAGCAATTCTGAACTACTTGGCATATAAGCGGTTATAATTTGTGCTTTTAAAATCATGAGGCCAGCTCCAAATCCAGTCTAAAATGAGTGAACATTGTAGCTACTGATTGGAACAGCGCAGAATCCTCCTCCCTTCATTGGGGCCCTGTGCTGTCCTTGTTGTGTATAAACAATAGCTAACAAATCTGTACTTTACCACATATGGCAGAATGATATGCTATGGAAATGTTCACCCATTTGGGGATTCAAATTTTGCTTGTGGATGTTAATTTTGTATACTTCCTTCCCCATCCTTTTGTCTTAGTATTTTCATGTCAAAAAAACCCTATTTTTATTCTAAGAGATAGAATTGTACTTGAAAACTGTCAGCTTCTATAGATATTTTTACAATACAGAAACCTTTCCTTCCTGCCCCTGCATGGGCAGGTTGATTTTCACTGAAAATGGCTTCAAGCTGGTTCTAATATTTACTCACTTAGGCAGGTGCGTTCATCAGCATGAAGTCTGTATCCTGTATAACATTCACAGTGGAAGGTGCCCAGAGTGTTAATACAGCGCTGCTGGCAGCCTCCATTCACCAGCACACATTCATCGACATCTAGAGGAGGAAGACAGATGGCCAGGATTACAATGTCATTCCAATGTCAGCTTCGGAGCAGTGGCACAATATTTCTTTGATTCACGATATGTGTTATATTGTAAAAAGGCACAGACTCTGTGATCACAAATCTGTGCTTGTTTGATCCATTTTGCTCCACAGTGTAAACAAGGATATGTAGGTAGAAACTTTATTGAGCTTTTTAAAGCCAAGCAACGATGAACATAAGGACTGCCTCACAATTTTCTATTTTCACATACTGGTTAATTAGACTGATCTGAGATACAGGTATTTCCTTGGGGCAGGAAAACTGCAGAGAAGCATTACAATGAGCTTCTCTATCTGAAGCAGCATACACTAATAGAAGAACACCTATTGTTTTTCTGATACTGCTGAAAAAGCTAGTAATAGAGTTAAGCCCTTGTTCTACTTCTCATGTGCTATGGTGGACAGGGAAGAGATAAATTAAAATAAATCCATGGCTTGGAGTTCTTGAAAGTACATCAGTACATTCTCTTCATTGATTCAGCTTCTCCCTTTTCAGTCAGAGTTCCACATTTAAAAAGAGGTCAATACTCCTGGTCACCTATCAGGTCAGACAATTAAGTTCGCAAACTCATAGTAGAAAAAGTGCTACATACCTCACTGCTGAATATCACTATGGTCACCTTCGAAGTGCTCCCCTTGGAAAGCTATGCATCAGTGCCAGCATCTAGTCTACTCTGCAAAGCAATTTCGGAACTTTTTTTTCTGGAATGGCCATCAGAGCTCTCGCAGTGTTACCCTTGATGTCCTAAATGTCATCAAATGTCTTCCTTTCAATATTTCCTTTATCTGCAGGTAAAGAAAGAAGTCATTGGGGGCCAGGTCAGGTGAGTAGGGAAGGTGTTCCAATACAGTTATTTGTTTACAGGCTAAAAACTCCCTCACAGACAGTGCCGTGTGAGCTGGTGGTGCATTGTTGTGATACAAGGGCAATTGCTGGCAAAAAATTCAGGTTGTCTAACTTCATTCACATAGGTTTTTCAGCACTTCCAAACAGTAAACTTGGTTAACTGCTCATAAAGTTGGTAGAAATTCATAATGAATAATCGTTCTGATATCCAAAAAACGTTAGCAACATCATTGCAACAAGTTCGCAAATTTAATTGGCAGGCCTCATTTGTCTTACAATCAGTCAAGGTCATAATAAATTAATATAATATTCACTTTCCTTTAAGAAAGGCAAATCAATTTATCTCTCAGAATCTATAATAACTTGTGCCCTACATAATCAATACCTATGTATCTGAAATCACTAAAAGAAGAATATCCACAAACGTTGGGATAGCTTTTCAGGTAATCAGTGGATTAAGAGTCTCTAAATTTTCTTGGTAGGAGAATATTTTTACTCAAAATCTATGTCTTTTGGCACATGTCAAAGTAAAAATCAGCTAGTGGGGTTGATATTAGCATGAGAAAACATGTTTTAGCACAGAATGCACTTGATTTCCCATGCCCCAATTCTAGACATTATGGCAAAGAATATTGAGTGTGAATATTTATCATTAAAATATGTTTTCATAATAGACAATTAGCTTTACATTGAGCGAGATTAATTCCACAGAGCAAAATCCTTACTTGAGAAGATATCCATATTGAGAAGGAATACTATTGCAATGCCTCATTTAGGACTTTTTCATGCTAAAATCATCTGATTTCTAATAAATGTTTTGTACTATAATAAAACTAGAGGAGTTAACCTGAAGAAAGCAAAAAAAAAAAGTTCTTTCATTTGGCAGTGTTTCTTGTATAAAAAAGAAAATATATACATATGAAAAATACATTGTCACAAAATAAATCCCACATTTTAAAATTACTAGTCCACTATTTTGTATATCAAACTGGATATACACAGTTTATCCAACCTAGTATTTTCTTTCTAAAATTATATATTCTGGAGTAGTTTCAGATATTTTTAAAGGAATTTTATTTTAGAGATAAGAACTACTGACTTTTCCTAGCATTAGAATTTTTATTAAATTTTGAGTCTGTGATAAACAAACCTCTAAGTCTTTTTCATATAAACTAATGTCAAATAAGAATTCTCCACTTGTTACTTGCACTTTATGCAGGGCTTTAATATTTATGTTAGCTAAGTTTTTATCTTTCTAGCTTTAAAGTATTATTCCACAGGGATGAGATATAATTTTGAAACTTAATTCTGTCAACCCCTGAATCACATATCCTTCCCAGGTCTTTCATGTTTTAGACATACAAATAAAATTCCCAAGCGTACTATGTTTTAGATGATAAAACACCAAAAATTGCCATCATCAAAAATTATTATAATAATATTGAAGTGTGACAATTAAGTTCACGAACTCGTTGCATAGTTGTTGCTAACCTTTCCTGATATCAGAAATGATTATTCATTATGAATTTGCACCAACTGGACAAGTACTTAATCAAGTTTACTATTTGGAAGTGCTGAAAAGGCTGCATGAAAAAGTTAGATGACTTGAACTTTTCTCCAATTCATGGCTCTTGTATCACAACAATGTACCGGCTCACACAGCACTGTCTGTGAAGTTTTAGGCTAGTAAACAAATAACTGTATTGGAACATCCTCCCTACTCACCTGATCTGGCCCCCAAAGATTCTGTTCTTTACCTGAAGATAAAGGAAATATTGAAAAGAAGACATTTTGATGACATTCAGGACATCAAGGGTAATACAATGATAGCTCTGATGGCTATTCCAGAAAAAGAGTTCCAAAATTGCTTTGAAGGGTGGACTAGGCACTGGCATCGGTGCATGGCTTCCCAAGGGGAGTACTTTGAAGGTGACCATAGTGATATTCAGCAATGAGGTATGTAGCACTTTTTCTAGGATGAGTTTGCGAGCTTGTCTGGCCTCATATGCCATGCATACATATTTAAACACATTAAAATGTCTTAAAGAATGTGTACAAATATAAATAATTAATTCTGAGGAGGGAGTAAAGATATATAGACTGGGTAAAATGCAGGACATGAGTGGGGGGTGTTGGACATGAGATTTTATGATACCTATAATGTTATAATTTTTTACAAGAAAATGCTATTCAGGTATTACTTGTGTAATTAAAAAGTAACTTTATAGAAAGAATACATTATGATGATCTTCCTTTGCCCCTACCCCTAAAACTTCAAAAATTTTCTGACAAAAGAAACCAATTAAGTGTGAAAAAGAAAAATCGTAAGAGTAGACACTGACTTTAAGAATGAGTCATCTTTCAGTACGTTATACTTTATTCATATTCTTAACCTGCCCCAGAACTATAATTACTTTGTTGGAAACACACATGTAAAAATTAAAGCAAACCAAACTTCCCAAACCTCCTCTTGTACTTTGTGTCGGATAATATTGGGAAAATATCTAAGTGTTGAATCTCACTCGCCTGTCACCTTGCCTTTCTGTGACTCAGTTTTCTCATCTACATAATGACTACCACATGTACTATGTTATGATTTATGTTTTCCTCTCCTATTCCTGCATAAGATTTTGGAATACATTACTAATGCCTGAGATTACATGTAGAAATTTTAAAAAATATATTAAAGATAATTTAATTTCACTAAATAGTGGAGCTAACAAGAAGACCATAAAGTGAGAGTGCATGACAGAAACAACAGCGACACAGGAATTCAGAGATGAGAAAATCCATCTGGGCTGGATGAGTGTGATAAGGGAATGTTTGAGGTAAAAACAGAACTGAGCACATGGAGAAGGGACTGAGGGTACCCAAAGGTGCACTGGTTTGAACGTGCAGTGTCTGGCATTTAGCGGTTAGAACTGTCAGCATGGAAAATAAGTTTGGCAAAGGAAGTAAAGTTGAAAAACAAACCTAAAATCTCATTTTAATCAATTTGAATAGCAAAGTGTTCCTCTTCTTGATATAAAATACAATGGGCAGATTGAGACGCAATAGGCTAGTTCACACAGTAGCTAAGCAAACTTATTAACAGTTAAAAAAGCAATCAAGCATTTGTAGAATAGTACCAAATACAAAGTAATTGGTTTGACTTCCTTTTTGTTTTTTATGCTTTCAGAATTCACTGGATTTATTTATTGTTTGGGCGTCATGTAGCCCATAGTCCTCACACCTGGTAGCACATTAGAATCATGGTAAACATGTAAGATACCCATGGCTTGGGTCCTTAAAGAGTCTGATTTAATTGGTCTGGGGTAAGGTCTGAGCATCAAACACTTTAAAACCGCCCTAAGTGATTCTGATGTGTAGCCAGAGTTGAGAACTCCTGACTTAGTTAATGCTTTAACCACCTAGGGATCTTATTAAAATGACAATGCTGATTCAGTAGATGTGGGGCTGGAGGCTGAGATTCCACATTTCTAATAGCGCCAAGGTAATTTTGATGCTGTTAGCCTGTGGACCATACCCTGAGAAGCAAGAGTGTAGATAGTCCTCTGTGCAACCATTAGTGTCACATGGATTACAAATGTCATAATTTGCACCAAATGAATAATCAATACTCTGACTAAAAGATTATATATATATACCAGGGGTGCCAACAAAATGTACACAAATGGGCACTTTGGTCAGTGTTGCTCAAGCAGTAGTTCGCCGTAATCAGAACCGCCTGGAAGCTAATGGCAACATAGAGCCTTTCCGTTGTGATTGAGAAATATGGTGAATGGTGCTGGTGAGTGCCATCCAACAGAAAGGCAGGGATCTTCAATATGAAAAGCAGCACATTGAACCTTAGGGACAGTGTGTGACAAGTTTCAGTTTGTTTGGTGCAGTCAGTCAGGTGTGAGCTATGGTTAAGAGAAGGTATGTTTTCAAGTGTGCCATAAAATCATCTTCCATCATGACAACACACTGTGTCACACATCGCTTCTGGTACAGGGCAATTTCTGTCAAATAAAATATTACGGTGTGTCTTCATCCACCTTATTCACCGGATCTGGCATCGTGTGACTTCTGGCTCTTCCCCCAAGTCAAAATGATTCAGGACATCAAGGCAGTCACGACAGTGCAACTAAAGACACTCATGATAGACCACTTCCAGAACTGCTTCACAAAGTGGCAAGACAATGGGATAAGTGTTTTCAAAACAAGGGGTAGTATTTTGAGGGGGATTAATAGCAATGTGTCTTTTACTGTAATATTTTTTTAATTTAAACATTCACTGTATTGTTTGATCACACCTCATTAATAAATATATATTCATTATTTACTAAAACCTCTAAAAATAAACCACCAATATTTTCCAAAATATTCACTCAATAATAGTTAATAATTTTAAGACAATGTTAGCATCATTTGTTACTAGAAATGACTTGTTTCTATAAAATATGAGGGCCACTTTAGTTCTTTTCTAATAGAATAGCTCTGATATAAGAAAAAACCAAGTTAAATTGCCATTATGTTAGACCCTCATGCTGAAGCTGTCACAAGGGATTTTCCTTTCCATCAAAATTCTGCCCAGCAGAGTTAAAAACCAGAAATGTCAATATTACATTAAAATGTTGTTATCAAGTATACTTCATGGGAAGAAACTATTTCTCCCAAAATTCTGAGTTATATCTTCATGTTTGATGCTTACAGAAAGCCCTGCTCTTAAAATTGGAACTCCAGGACACTGCTGGGGATAGTGGTAAAGTGATTAGAATTTTTCCAGCATTTCACTATGATATGGACCAAGGATTTCATGACTTTTATACTATAAAAGAATGTCAAAGAAATCAACCATGTCTGCTATTTTTCTTTTTTAATGTCCTTTCTATAAATATGTCTTCTGTATTTATCCCCAAAATTATTTCTCCAGATGATCACAGAATAGCTTAAAAGAATTTACTTTACTATTAAATGCATTTTGCACATAAAAGCTCCCTGAGACAACAATGATCCACTTTTGTTTCTAAACAACCAAAATTGCTTCATATTATTTTTCTTAGATGGTGCAACCAGAGTAAGAAATTATTCTTCCATTTTTTTAACATACTGTTTTCATAAACTTATTGATTGAAAAGTATTCCTGGGTTGCTTTATGTTGGAGGTTTCATTGTAGAAATGTTAGGTTTGAAGGAAATGTTGAAGAAAGTGGTGAAGGTTCTACTAGATTGTCCATGTGGTTTTATTTTCACTCTGTTCTACCATACTAAGTCCACTCTGATATGCAATAGTACATCAAAACTGCTGACTTTTTGCTTATAATTCTGTTGTGCCTGATTGAATGAGCTCCTTAAGATCAAAGATTCTGTTGTATTAAGCATTTTCTGGCATAGAGAGAGTCGATAGTCCTTAAATGTTCTATGAGTGAATAAATGAATGGGTGGTTTGAGAGTCATCCACAGCATTGTCTTATGTGCCCATGTTCATCAATGGGGTTCCTTAGATCTGGGCTCTCTTTACCCTTGCAGTAAATTCTTAATATTTGTTTTTGACCATTTACAAGTAGTAACAATCCAGGGAACAAAATAATTTCTAAGTTTGCTAATGAACACATTTGAACTGTCTCTGTAGTGAATATTCAGTGGTTGCCTGCTTGGGATTTACTCATCTTTCTTCTTCACACATATTAAATAACTCCAAAGTTTTCATTTAGGGAATTCATCTCTTTTATTTTAGAGAAGTCATGTAGCTTGTATGGGATTAATGAACACCAGTCCTCTCCCAAATCCAAGATGGACTCTACTGGATATAATCTCACCACCATTTGCCACAGGGATTGGACCAGGTAATCTCTTCATCAGCAATAAGCTTTCTCAGGAATTAATGAATTCATTCAGATGTGATCCAGTAAGCATGGAGCTCAACAAAAAGGCTGGGATTCCTGGGACAGAGATGCTCTCTTGCTCTGGAAATTGCAATATGTGCCTGTGAGACATTTTGCAGTAGCCATCTTGCTCCACAAGTGAAGCTACACTAAAGATAAAGCCAACAAACAGGACAGAACTGAAGGACTCACAGGGAACAGGAGTTGGAGCCCTGATTGAATGGTGCCTGAAGTCCTACCTCCTCTGGACTTCTCAGTCAAGTGAATCAATAACCCTCTGATAGTTTATGCATCCTGAGTTGCATGATACTATTGCTTGTAAGTGAAATCATCATAACTGATACATGCATACTGTAAGGCCAGTGTGCAAGAGCAAGGCACCAAGTGCAGCTCAAACTCAGTACGTGCTTTTCAAAAAAATGTATTGTCCTCTAATCAATAACATGGTTTAATCTATATTCATCAAGGGTCAGAAAAGTCATTTAGTCCTTCTTAGAGCATTTATTGGACCAACTGGTTTCATCAAGATTCTAATAAAATTAGAGATGTGTCACAATTTTTGTCCTTTTTTTATTACAAATATTAAGGGTTTATCAAATTGCCTGTGTGAAGTTGTGGTACATCTAACAGTGCCAGAGAGGTTGAGGATGCTTTGTTGAATGGCTACCTCCCAATCCTCCCATGAGTGATCCTTCTTTCACTTTTTCCCCAACACTTGGCCTCTGATTTCTCCTTCTGTTCCTTTCATGGCAGCTAAAACCTCTGGTAGCTTGATGCTTAGTTAGTAGAAAATAAATTCATGCTAGTAACTTTGAAGATACTATTGTTTTCCTTCCTTCTGCCCTTGTAAAAACATTTTTTTTTAATGTTACCAGTTTTCTAGCCTCGACATTCAACCAGAAATAACCTTTCTCAGCAAAAACCATCTAGTTTACAAACAGGCAAACAGGACAGTGATGTAGATTTTGAAAAGATGACAGTATTTGGAAGAAATAAAGCTCAAAAGTCTTGTGCTGAGGGTAGAAGAGCATAGGCTTTCATAGAAAATGGAATTTGTTCGGTCTATGTGGAATAGGGATCAAAGGGAAAATGCTAGAGATGAGGCTGGTTCTGATCATGGAGAGCCTTTCTGCCATACTAAGGAGCTATAGCTTTACTTTATAGACAATGGATAAAGAACAAAGAATAAAGAATAAGGACAAAGCATAGATTAGAAGAGTGCTCCCACTCCTCTAAAGCCAAGTAATAACTATTGCCAAAATCCAGATGAAAGATGATGAGGACGGACCTAAGCAAGTAGCAGTGGGAAGAGAGACATGTGGACAGATATAAAAAATGTTAAGAAGAGGAAATCAATATAACTTGGTTATTAACTGGATATGATGGAGAAGCAAGAACCAGGTCAACTGCCTTGATCAATTTTATGGATGGTGGTGGCACTCACCAAAATAGCACAGGAGGAGGAACATTTGATACTAAAAAAATAGTTCAGTTTTAGACATACATGATTTGATGAGCAAGTGAGATGGGTATACTTAGTAGGCAATGGAATACGTGGACTAAAATCAGGAGAAAAATATGGGCTGATTTTTCAGCTACCATCTATCTACCTGCACAGGCTTAAAAATTTGGAGTCATCCTTGAGACTTTCTTCTCCTTCACCCATATCTGATCTAATACCAAATTTTACTTTTAAAAAATTTATGTCCTAAAACATATCGAATCTGTCCACTTCTTATCTCCACTGACACCACTCAAATCCAAGCTGCATGGATGGTTGCAATAGACTACTAAAGCTCCCTCCACATTTATCACTGGGCCCTCCAATATCTTCATGCTGAATCAGAGCAATGTTTTAACAACAAAAATCTGATCACATCACCCATTCCCTCATTCCTGTCACAGATTTATACCCTCCAATAACTTCCCATTCTTCATAAGATGATCTGAACAAACACTAACATAATCTGCACATCTCTGTATGCCCTGATTTTTGCCTTCATCTCTAATTTTATCCTGAGATTCTTTTCCTTCTACTGTTTTTAGCAATGATAACCCTCTTTAAGTTCCTTGAAGACTCTGTACTCCTTTTTACTTCCACCTTCTTTCTGTTACTTAGTATCGATGATTCTTGTAGATATCCACCCAAGCACCACTACCTCAGGGAGGCCTGCATTTCTCCTTCAATCTAGGTCAAATCTATGTGTTATACTTTTGTAGGACTATCTTCCTTTCCTCTGGAGCAATGAACTCATCCTTAGTAGTACATTTGTATGTATGACTATTTATTTGATGTCCGCATCCCCCATTAATAACTAAGTCCCATGAAAGTAGAACGTGCCAGTGTTTGCTCAGAATAGTAATCCCACTGTTTGGCACATAGAAGATACTCTATAAATATTTGTTAAATAAGTAAATGAATGAGTTATAAAGTATTAGGTGTCTCCATAGAGATAATAACTCAAGACACAGGAGTGGATTTCACTAAGCAAAAGCATGCAGATAAAGAAGAGAAAGGACTATAAAAGAGAAGAACCCTGAAGAATACCCACATATAAGGCAGACTGAGGTAGGATAGACAAAGTTGACCAGGAAGGCAATACAGAGAAGTAGGAGGAAAACCGAGAGAGTCTGGCATCATGGAAGCTGAGGGAGGGTGGGTTTCAAGGAGGAAACTCAGGAAAAAGATGTCAGGTAGGAACTGGAACATGACCATTGGGTTTAGCAACAAGAATTCACTGATGATATTGACGAGGAGGAAATCTCATCTAACAATAACAATCCACCTAACAAATATTGAACACTTACTATGTGTCATACACTGCTCTAAACTCTTTACATAGATGGTTATTAACATATTCAGTACTCAAGAAAGCCCTGCATAATAGATCCTGTTATTACCCCTGCCTACAGGGGCAGAAGCTGAGGGATAGAAAGCAGTTTCAGTGGAGTAGATGAAATTGGTCCTAGGTTGCAGTGGGTTGGATTGAAGAAGTGGGAGACAAAGAAAGGAGACACAGAGTTAAGACATGTATTAAGAATAACTGTTAAGGACAGGGGGTTGTAACTGGATAGGAGAGTGTGGTAGAGGGAGAGAGGGTTTTAAGGTGGATGAGTCTTTCAGTAGTTTAAAGTCTGATGGGAAGGGGCCAACAGAGTGGGTTGATTTAAAAATGTAAGAGAGAGGAGGACTTCTCAAATTACTGAGAATCTTACATTACATTAGTGCATTCCAATAGAAGTTATACTTTCAGAGAAACCATCCACCATGGGCCCTGAGCATCCCTGCACATTTTTGTGGGTCCACCAAGAATGCTGAAGGCCTTGCTCATTCTTTATCCAAGCCATTTTTCAGAGCTGTGTTTTTACAGAGAGATGAGCTGATATCTCCCCCGAGAAAAAAAGCAGGCTTTTTCCCACTGAAAAAGTACTGGATTCCTCAAGTTCAGCATTTCCCTTGTATAATGTGACCAACTGAATGTGCAGTCATCCATAATGAGCCCTTTGTGTTACGGCTGTGGGATTTGGGGGGCATGGAGAATTGACACAAACAAATGAAACTCTGGCTACTGCTGTTGCTATGAGTAATAAAGTTCTTTGTTTCTGATTCAGGAGTCTCATGTCTCCTGTCAGCATCCATAAAACAGTGAAAGGTTAATCTGTTAGCATAAAAAGTAGGGTAGAGCCGGCCGAGTGGCGCGATGGTTAGGAGCTGGCTTGGGACGCCGGAGGGCCCCGGTTCGGATCCCACAAATGAGGGCCAGTGACACTGCCCTCCACAGCTGAGATGCTGAACAACAGCTCAACCTGGAGCTGGGCTGCCCTGAGTCGCCGGCGATGGCATAGGCTGCTGCCCCTGTGGCAGTGGGTTGCCATGGGCTGCTGTGTGTGGCGAGCAGCCAGCGTGAGCAGCGGGCGGCCGCGGTGAGCAGCCTTTCAGAGGCCGGCGACTGATGTGCCTTGCCTGGGAGGAGCACAGTGATGGTGCCAACTTGGGCCGGTGAAGCAGCGTCCTCCACAGCTAGACTGAGGAACAAAACACAGCGGCTTGTCTTTTCCCCTTTCCCCAAGTCCCCAGCACTGTTCCCACCCCCCCAATTCCCCAATAAAAAAAATCTTTAAAAAAAAAAAAGTAGGGTAAACGCAGACTCTGCCCAGTTCTGAAGAATATACAGAATAGAAATTGCACATATAATTGCTTGTTACTCTGGATTAGACAGAGCATGTCCATTGCTGAGTCGAAGGGTCTTAGAAGCCACAGAGGATGTTCCTGTCCCCTCTCTGTTTTACCTATGCTTATTAATTGCTTGTAGCCTTGAAATTATTAGTAAAGCATGATACTGGGTAGTCTCTTATCTGCCTGAGCCTGATTTGCCAATCTGACCCTTTGTGTTATCTCAGAAGGGAGGGAGGGAAAGATGCCATGCCAGTGTGCTGTCCTATGATTTTAAAGACCAGTAAGGGCACAAATACCCTGTCTAGGAAACCAACAAATTTGTTTCTTCTGTTAACTCCTTGAGGACAGGACAGTATGTGTTTTGCTTATCATTGTGTTTCCAATACAAAAGTCAGTGTCTGAAGTGGCCGGTTAGCTCAGGTGGTTGAGCACAGGCTCATAACACCAAGGTTGCCAGTTCAATTCCCACATGGGCCAAGGAGCTGTGCCTTCCACAACTAGACTGAAACAACTACTTGACTTGAAGCTGATGGATTCTGAAAAAACACACTGTTCCCCAATAAAATTTCTAAAAAAATAAAAGTCATTGTCTGGCCCATAATATATGCACGATACTATTTGATGAAAAATTAAAAAAAAAAGAAAAGAAAAAAGAAGTAATGGATAGCTGATAGCTGAATTTGCAAAGATAGAGAACTCAACAAAAGGGTGAGAGAAGGTGGAAAGGAGAAGGACGATGTAAAATCCTGGTACCCAAGGAGGAGAGTCTTTTTAAAGGAGAGTGAATAACACTATCAATGCTGCTGAAAATCAAATAAAATGGAGACTGCAAATAATATGGTAGATTGGAAAATTATAAGGTCTTTACATTAAAGTGCAGAATGGGGATAGCAAGTTAGCCACTGGGGATATCTATTTTTTTAAAAAATTTTCTAAGCCCAGAATAATATTGAAAAAAGAGTCATGCCAAGGTCATGCTTTCATGGATCTATTATATTGCTGCCTCATCTATAACATGACCCGATGCCATGCCTCAGGACCACAGAATGACAAAGCTCTGGTATACTATAATATAATATTGTCATCACAGACTCCCTGTGTGAGAAAGCAGGAAGCAGTGAAAGCAGAGCAGAACTTACTACATAATCACAGAGTTGCTACATAATCTTAATACACAGAGATTATTAAAAGCATCAATTTGACATGTACTCAATAATATGCAAACTTATTTTTGCATTTCATAGTATTAGGCACCAATGGCAAAGGAAGTTGGGCAATTCTGTAAAATTAAGCCTGAGCAAAATATCATATATTAAGAGTTGATTTTACTTAACTAATTTTTTTCTACATACAGTTCAACTCAGTCCAAATATTTGATTCTGTCCCAGTTTTTAAGGAAGGACCAAAATCTTTATGGGCTGAGAGCTAAAGATGTTATTTCCAGGGATGGATATAGCACTCGCCCTGGGTGTTGGGTTAGAGAAACAGAAAACTTGAACCAAACCCGCCACTCACTCCCTAAAAGAATGAATGATATGACCTGAGACATTTTAATCTCTGGGCTGGTTCTGCTTCTCTTCTTTCCCTCTGAGTCTAACATAACTCTAGCATGTAGGTGGTAACTAGTAAGTGTTTCCCAAATGAATAATGAATGGTGACACATTTAGAGTGGGAGAAGGGCCGTAGGAGATGGGAAAACCAACATAGACCTTGGAAATCGAAGGCAGATAATGAGTAATGGTTGTCTGGCTGACTGATTGAGATAACTAAGTTCATCTAGAAATTATTCAGGGACTCTTCTAAAGACCCTTGAATACCTAACTCTAAATGGTCTCAGATGAATGGGGGTGGGGGAGGCACCTGATGCTCTGGATACTCTAGACATATCACTTGAAAAGTATGTATTTTCTTAGTGTTCGGATACAGGACACAATATATACTGGAGTTCTATTAGATAAATATAATGGAGAATGGATAGATGATCGATCGATCGATAGATAGATAGATAGATAGATAGATAATAGATAAGGAGCCTTGAAACCCAAACCTTCTGTTTCCAATTGATTATATGAGTCAATAGGAAAATCTGAGAAAGTCAATGTGAGGCTAGCATTTTCATCTCAGGTGGTTTGCTTTGATTAGCCTTATCACCACATAAAATTCAGGAAATAAAATCTGTTATGGAAGTGAGAGAGGGAGAGACAGACAGCCAGAGGACAGCAGAGAAAATAGGCCTATGGCTGATATGGGGCTTTGGATGGCTTTTGGTCCCTGGGGAGCTGGGAGAGCAGGATGAAGATACAGACCTAGGAAACAGACTTAGAAAAAAACCTTAAAAATCAACCTCTCTCCTTTCCAATACCTCTGATTAACCCCACCTCCTTTTAGTCCAGTTCTTCTCCACATTTCAGTTGAAATGGTCAAACTGGCTAAAACAAACTGGCTCTTTTAAAACATCCAGAAACCACACCATTTATACCATGCATGGGTGTTTGATAGAAACTGTAATAATATGAATTAATATTATGATTTTGCAGGGCTCTAGTAATGATTTTATCTGCAAGAACTTTCTTCATCTTCTCTTTTTCCTGATTATAGACTTCCTCTCTTGTGGGCTGGGATAGAGTAGGACCATTACTACCCCTAGACCCCATATTCACCACCAAACTATGGGGTGGGCCCAGAACTCTGGCAGAGACAGCCTGAGAACACCCAGTCACACTGTTTAGGGAGGGCATGTGACCCACGCCAGAAGAAACAGAATCTTAGCAAGGATTTGGCTCAAGCTACTAAGAAAAAAAGCACTATCTTTTCTGTAGGATACTTGAAGTTGCTCTTTATTTATATTACAAAAGCTTGACGTTTCTTTATATTTTTGTGAATATAGTTTAAATTGTGTGTCACTTCTAATGCCACCTTTCTTTTTCAGTAAAAATTTTTATTAATATGCTAAGAAAAGCGGACTTATTCAATTGTAGAACTTGAAAGGAATGTGAAAGATAAAGCCGTCCAAACTCCTACACGCTGCAGGAATCCCTTCTTCAGTATTTTTAACAAATGGCTGTTCAGACTCTGATTAGACACTTGTAGCTGTGGAAAACTTACTGCTTCCTTCTCTTTATGCCTTCCTCCTCCACCTATTCTTTGTCTCCTCCCCTCATCCTTTTATATTTATGCAACATAACCACATTACAAAACATTTGAAAGGAAAA